>NC_091067.1:12105676-12415319 GCF_000393655.2 Nicotiana sylvestris | reverse complement strand
TGATTAAGAGCTAAGATTTGAATGGGATGATGATGAGACTTGAGATATTCCTGAATCCTTAATAATTCTACATTTCATTATCAGCGGGGTCATGGAAACATATTCAGTATACTAGTAGTGCTTAAGTTAATCACAACACTCACGTGGGGCAGCCATCTTTCAATATTCCAGTGGCATGGGATTTCCTGCTATGGTTATTTAAGTTATCCGGTACGGACTCAGTATGAGCAGTCGAACTACGGATGAGTTGTTATGAATATGGTGATACTTGGAACATCTTGAGAAATTGTCCTAGACTTGGGAGAAATCTGTTCCATCAGAGCACCCGTGCCACGTACTCCATTACATTTACTACTCTACTTATAGTACCAATTAGGGGTCGAGGAAAAGAGGGTAGATGGCACCTAAGAGGTAGAGGCCCGACCTATTGATATAATTGCTATGGTATGGCTGATATCGCTACACGAGATAATGTCACTACAAGTATGATCTCGAGTTATTATAAAGTAACAATTTCATTAACTTGATTCGGTTCTGAGTATCGAGGCAAGTCCTCCTAATATACGTCAATCATGAGTGAGGTTCGTAATCTTGAATCTATTTATGTGAATACTCTTGTTGGGAGATTATATGAAGATAACTATGTCTATCATTATGTGTTGGTCACTAAAAATAGCTGTGAGGCTAAAAGTGACTTTGTTAACCATTTCAGTGAGTTTGATGTAATTTCCAAATAATTGATTTCAACTGTGAATTATATGCCCTACCGGTATGAGGGTTAATTATATGTTGTGATTTTGTTTGACGGAAGTTATTTAGAAGAAGAAAGAAAGGAAATGGAAAAAAATTTTAGTTGGCACAATGTGCGTATTACTTGTGGTACGGAGTTGAGGATGAGATCCTCGTTTTTTTTATATGACGTAAAATATTTAAAACGGGCTACAAGCTGCGGTGGATGCTATATAAGGACGAGGTCCTTGTGGTAAAAAGTTATGTGTTTAAATTCTCCCTTTGTGAAATTAAAAATTTGTACTATAGTACTTATAGGGAGTCATGCCTATGAGGCTTATTTGAAAATTCTCATATGAATATCTCTGGGCATAATTTGCCAAATTTGTATTTTAACTATGGAATTTAGCCCACAAGATAAGTGCCCAGGCGGCGATAAATGTGACTTGTTAATTCAGGTAATTACTTACGAGGTCTTCATTCCTCGTTGTTAGAAAATAGAGGTTTGAAACGAGATTTTTGTTAGTATGAGATTAATTGGCGATTTGTAATCGATTATGAACAACTATGAAGACCAGAGATGCGGTTATGGTCATACATATGATAATGTCACGGTTGTAATGCGGAGATTTGTGTTATTGATATATACATTGTGGAAATTTGTTGAGTTATGGATGCGTTGTTAGGAGTTATTTTGGTGTTACTCTGACAGGTGGATAGGCCTAATTACAGGGAAGACTCTGCCGAAATTTCTGAAAAATTTGGGAGTTATAAAAATTTGGGATATTGAGATGTGCAAAGAAAGAGATAAATTACATTATGTATTTGATGACTGACTCTACTTCTTATTTGAGGATGAATGACCTAAGTGGGGGAGGATGTAACAACCGTTAAGCGCTATTAAAAAAGTTGATGCGTGCGTAGGCATGAGTTGCTATAGCCAGGTGAGACTAATGTCGTGTGGTGATATGAAAATCAGACCTTTTTGAAAATGTTCGGAGTGTAAGAAAATTGGTCTTAAAGTTTACAAAGGTGGGTAAGGGAAATAGCCTTAATTGAAATGATATTATTAGACTTATTTCGAATGCGGTAATATGGGATCAACCACGAGTATATGCATAAAAGTAGAAATATCAATTTGGTAACCTCAAAATAATTCTTAGTACGTTCGAGGACGAACGTTTGTTTAAGAGGTGGAGAATGTAATGACCCGACTTGTCGTTTTAAGAATTAGTGTCCCGTTCAGAGGCTTAAGACCTCAAGAAGCTTCATAACGTGTATTATGACTTGTGTGTGCGATCGATTTTGGTTTTTGAATTATTCAAGACTTAACTGAAAGAACAATATATTCTTATTTTGGAAGCTTGAATGAAAAGAGTTGACCGGAGTTTAACTTTTGTGCAAACGACCCCGGAATAGAATTTTGATGGTTCCAATAGCTTCATATGATTATTTCGGACTTAGACACATGATCGGAATTGGAGTTAGTAGTCTGTAGAGCAATTCAGCACATTTTGGCGAAATTAAAAAGTTGACGTGTTCTAATTATTTTGTATACAAACGAGGACTGATAAAATGATGGATATTAATTGGATATGATAATAAGTGTACGATGCATATAATAAGTGATATGGGGTTTAACGAATGTCCTAAGTCTAAGTCAAGTTGGAAAATTTCCTAATAGACTAAAGTTGCAAATGAGTACGCGCAAGACCTCACTTTGGACGATCATATATACACATATATAAAGAACTATGTGATGGACAACCTATCAAATGAAAGTATTTTGAGTCTAGTTTCCAACGCTTCAAACCGTTCGTCATTCGGACACTCCTACCAGAAGTTATGACCAAATTACCAAAGCAGCGCAGAAACTTGCACTACCACGGCGTCCCATGCGGCGCCCTGTGCGGCGCGCCTGTAGGGAAATTCAGAGAGCATTACAAAACGTTTTCTGAGCACATTTTGCATAGCCGCCCAGTCCTGGGGCGCCGCGGCAGTACAAAAATGGGTTTTTAAGACCCGAACCCCATTTCATTTAACTCGTTTGGGGTTTGTTATTTTGGGATTTTCTAGTGCTTTTAGAGAGAGAGGAAAGAGCAATTCCAGAGAGAGGAAGAAGCTCAAGTTCCTCGTTCATCAAAAATCTTGTCCAAGCCTTGAAATCGCATCAAAGGGGTTGCTTAGGCTTCAAGAGCTAAGAATTTCTTTTTCCCAATTCTTTAATTTCGAAGTCTAACTAGAAATGAGTAATTAGTAAGATGATTCATGGATGTTTGAGAATTAGTTATACATGCTTGTAACAATAAGGTTATAGGAAGATGGTTGAGTTCAAATAGTAAAGATTGAGTTAAAAATGGTAGAACTCTTCAAAAATTTAATTGAGGATTTGCAAGTCAATCCGATGTCGGAATTCGATAATTTTTGTATGGTTGAACTCGTATCGGAATGAGTATTCGGATTTCGTAAGTTTTCCCGGGATTCGTGATGTGGGTCCCACTATTGAATTTTGAAATATATTTCGGATTTTATCCGGAAACAATTAGTAAATTCATATAAAATTAATTCGTATGATTTATATTGAGTATATTTAATTATTATGACTAGATTTGAAGCTTCGGATGAATTCGCGAGGTAAAGGCTTGTTGGAATTTTGAATTGGTTGCAAAGCGAGGTAAGTGTTTGGTCTAACATTAGCTTGAGGGATTAGGAATTGTGTCCTATTTGTTATGTGTTATTTGTTGAGCACGACGTATAAGCATGGTGACGAGTATCTATACGCTGGTTTCAAGCATGCCCGTGAGTCTTATACTTTGATTAATGTGACTCCGTTTCGTATTGTATATGCTCTATATGATAATTTCTATTGAGGAATATGACTTGCAGAAGTATTATTGTTAATTGAACATTGTAGAGCATTAGCTCTAGTTAAAAATAGAATTGTTGAACATTATAGAGCATTGACACAAGTTGAGAATTGAATTGTTGAATATTGTAGAGCATTAGCTCTAGTTAAGAATAAAATTGTTGAACATTATAGAGCATTTTGGCTCAAGCTGACAATTGAATTGTCAAACATTATAGAGCATTGGCTCAAGTTGAAAATTGAATTGTTGAGCATTGTAGAGCATTGACTCTAGTTAAGAATAAAATTATTGAACATTATAGAGCATTGACTCAATTTGACAATTGAATTGTTGAACATTGTAGAGCATTGACTCAAGTTGTGAATAAAGGAGAGAGAGAATCATGATATTGTCTCCCTTGCCGGGATGTTATTGTTTTGATGTTGTTTCCCTTGCCGAGATTTGATTGTTGTACTATTGTTCCCTGTCACACCTCCTTTTTCCTATACCCCCGAGAAGGGAGTATATAAGGGAGTTTTTTCCAACTTAAAGTGACAATCGAAACGGGATTATTTATTTATTAAATTCAGAGTCGCAACTTGGGATAATTTTATGGTATCCCAAGTCACCGGTTCAAATCCCGAATCGAGGAAAAGATTGACTCTGTATTACAGTCTGCGAACACAAAAATCCGGGTAAGGAATTCTGTTAACCCAGGAGAAGATATTAGGCATTCCCGGGTTCCGTGGTTCTAGCACGGTCGCTCAACTGTTATAATTAGCCTATTATCTGATTTTTGTACATGTTTTAGCCTATGATACAATTTTAACTAATTAACTGCTTTTGATCATTTTTAAGGAAGATTGCAACGTCATTTAAAATACATCTTGAACCACGTCACATAAATGTATCCGCGGTCCTCGACACATTTTATCCAACGTTGTTGAGATTTGGATTTGGGTCACATAAATGCGCACCCGAGTTTAGAAAGGTAAATTATTAACTAGCTCGCCTAAGCAAGCTACGCATTTGAATTATTTTTCTAATCTTTGAGATTGTTATGAGGCCAAATTTATGAACAAGATATTATCGGGGCCAAAGGCTAGCTAACATGATCTATTACTTGGCCTAGATTCTTTATAATTCAAGACACACCTTATGGCCCATTCTTATTCCTTGTCCAGAAAGAAACAACTCCGATTTTTCATCTACCCAATTGAAAGCATTTATTCAAAAACCAAGACTAGACGAGATACATCACAATTGAAATAAAAACTAATTAAAATAATTTCAACAAAAACTAAGACATGCTACTCAAACAATGTAGAATCACAAATCTACCAACACGCACTCCAAACTATCATAACAAAATAAAACGAAAATAAAAATTGAGAAATGGATCTTTTATTGATGAACAAAGCCGAAAACTGCAAATCAATCGGGCTAAATAGAGCAACAACCATTGGGCTGAAACGCTACCGGAATCTCGACTAAGAATCTCGCCGAACCGAACTCGGACTCAACTCAACAACATCTCAATCAATCCCCATATTTGGGAATCACAGTTCAAATCGGAAAGAAGAAATTAAAATTCCCTCGCCAATTTTCTTTTCAAAATCTCCCATCAATACCCTTCCTCGCTATGTCGGCGTGCAAAACAAATTTGAAAATGGGACTTTGAATAAGTTCTTCTTTGCAAACAATATTTTATTTGCAAAATTTTCTTGGAGAAACAGCACCAACCAAATTGGTCAATATAATACTCCTCCTAGAAATTCAAATTCATTAAACCGTTATATTTGTTTTGGGTATAAAATGAGATTTGGAAAAGAGATGCTGTTAGGCAGAAATTGATTCTAGTCAATGATTACTCAAGAAAAGATTTGCTTTTAAAAAAAAAACTATAGTAAGAGGGTTCTTTCATGGTGGCATTTTGCGGGGGAAATAGTGGCTCAAAAATTTAGGGGTTGAAGCTGCCAATTTTTAGCTTTCTTTAGGAATTGTTCAGCCCTCTCCTTTGCTTCTTGCTGCGCCGTTTTTCTTTTGCTTTTAGAGTGGTAGGCTAGATTAGGAATTGAAAACCTAGAGTAGAGTTTCTATAATTGGGTATTTTATATGGAAGTGGGAAAGGATGATGGCCATTGGATTAGAAGGAAATAGAAGGCTAGGATTAAATCTTGCACTTAAATGGGCTAATGGGTTGGGAAGAATGGGCCAAGGGTAATTGGATTGAACCGTGTCATTTTTTTTGTGTTTCAATTTTGGGCTAATAAGACTCCAAAAATTATTAATTAAAACCATAGCTAAATTCCCTTAATATAAGATAACTATACTACATGATGCAAAAATAAATTCTAATTAATTAAACTAAACTATATTAAAACATGAAACTATTACATATTTTTTTATATTTTTGAAGATTATATAAAGATAAAATTAAGGTACTATTTTTGGTATTTTATTATTTTTACTTTATGAAAGGTACATAAAATTATTTTTTTTTAATTTTTATTTTCTTGTAGTAAAATAAAGTAAAAGAGTAAAAATGAGTTGAAATAGCTATATTGGGCCTAAATTAAATATTTACGTGCTAAAATATGAAAAATCTTGGGGAGGGTCAAAAATCACATGTCTACATTCCCTTGCCGGGATTTTATTGTGATTTCATTTATTTTCTTGCCCTCATTTCTTGTGATTGTTGTTTGGGTGAGGAAGAGTGTTAAAACACGAAGGGTGATGCCGTGTATGATTTGTGAGAAAAGAGTGTAAAGCACGAAGGGTGATGCCGTGCCGCACGATGTACCATTCCGTGCCTATTATATTGAGAGTAAAAGCACGAAGGGTGATGCCGTGCAGTTTATATTGATTCTTATGGTGATGAAGAGAGTAAAAGCACGAAGGGTGATGGCGTGCACTTGTCCTTGATTTTTCCTCATTCTAATTGAGTTATGTTGTCTTTTATGTTTATTTACTGATTTCTGTTGTTACTTGATTTTATTTCGATGTTATAGATTCCCTTACCCTATTTGCCTTGTGTTTGTTGCTTGGGTGAGGAAGAGTGTAAAGCATGAAGGGTGATGCCGTGTATTGTTTTGGTGAGAGAGTGGTAAAATACGAAGGGTGATGCCGTATATTGTTTTGGTGAGAGAGTGTTACAGCACGAAGGGTGATGCCGTGCACTTTCTGTTTGATGTGTTTACTTGTTATTAATAATTCAAGTGTATTAACTATTTAGATCTCTTTACTATTGTGATCCTTTGTGTTGGAATCCATAGTGTTTACAATACCTCGCCTTCTTTTTTTTATATGTTCAATACTTCAAATTTCAATAATTGTTACATTTTTAACTCAATTGATTTCTCAACTAAATTTTTCCTTAAACCGCTAGAGGTTGTACTTTACTTAAAAGGGAATTCCTTCTATGTCTTGATTTATTGATTTCTCGTATTAAAGGTAATGATTCATTCGATATTGTACTTTAATTGAAAAGGGTATTTTCTTTATCAAATGATTTCTAAAAATAACTTCATCTTTTCTTGTTGATTTCCTATTTGGGTTGGGGGCTGTACTCTACTTTATGTTAAGTGAATGAGGCTCCTTGAACATTCTTAATTGTATTGGGTTATGGAACCTATGAACTGAGTAATATGAGAATATTGTTGTGCAATATGAGGCAGAAATATGTGGGCACGAGGTGCCGTGAAAATATGAAAGTGGGCTGAGACCTATATTACCTATGATTATGAAATGAGGCATCACAAGGTGACCTTTACTCGAAAGAATTATATTCGAAAGATGCTTATTTGAAAGATACTTATTTGAAGGAAATATATTCGAAATATATTTATTGAAAAGCATATTATCTTAGAGATTATTACTTGAAGGATTTATAGGCGAAAGAATTATATTTGAAGGACTTGATTAATTGATTGCACTTGTATTTTTTTTTTGTTGAGAAGCATTTATGGTGTTCTTGTTGCCTGCTATTTATATCACTGGTTGATCATTTTTGCCATCACTGTTATCTGCTTCCTATTATTTTTGTACGCTATATTGCACAAGTTTATTTGGTAGTCTGGTCCTAGCCTTGTCACTATTTTGCCGAGGTTAGGCTAGACACTTACCAGCACATGGGGTCGGTTGTGATGATACTACACTTCTGTACATTTTTGTGTACAGATCCAGGTATTTAATCGATAGTAACTGTTCGTTGCGGTGGAGACTCAAGGTAAACCTGTTGTAGCATTCAAAGTCCTCGGAGTCACCTTAAATTGTAGTTATTTCCACTTGTCCCCTTTGTTTCGGAACAGTGATGTACTTTGTATAACTACTCTTAGAAAGACTTGTGACTTGTACCACCGGTTTTGGGAATTGTAAATTGTTAAGAGTTATTGAATTTAAAGTTGGTAAACGTCAATGTTATTTCAGTTAATGTTAGGCTTACCTAGTTTAGAGACTAGGTGCCATCACGACTCCTTCGGAGGGATTTTTGGGTCGTGGCAGATTTAGACATTACAATCGTAAAATTCTATATGTAAAAGTAAGAAATTATTTACAAGTAATTACCAATCTTAGTTTATGGGCCGCAAAACTAATCGAACCTCATGTGTGCCATGAGCCACTTTTACTGGAGGCACAGTTTGCCTTTGCTTTTTCACTCTTCTTCTTCCATTCTTTGGTATTCCATTTCCCAAGAAGTTTATCCCAAGTATCTTCTCTTAACCACCCAGGCATTTTACTAGCATTCCGAACAACGAATAGAGTTTCTTTAATCCGCTTAGAAACCGTCTTCTCCATATATAATAATTTTCTACAAAATCCTTTCTTGTAGAGATGAACTTTAACTCCATCTGTTTTCAATAACTTAACACACTTATATTTTTATACAAGGGCACCTAATCCTTCCTCCAATAAAAAATCATCAAGTATTTGAGCCTTAGCAATAAATTCAGCAACCCCTTCAATAAATTCATCCCTCAATCCCGCATAATTAGGATGATTCCTATTATACATCTATCTACGATGCACAAATTCCATCTACACAAATAAAAATCTATAAATGAGATATTTAAAACAATCTGATTTACTTAAACTGGTTACAAAGTTATACTCTTTCAAAGGTTCGTTTTAGATATATACATATCATTGTGTCAAAGCAATTTAATTGATATATTTTATTTTTTAAATTAATATTTTTAACATTCTAAATCTCACATTAATCCATATTCTAAATAATATAAGTCTTTAACTATAATAATTAAATTTGAATAACTTCTTAAATGTTCATATAATCCAAATTAACTAACGATTTCTCAAATCTACAAATTAATCTTAATGTTGAAAGTGAAAAAAATAAATTTAATATCATTCTAATAATAAAACTAACAAGCAACAATGAACATAGTACAACAAACTTTACACCAAAGCTTTAAACTATAACTAGTTAATATAATTACCGTTGGAAGTAAATGTGAAAGTTCATTTTCCCTATTTCCTATTGTTGTTTTCTCAACTACTTTATGCCAACATGTCATCTTTTTTAATTCAAAAATAACTAAGTTAATCAAACATAATTCAATATATTCTTAACAAATTCAAAATTAAATTTAGGATTTCTTAACATATTCTTGTTTAACCGAAAATTTCAACTATATCTAATTCAACATATTCTTCTCTCTTTTTGCTTTATATTATATATCATTAAAAAACTAAAATTCCTAAAATTTCAACCATACTTTCTTTAACTAGCTAGGATGTTCATATATAAAAAATTACTACAAATTTAATAATGAAAACAAGATATATATGTCAACGAATTACTTACCTCGACGGAAAAAATGACGGAGAAGTCGACTGAGCCGCCGCAGCCGCAGCCGCATGAATAACCCCGGCTGCAAAACTGATAAAAAAATTAATAAATTAAGGGAAAAAGGAAGGAGGAAGGAGAGGAAGAAGGGAGGAGGAAATGTGAGAGAGAGAGAGAGAGAGCGAAAATACATTTAAAGGGCAAGTTTTTGTGGACTGGGGAGAAGGATGAGAGGGAGGAGGAGGATGAGAGAAGAAAGAGGAAGAAAAGTGAAGTTTTGTTTCTAAGGACGGGGTCAGGTAGTTTTTTTTTTTTTAAATTTTGATCGATTCGGTCAGAATTGTCGTTTAATTTTAATTTTAATTTTTTAAAAACTACCGACCAAGTCGATTGGAAATGAAGTCAAACAAGTCAAATTAAATATTTCACCAAAAGTTCCGATCGATTTGGTCGGAAATATGGTCAAAATGTTTTAAAAAGACATAGCTGATATTTTTTTGACAATTCCAACAGATTCCGTCGGAACTTTCCGACAATAATTTTCAGTCGGAAATTTACGATTTACTAGTGGTGACACTTGTGCAATATGACAAACAAACAGGTCGTCGTAATTACTATATAGTGTAATTACTATTCTAGTAATTACACCAATTTCAATTATCAGGTGACTTTCCAAACAGAGCCTTAGTGATTAGATGTCAAAAATAATGCCTGGCATATTGTAAAACCAAATTAAGATTTGTATATGTTATTATCAGTTTTGATATCCCTATGTTTCTATTACTACATATTGTTACAAAACATAACGCTAAGGAGCCGTTTGGTAGGAGGTATTAGAAAAAATAATGCAAGCATTAGCTCTGTGCATTATTAATACCTTGCTTGATACATTTTTTCAACTTGTGTATAACTACATGCTTGGTATTATCCTATGTATAAGTAATGCATAAAAAACCATGACAATAGTAATACAAAGGCTATTAATGCATGCATTAGTATGGTTAAAGATAAAGTTGTTCTTAAAGTCCCTTAAAGCTAGAGAATATGGAGATCATTTTTGTAAACAACTATTTTTCTTAAAAATTATGCAATGTAATATAATTTTTAATACACCACACCAAACACTAGATAAGAAATAATATCTGCATAACTAATGCTTGTATTACTAACTCATGCATTACTAATCCCTATATTACTAGTACACCTTATTCCGCAGTATTCTTATACACTCTACCAAACCACCCCTAAATGGTTTGAAGAGAATGATCTAGAAAACTACTACTCTCTCTGTTTCAATTTATGTGAACTTATTTCCTATTTAGTCCGTACAAAAAAGAATGGCTCATTTTCATATTTGGAAACAATTTGCTTTTATGCAATGATTTGTAGCTACACAATTATATGTGCCTCATTTTAGTCCATAAGTTCAAAACTCTTCTCTTTTTTCTTAAACTCCACACACAATCAAATATGTTCATGTAAATTGAAATAGAGGGAGTATCTTGCAGAGAGTTTAAGTAAAAAAGGGAGACTTTTGAGTTTTTAAGATTTGGTCGAATATGACGTACAATCGATAAGATTTTTGATATTATTATCTTAAATAATTCTTCCTTCGTTTCAAAAAGATGTCTTAGTTAGACTTGATACAAACTTTAATAAAGACGGAAAGACTTTTAAGATATATGGTCTTAAATAAGTCATAACATTGTGGCTGTAAAAATATTAAAACTTATTATCTAAAATCTGCCATATTATTTGTATGACTATAAATACTTCCTATTAAAAAAATTATTGCAAGTGCCAATCTTTTTCGATGAGAGAGCAATATTTATGCGACTAGAAAAACTTCCTACCATGTTCCTTGATAATTGTGTCTCGATATAGTTCGATCACTTGGTTCGCAAGTCACCATCGGGTGTGTATGTGATTGTGCATATTGATATTGATATTGTCTCCTTTTGTCTTTTTATTTTCTTGAGCCGAGGGTTTTTCAGAAATAACCTCTTTACGTTTTCGAGGTAGGGGTAAGGTCTGCATACACACTACCCTTCCTAGACCCCCTTAGTGGAATTTTTTTTGTTGTTGTTATTGTTGTTGTTGTTGTTGTTGTTGTTGTTGTTGTTGTTGTTGTTAGTGTAAGTGTTGGATTGACATTTAAGTACGATGCTCCAAAATTGACATGTTGCAAGTTATACTAAGGCCTAATTTGTTTGCACTTAATGAATGTCTGAATCTTAATCATTCAGATTTCAGATATTAAGTGCGTTTGTTTTTAAAGTCAGAATTTTAATCATTTAGATCTTAATCATTAAATGTATTTTTTTTACTTCACAACCACTTAACGGGTCTGAATAGGTCTGTATGATTAAGGTCTATAACAAAGACTTAATTTCATTAACATGCTATCATCCACACTCATTACTAACTGTTGTCCCTGCCTATCATTATCAACTACTACCACCTCCTCCACTCCCATCCTCAACCACAAACGCCACCACTACCACTACCACCACCACCACCCCCACTCCCACCAGCATCATCCTCAACCATAATCACTCACTCACCCACCTTAACTATCGCTACCAATTGACCCATCACTATCAATAACTATAACCGGCACCGCCCACCATTATAAACTACTACCACCCACCATCATCTTCCTCAATTACAACCACCACCACCACCACTTACCATTATTAACTATTACCACCCACCACCACCATCCTCAACCATAATCGCTATCGCTACCAATCACTACTAGCTAATACCCGAAATATTAGATTAATTAGTATATTATTTTAATTTATGTTTATTAATTTTTAAATAAAGATAAATTTTATATATTCAAATGTTTAAAAAAACAAACAGAATCATCTATTATTCATCTATTAACCACAAAGGAAGTTAGTGTTGTGAATATAAATTAAAGGAGATGCATGTCTCTAAAATTATCTCTTAATTTTCTTTTTGTTTGATTTAAATATTTATTAATATAATTGTCTTTTGTTTAAATGCATAGTCAAAGATTTTGCGCAATGGAAGTTTTCTTTTTAATTTGATTTCTGATACTGAATATATAAAGTAGCAAAGCGCGAACTGAAGTGTCATAAGGAAATTTGACCGTTGGGTAATTTTTTCCGAGTACACAAAGTTTAGTTGTCTGAATAAGTATAATAGTTTTGTAATTTTACTATTATAGTGGGTTGAATTTAGTTACCATACTAAAATTAACCCTTAAACTGTTTAACTCAGTTAGATTATTACAGATCAAAAGTGCCTAACGTGATAATTTAAGGATATCAATATAGTCCAAACGTAGTACATGGAATTATTTTGGTAAAAACTAATACAAGACTTTGAAGTTTTCAAGTGTATCCAAACATAACACAAGATCTTATAAATATATTGAACATGCAAGAAAATATACTGGACATTAATTCTATGCAAATCACTTCATTGAAAACATGACCTTCTTTTCTCTCTCACTTGCTTACCAAATAAATGAACGTAAGGATAGCTAACAAGATATTTTACTACAAGATATCTTAAGTAAATATATACCTAGTGCTCAAAATTAAACAAATGTAAGGTAAGCAAATGAAGCTATAGCCATGGAAGACCATCCAAAGGAGGTAGTAGTTGATGATGATGAGCTGTTGTTGCGTCGCGCAACACGAGCTAATGGGACGAATGTGGCGGTTGTAGTTCTACTACCGCCACCACGAGAACCACTACTAGCCTTGGTTCCACGACTAACCCCGCCAAAGCTAGCACCACGAGCAGCGGTAGGTGTTAGGAGGATGAACATAATGATAGAAAGCACTAGCACGATTTTCATGACGTTTTTCATAATTTTTTTGTTCAGATAAGGCTTTTTATACTATCTAGTCGGATTTAAGAATATATGTACTGGCAAGGTAGAAAATACGAAAAATATGATCTTGTTATTGTGTTTCTTTGGGTGTAAGAGAAAAGTATGGATATGAAGTAGCAACAATTAAGCTTGTCTATTTATAGTGTGGCCTGAACACGGAAAGTCCATAATTGGAATAGCCACCGGTCATTTTCTCATTAAGTAGAAAGGCGCGCAATTTGGTTACATGAATAAATGAAGGCAATTTGGCTAGAGAGGAGATAGGAACTTTATTTGACACGGTCTGAAGAATTCGCCGACGGTCCGGTAGCCGAAAAAGTATATGAAATTTATAAATTTTTTGTACAAGTATATATATTTTTTGGCTATTTTGAGAGCGACTATACATTGTTATTTTCTCAAAAAGAAAACGGCTACCTTACACGGAGTTTAAATAAAAGAAGAAGACTTTTGTGTTTCGAAACCATAATCTTTATATGACATAATATTTGTATGATAATAAGATTTTTTGCATTTATGATCCTAAATTATGATATTTGTATGGCTATAATTTTTTTTATTAAAGGTAAAATGAGAAAAAGGGTTGCCCTTACACTAAGCTCCCGTTGTGCGCGGGGTCCGGAAAAGGGCCGGACCACAAGGGTCTATTGTACGCAGCCTTACCTTGCATTTCTGCAAGAGGCTGTTTCCACGGCTCGAACCCGTGACCTCCTAGTCACATGGCAGTAACTTTACCAGTTACGCCAAGGCTCCCCTTCTAAAGGTAAAATGATACAACAACAACAACAACAACAACAACAACAACAACAACAACAACAACAACAACAACAATAATAACAACAACATACCCAGTATTATCCCACAACAGTGGGGTTTAGGGAGGGTAGTGTGTACGCAGACCTTACCCCTATCTTGTGAGGATAGAGAGGCTATTTTCAATAGACCCTCGGCTCAGGAAAGCATAAACACCATATTAATGAAAATATAGACAAGAAGGGATAGCACCAAAAAGCCATATAAAAGCAGAATAAAAATAACAAGATAGTAAGGTGATCAACAATGAAAGAAAATAACTGTTAATCATAAAATTCTACTACCAATAGAAGGCAAGACTGTGTGCCAATACTATTGTTATGAACACTCTAGACTACCTACTCTACTATTCTAATCCTCGACCTCCATATCTTCCTATCAAGGGTCATGTTCTTGGTCAGATGAAGTTGCGCCATGTCTTGCATAATCACCTCTCCCCACCTCTTTTTTGGCCTACCTCTACCTCTCTGTAGGTCCTCCTATGTCAACCTCTCACGCCTTCTCACCGGAGCGTCTGTGCTCTTCCTCCTAACATGACCAAACCACCTAAGTTGCGCTTCCCACATCTTGTCCTCAATAGGGGCCACGCTCACCTCGTCGCGAATAACCTCATTTCTAATCCTATCTAGCCTGGTGTGCCCGCACGTCCATCTCAACATCCTCATCTCTACTACCTTCATCTTCTGGACATGAGCGATCTTGACTGGCCAACACTCAGCCCCATACAACATCGCCAGTCTGACCACCGTTCTGTAGAACATACCTTTAAGTTTCGGTGGTACTTTCTTGTCGTACAAAATACTAAAGGCGAGTCTCCATTTCATCCATCCAGCTCCAATACCATGTGTGACATCTTCATCAATCTCCACATCCTTCTGAATAATAGACCGAAGATACTTAAAAACTTCCTCTCATAGGGATAACCTGCGAGTCTAGCCTCACCTCTCCTTTTCCCCCTTGAGTCTCACCACTAAACTTACACTAAGTATTCTATCTTGGTCCAGCTCAAACTTAAAACAAATGTAAGGTAAGCAAATGAAGCTATAGCCATGGAATACCATCCAAAGGAAGTAGTACTTGATGATGATGAGCTGTTGTTGCGTCGCGCAACACGAACTAATGGGACGAATGTGGTAGTTGTAGTCGGTGGCGGACCCAAGTGGTGGCTAGCGAGTTCAACTGAACCCGCTTCACAAAAAAATAATATTATGTATATGTATAAATAAGGATTAAAGTTGTGTAAATTTTGTATATATATTTATTTGAACCCACTTGACAACTATTATTTTACGATTAAAGTTATATACTTCTATGATTGAACCTGCTTGTACAAAATCCTGTGTCCGTCACTGGTTGTAGTTCTACTACCGCCACCATAAGAACCACTACTAGCCTTTGTTCCACGACTGACCCAGCAATGCTAGCACCACGAGCAACGGTAGGTGTCGGGAGGAGGCACATGATGATAGAAAGCACAAGCACAACCTTCATAACGTTCTTCATAGTATTCCTGTTCAAATAAGGCTTGTTATACTATCTAGTGGGATTTAGGGATATTTTTCTTGTTATTGGCTTTCTTTGAGTGTAAGAGAAATTTTGGATATGAAGAAGCAACGATTAAGCTTGTCTATTTATAGTGTGCTCAAACTTCCTTTTGTTATTACATATTGTTACAGAACTCCACGCCAAATGGTTTGAAGGGAATATTGATCTGAAAAAAAAACTACCACCTTGCACCGGAGTTTAAGTAAAAGAGGGAAACTTTTGAGTTTTGAAATCGTGGTTTTAAATATGACATAATATTTGTGTTGGGAATAAATCCCCCATTATAATAATATTCACGGTAATAAAAGCGGAATAATAATGTAGCACTGAGATACGGTAATCAACAAGAATAAAAGAGTGACAACGACACCAAGATTTTTACGTGGAAAACCCTTCTAAATAAGGGAAAAAATCACGACCCCGAGAGGAGCAACTGATATCACTATAATAAGAAATTTTACACTTTGTAGGCCCGAGTAAATACTCCAAAGACCAATACAACACTCAAAAGAAATAACTCTCTTTTGACATTGCCACCTCACTACAATATCGCTTTCACTCTCTATTTTCCTCACAGACTATTTTTAATACCCTGTCTGTGATGCCTCACTCTTTCTTTCTCTTTTTTGTTTTGTTTTGTTTTTGGTGTGTATGAATAAGTGAGAGAACTCTTCCTTTTATAGGAGAAAGTACTTGGGCTCCAAGTTGCAAAAGAAAAAATAGAAAACCTTAGTAAATATTCTCCACAATTCTTTGGTTCCAAGAAAGGTTATCAACCAAGCCTTTATTTTATAGGCACATGCATATAATCTTTATCTTCAATTTTCTTTCCTTATCAAATGGGTATGAACCCTACAAATCTCCCTTTCTGGGACCCATTCACCGAAAGGAGATAATATCAGGTTTCTAGTTTGAATGCATATCGACAAGTTCTTTGCATATCTCGAACTTGTCTCTTGGTACCACCTTGGTCAGCATATCTGAAGGATTTTCACTTGTATGGATCTTCTTGACTTGCATAGATCCATCCTGTATCTTTTCCCGAATCCAATGATACTGCACGTCGATATATTTTGTTCTTGCATGATACATGGTGTTTTGCTCAAGTCTATTGCACTTTGGCTATCACAATAGACTATATACTCCTTCTGGTGCAATCCAAGTTCTTGAAGAAACCATTTCAGTTATACCATTTCCTTGCCAGCTTCAGTAGCGGCAATATACTCCGCTTCAGTTATAGAGAGTGCAACACACTTCTGCAACTTCGGCTTCCATGATATAGCTGCCCCTGAAAATGTGAACATGTATCCAACAGTAGATTTACAATTATCAAGTTTACCTGCCATATTAGCATCCGTGTAGCCCTTCAAGATTGGATCAGATCCTCCAAAACACAAGCAATCTCCTACAGTACCTATTAGGTACCTGAGCATCCACTTGACTGCTTCCCAATGTTCTTTTCCAGAATTTTCAAGGAACCTGCTAACAACACCAACTACATGAGCAATATCAGGTCGGTACATACCATTACATACATCAAGCTTCCGACTACTGAAGAATAAGGAACTCTGGCCATGTTCCCTTTCTCCTCCACTGTTGTAGGGCACATCTTCTTGGTCAACTTCAGCTGACCAACAAGAGGTGTGCTGACTAGGTTAGAACTTTTCATGTTGAAGCATTCCAGTACACGTTCAATGTACTTCTCCTGAGATAGCCACAACTTTCTGCATGTTCGCTCTCGAACAATCTTCATCCCCAAAATTTGTTGTGCTGGGCCCTAGTCCTTTACATCAAATGACTTGGACAAATCTTTCTTCAACTTTCCAATCAGCTCTTTGTCTTGTCCTACAATCAACATATCATCCACATACAATAACAATATAATAAAGTTGTAATCAGAAAATCTTTTGAAGTATACACATGGATCAAAATAGGTCTTTATGTATTTTTGACTTTTCATGAATGAGTCAAACTTCATGTACCATTGCCTTGGTGCCTGCTTCAACCCATAAATACTCTTATTCAATTTGCACACCATGTGTTTCATTCCAGATACTTCAAATCCTTCTTGTTTTTCCATATAGACCTCCTCTTCCAAATCTCCGTGAAGAAATGTAGTTTTCACCTCCAACTGCTCCACTTCAAGATCTGGGCTGGCTGCTAAGCTCAAGATTGTTCGAATAGAAGCCATTTTGACAACAAGTGAGAATATTTCATCAAAATCGATACCGTTCTTCTATTCAAAGCCTTTAACCACCACGAGCTTTGTATCTAACCAGCTTACCATTTTCATCTTTCTTGAGTTTAAAGACCCACTTACATTTGAGTGGTCTTTTACCCTTTGAAAGTTCAACCAGCTTGTACGTGCCATTTTTCGGTAGAGATTCCATCTCTTCGTGCATGGCTTTCATCTACTGGTTCTTTATGGATGGGACAACACCTCCTTAAGACTTTCTGGTTCCTCCTCATCACTAATGAGGACATACTCTGTGGAAGGGTACCTGGATGACTCTACCCTTGGCCTCTCTGATCTCCTCAGAGGTTGAGGTTGTTCTTCTTCCTAAGTGGGGTACTCCACTTGCTCGACATCATAATCAAGTTGCTCCCCTTATTCAATAACCTCACCAGGTTGCTTCCCCTGCTCGGCAACCTCGTTGGTCGTACTTTCTGCATTCTGGGATAGTTAGAAGTAGAAGGAATGGTAACAAGGTTAGGGATTATACCATTATTTGCCTTCTCTGACTGGTCATCTACAGTTCCAACTTCACTTTCTTGGAAGACTACATCTCTTTTTCTGATAATCTTCTTTTTTTACAAGATCCCACAATCTGTGCCCGAACTCTTCATCTCCATATCCGATAAAAATTTAGGGAATGGATTTATCATCCAGCTTTGTTCTCTGCTTCTTTGGTACATGTGCAAAAGCTCTCGGCCTTATATTAATATCAACAAGCCACATCGTGGCGTACATATCTCAGTCCCTCAGCCTCATAATCAAATCAGTGTATCACCGTTGCGGCATGCAACCCGACCCAAAAGTATCCTCACAACACAGGCCCTCGGCCTTACTCAGTCAAAAATCACATAAGCCACTCGGGCAACAGTAAAATATGATGCTCAGCCCAAAATATGATTTAAAATATTATTTCAAGTGTTAAAGCAGAGTAAACATGGCTGAGTTTTGAAAATAGTAGAATATAACATGATGAGTACAAGTTTAAAATCAAAACAGTGAGGAAATATCAATAAAAATCCCCAAAAGGTCCAAATAGTTGGCACAAGGCCCAAATATGATATTCGGCCCAAATCATGATGATAGCAAATAGATTTCAGTCAAATATGCGGTAAAATAGTCATTCGGGACGGACTAAGTTGCAATCCCTAACAGTGCACGACCCCATGCTTGTCATCAAGCGTGTGCGTCACCTAGATATAGCAAAACAATGTGCAAGTCCGGGGTTTCATACCCTCAGAACATCATTTACAATCATTACTTACCTCGAATCGGCCTCGACGTGCGTCGAACCTATCCAAAATCAGAACGAGAACGTCAAAATATGCTAAGGTAATAAAGCCCAAGCGAAAACAATCAATAAAGGGCACAAATCTCGAAATTACCAAAACCCGACCCCAGGACCCACGTCTCGAAAATCAGAAATTTTCACACAAATAGATTCCTTATCTCCCCACGATTTCATACATATCAAAAGTTCTCAAATCCGACCCCAAATGGTCCTCCAAATCCCCAATCAAAAATCCAAATTTCCAAGCCCTAGTTCTTCAATTTTTAGCTTAAGTTCCATGATTTTTTAGGTGGAATTCACATAATAATCGAGTTTTAAGTCCGAGTCTCTTACCTCCTAACGATTCCCCTTGATTCCCTCTTCAATCTTCTTCAAAAATCTCCCAAAATGACCAACTATGGAGGAAATAAGCCCCAAAATCACGAACAAGACGAGCTTAAAAACATTCTGCCGAGGCATTTATTCCTTCTTCGCGGACGCGGTCAAACCCTCGCGTTCACGAAGCACAAATATTCTTTGACCAATATTTCTCTTATGCGATCGTGACCAAGCCATCGCGAACGCGATGCTTTACCGAGACGAACCTTCACGAGCGCGCTCCCCCTCCTGCGAACGCGATGAACTACTTGACCTCAAACCCAGCTGACCCAATTCATCTACGCGGACGCGAAGCCCTTCACGCGAACGCGATGCATCAACTTCCCAGCCCTCCGCGAACGCGAAGCCTTTCTCGCGAACGTGAAGGCCAAAATTCCACTGACTTCCTCTGACTCTTCGCAAACGCAAGGGTCCACTCGCGAACGTGAAGCCTTTCTCGCGAACGTGAAGGCCAAAATTCCACTTAACTTCCTCTGACTCTTCGCAAACGCAAGGGTCCACTCGCGAACGCGAAGCTGATCTGCAACTTTTGCAATTTTCTAAACTCCAAAACGATCCGATTGACCACCCGAAACTCACCCGAGGCCCCCGAGACCTCAACCAAAGGCACCAACATATTCTAAAACCTTATTCAAACTTGTTCCAATCATCAAAACACCTCAAATAACATCAAATCACCCAAACCACATCGGATTCAAGCCAAATTTTCTAAAATCTTCCGAATTTCGCTTTTGATCAAAAACCCAACCAAACCACATCCGAATGACCTGAAAATTTGCACAGACATCCAAAATGACCAACGAAGCTACTGCAACTCTCGGAATTCCATTCTAACCCCTATATCAAAATCTCGCCTACCAACCGGAAATCGCCAAAATATCAACTTCGCCAATTCAAGCCTAATTCTACTCCGAACCTCCGAAACCCATTCTGATCATGCTCCTAAGTCATAAATCACCTCCTGAAGCTAACCGAACCATCATAACTCACATCCGAGCCCTCTAACACATAAGTCAACATCCGATTGACTTTTCCAACTTAAACTTCCTTAAAAGAGACTAAGTGTCTCAAACCTTACCAAAATCATTTCAGATTCGATCCGACCAACCCGATAGCACAAAACACGGATAACAAAGCATAAAGGAGCAGAAATGGGGAAAACGGAGTGGTAACTCATGAGACGACTGGTCGGGTCGTCACACCCCAAGATTTTACATATTTTAGCATTTAAATACTTAGTTTAGGTCTAATATAGTAATTTAAACTAGTTTTAACTCTTTTACTTTATTTTATCAAAAAATAAAAATTACAAAAATATTTCTTCTTTTTAGTTGCTTTTAGTTTATATACCTTTCGTAAAACTAAAAAATACAAAAAAAATAGTACCTTATTTTTATTTTAATATGGTATTTGAAAATACCAAAAAAATAAAATAGGTTTGTTTTAACGATTAGTCTTATCTTAATAGTTATTTTACTTAAATAAGATTAATTGGTAAATGAGGTCGTATTTTTAGTCTTGTTCACGGAGAAAGAATAAAATTTGGGTTCAAACAACCCATTTTAAGCCTAATTTTCGAACCTAGCCCATAATTCCCAAGCCCATAATTCCTAAGCCCATACCCCCTAACCTAAAAAACCTACAAAATAAACAAGACCTAAGACTAAAATATGAGCCGTTTCTTCTGATTTGTATATACAACCTAAAAAACATAGGAGCCTAGATATATACACTCTATCAAATCCGCCACAAGAACAAAAATAACGACCCCACCCCCTGAAGATCATCGTCTTTACCCCACCCCAAACAACCCCATCAACTCTCTTCTTCTTCAACATTAAACACGCACTAGACCCTTAAGCATCAGCCATGAAACAAAGAAGATCATCTTCTTCACTAAAATAGAACCTAACGGAAAAGGCCTAAGCATGAGCAATCTGCCGTTTTCTGATTTTGGAGAATAGAGAAGAGCTTCAGTCATCTTCTTCAAAAGAGATTCATCAGTCGTTGCACCCACCACCCCTTCTTTAACCAATGCTCGTGGAAATTCCCCCATAGCAACCACCGGCGCACCGCTGTCCGAAACACACACATACAACCTTCTTCTTTCTTCTTATTCAATGCCTCGTGTTGCTCCTTCTTCAACAACCAGCCATATACTGAGATGCATAGAAGAGGAAAAAAAACAAATAAATAAAAATAAGAAAATGGATCTGAAACAGACCAAGAAATAGAGAAACAGAAGAAGTGAACGGACAAGATTTTTTTTATTTTGATTTCAGATTAGAATCCTTCTGATTTTCATGTCAAATTCTGGCTTCTTTTCTGATTTTTGATTTAAAAGAAACCATGGAATTCAATCGAGCTTGAATGATTCAATTTCACTCAAAGTTCCGTTCGTTGGTACTGATTTAAGGCTATTGTTCCATTTTGTTCATGTAATCGCTGGATTTTTTTTTATCAATCAAGAGGCTATTTCAGGTTTAGTTCTGATTCTTTTACTCTATTTTTGATGTGGTTAAAGTATGATAAAAGTAGGATCAACATGGGTCTAGAGTTCTGAATTTTGGTTAATCTGTTTAGAGATAGATAATAGGACTTAAGGCCAGTAGAAGCAGATTGTTACAAGTTTGAGCAGCAATGAGTTTATATGAATTTCCTTCCTTAAATGTGTTATTTGTTGTTGGTCAACCACGTTGTTTCTGCTCGATTTATTTCCTAAATCTTCTTCTGCTCATTTCATTTCCTTCTCGACAGCATGAATAAAGATTTCAATTTGAATGCTTTCAATGTTGACGTGCCAAAGGTTCACGTTTGTCTTTTGTCTTAGTGTTATATCTGTATCTTCACACTTCATTCTTATTTGGAATGTGAAGGTTTTGTTGATTGATTCTGGTTCTTAAAAGTTAAAGTGTTAGAAGTTTTTGTCTATGAAGCTATTTTGAAGTGAATCATGTGATTAGGAGTGGAGATTTGTTAGTGAAAGGAATGTTAAATGCAGGTTTTGCTCTCTGAATGTTTTGAAAATTGATAGAAATCGTTCTCCTTTATTATCAGATTCCCAGGAAGTCTAACTATTTAGAAAGTTGCAATTGTTTGACATGTACTGTTATTCAAAAGCGTATTAAAATCCAAAAATAATACTAAAACAGGCTGCAAGTAGCCTAGTAAGATAATTGAACTTGCTAATAAATCCAATAGCTTATCTTACACCTCTTCCGCAAAGAACTTTTCATACTTCTTAGGGCCTCACAATAATCTCAAAATTAGTTTTAGGAGAAACATGAACACCATAGTTGGCTTTAGGCATGACTTAATCTATCGTCGTGATTGTGGACACGTTCGCGTGACATAATTATGATTCTTAAAAATAAATCGGAGTATGCATTCGCGCAACTTCGACTAAGAAAAGTATGCGTTCGCACAACTTTGACTAAGCTTTCTTAGTAATAACAAAGCTTTATTAATCGTGGACACGTTTGCGTGACATAATTTTTGATGTGCCAAACAAATGGGTACACGCACGCGTGACCTGTTTTAAGATAATTTCTTAACTAAAAAAGGCAAATGCACGTAGGTTCTAAAAGTAAGTAATTAGACAATATAATTAAGCCAAGTATGATCAAAGCGACCGTGCTAAAACAACGTAACTCGAGAATGCCTAACCCTTTCTCCCGGGTTAACAGAATTTCTTACCCGAATTTCTGTGTTCGTAGATCGTAAATAGAGTCAAACTTCCTCGATTCGGGATTTTAAACTGATGATTTGGGACACCATAAATTATTTCAAGTGGTGACTCTGATTTTAATATAAATAATCGTGTTTCAGTTGTCACTTAAATTGGAAAAAACTCCCTTATACCCTTTTGGGATAGAAAAAAGAGGTGTGATAGCTCTGACGACTCTGCTGGGGACGAGAACCCAGAACTTCTGGTTCAAGTTTCAAGAATTCGAGCTTGTTTTTATGATTTTTACTTGACTTTATTTATTGTTCATATTATCGTATTTGTGGACCTAATATGCTAAATGCTGTTTATTTACCGCTTTGATATTATTTGAATTCTATTAAACTGTCTTCTTACGCCACCCCTTTGAGTCTTCTAAAAATGGTGCACACGTTCGCGTGACCCGCTTTTTCTATAGAATTTATACCAAATAGAACGAGGCTGGGCCAACAACAAGGCCGGGTAGACTTTAGTGCTCCCGGTACATTGCCCCCTCTTCGGCTCGAGTTGTCCGCTCGGGTAGGCCAGGTCAAGAACACAACCCCAGGTTTAAACCTAGATTAATATAACCTCATGCCAAATCCTTAGTAGGAACGTTTGTTTGCATCACGTACATTTGACTTTGGCGACTCAACACAGGGGTTGGGTCCGTCTAGGACAGGTGTACCCAAAAATAAAAAACCATCCTGATGCATCCTATATGCTACATGTTGCGATCTTCAAGGGTAAAAGGGTCATTTGGCAGATCAATGATAGTTGAGGGCAAATAAAAAAGAAAAAAAGAAGAAAAAAAGAGGGTGAAGTGTGAAAATAAAGCAAGTAAGGCCGAGTTATGTTTTCTTTCATATTTTTTGTTAAGAAAAAGATAAGAAAAAAAACCATGAAAAATTAAAAAAAAAAAGATTTTGCACTTTTTTATCATTTTCCGAAAATCAAAAAAATAAAAAAAGGAAAAGAAAATCCAAAAAAGAGTTTATATGTTTCATCACTTTCCAAAAAAAAAGACAAAAAATATATTTTTTCTAAATTAGTTATTTTTTTTATTCTCGCCTGTATCCAATCTGCCCGAACTACGCATACCTGATTCTCGTCTTTCGGGGCGTGATACGTAGGCAACCCACATAGGGTCCGGTCTTCCTAGTGAGTTTATGTTCTTGGATTCGCGGGGTTTTAGCCAAATCTTGCATTTTTAGCCAATTTTAGCCACATAGGTTAATTTTAGAAAAATAGTCACAATCATGTCTTGCATGTGTCCAACATGAAGGGTTGTTGTCTCACATAGTGTTCTAGGTCTTTAACTTTATTTGGTCTCAATTTTCTCATATAGGTGTAGGTCTACTTACCAGAGCTTGAGCATGAAAGACATCCCAGGACCATCCAGGCAGGATCACTCATTCAGGAGTGGCTTAAGGAGATTTTTTTTATTTTTTATGTTTTGAGTCTGTTTTACTTTTTATGTCGTCTTTTACCTTCTAGTTTTGTACAGTAATGTCGAGTCTTTTGTTATTGTACTTTCTATTTTGTATTTGAAAAGTTGTTATAACTCAAATCCAAAACAAAAAAAATGATGAGATTTTGCGTTTTATATTTCCGTTAGAAGCTTTCTTTAGAATATTAATATCTAGAACTCAAAATAAAAAAAAGATTGCTTTTATATTTCCTTTAATATATTAAGACTAAAAATTCAATAAAAAAAGAGAATTTTCTTTTAGTACCTCCTTAAAAGTTTTCTTTACGATATTGATTCCAAAATTCAAAAAAAAAAAAGATTTTTCTTTTGAGGTTCTTCTTTGAGAAATATATATACAAAAAAAATATTCTTTTTATTTTCACTAGAACTTTAGGATATTGAACATAGACAAAAAAAAAAACATACTTTATCTTTTGTTTATCTTTAGAGTTTTTCCCTTATGTAATCAAAAACTGAAATCCAAAAATATTTTTTTTATCTTGTTCATTTCTCGTTTCGAAATCTTTCTTCAGAGATATCAAATGAAAATTTAAAATATTTTTTCTTTGGTTCATTCTTTAGATTTTCTTCTTAAAAAAAGAATCAAAAAATATTTTTCTCTTCTAGGGGTTTTTCCTTAATAATTTCTCATAGAGTATCTGTTTCAAAAAAAAAGAAAAAAAAAGGAAAAAATATGCTTGTTTAAGATTGAGTTTAGAATAGATTATAGAACATTAAGTCTAAAAAAGAGAGATTTCCTTCTTTTTTCTCATTAGAGTAATCATTAAGGCAAAAAAAAAGAGACGACATTATAGGATGTGAGAAATGAGAGGAGAGAAAAGAGTGACAATTAGAAAAAGAGGAAGGAAAATGAGTAAGCCAAAAAGTTCTAGAAAAGAAAAGAAAGAGAAGATTGAAGAGTGAAATTGGGATGATGTCATCTGACCTTCGTACCCTCGAAGTCATTTTAGAACCGATAACTGTGACTAGGTGCATTGCATATAAAGTGATATTATCTTACGTTAAATACCTTAATGCTAACATGATGACTTTATTTTTGTTCCTCTTTGTTATCTTCATTCTATCAGAAGGGTGGTTGGTTTGTGGTTCTTAAAGTGGTAACTCTTCTCTACAACATAAAATCGAAAGGCAATGACAGACAATAATGGAATTGAGCTGGCTGATACTGGTTCCTGAAAGCAATTGGTTGAACAGGACAATGGGTTGGTTGAAGAGATAAGGATGTTAAGACAACACATGGCGGACATGTATCAGGCTTGGATGACTGGGAAGGCACCACTCCCGCCACCACCTAGCTTCTTAGATAATACCCTTACCCAAACTCCGGTCATAGTGCTAGATGATTCCCCATACTCTCCAGATTCTCCTGCTTATCACAACTTTCCCAACCACCTTAGTAGCTCCATCACTTATCCTCCAACTACCTTTCCGAAAAACCCTCCTATCATGTCTACTATCCCCATGATCACAACTTCTCAACAATCTTCCCTTCATAGATCCAATAATGAACACCCACTCAAAACACATGATGCCCAATATTTCCCCTCAGAGGTTGCCCACAAGGTCCCTGACTCATACAATCAGAGCCCTCGGAATGAGCTTCATGTTGAAAATGAAAATTCACAGGAAAAGAAGGGCGAGATGAGACATCCAAGAAGCCGAAAGGTATAGAACAGTCCTTAAGGAATATGCAAGGGATGGGAAATCAGATTAACATGTCTTACAATGACTTGTGTATGTTCCCTGATGTTCATCTGCCAGCGGGGTTTAAAATGCCAAAGTTTAACTTGTATGATGGGCGTGGAGATCTAGTAGCTCATCTGAGGGGTTATTGCAGTGAAATGAGAAGTGTTGGTGGGAAAGATGATTTGTTGATGGCATATTTCAGTTAGAGCTTGACAAGGGCAGCCTTGAAATAGTATATTCGTCAAGATGTCAATAAGTGGCATGCATGGGATGACATGGCTCAAGATTTTGTTCGACACATTCGGTACAATCTAGACATTATCCCAGACCGCTCCTCCCTATCTAAGATGAAAAAGAAACCTGAGGAAAGTTTTAGGGAGTTTGGGATCAGATGGAGGGAACAAGTTGCTCGGGTCCGCCCCCCGGTTGGTGAAGAAGAAATGGTTGAGCTTTTCCTACAAGCCCAGGGGCCCACCTACTTCAGCCATTTGATCCCGGCCTTAGGTAAACCTTTCAATTATGTGGTAAAAATGGGGGAGGTGGTAGAGGAAGGAATCAAGTCAGGCAAAATCATGAGTTATTCTGCATTGAAAGATATTACAGAAGACGTTGCGAACATTTCAGTAAGTTTGGGTGGAAGAAAGAGAAATAGAAAACATATTATTGAGCCCCGACCACGACAGGTTCTAGTGCGCATTCCTGCTCAATGCTTCTCGCCTCAATATCAACCCCATGAATATCCCTGTTCTCCAGATAATCTTCCCTAATGCTACTTCTCTCCATAAAAGCCCCAAAGTCATACCTCACCTTCTCAGTACTCCATCTACAATGCACCACTATATGCTCCACATCCACAGGACCCGCGATGGCCTACACCATTTCCGCAAATATCATACCCGCCTCCTCAAGCATATCAACCACCTACCCGCAAAAGGTTCCAACCGAGGCCAGAGTACAAAATAAAAAGGCAACAGAAAAAAGAAAAGACTTTCACTCCTATTGGAGAATCGTATGCCAGTTTGTTCCAAAGGTTGAGGCAATTGGACACGTTGAAGTCGATTCATATAAAAATATCGAACCCTCTTCCAAAGAATATTGATTATTTTCAAAGGTGCGCACATTGCTCTAATGCCCCAGGTCACCGCATAGAAAAGTGTTGGCATCTGAAAAGAGCAGTTTAGAAGCTTATTGAGGCAGGTGACATTGTCGTGCAAAATCCAGATGCAGTCGACACTAGCCAAAGTCCATCGCATGTTCATAATGAGACGCATATGGTGGGTATGATTTGTGTTGAAAAGGAATATGAGAATTCTTCTGAGATCCTCAGAGGGCCACTTGCCACAAAGCTTTCAGCGCTATCACTCTCGGTTCCAGAAGTTGATCTTAAGAACGAGCCGGCAAAAGAAACCCAAAAGCAATTTGTTAAGGACAATGTGATAAAGACTTGTGAAGGTCCTAGTATTGTTGATGCAGAACTCAGTGGCTAAGATGTAGAGCTTGGTGATTAGAAAGATGCTCCTTTCGTGGCTAGCCGGTAGGAGCCTTGGTAGTTTATTTTGTTGCCATTTCGAGTTATCTCAGGGTTGTAATCCGGATATTGTCTTGTGACTCAAACCCTTCTATCCTTTTATTTTGCCTAGTTTGTTTAGTCGTAGTAACTCTTTTGGTGTTATCTAGTTTTGTTCTAGGATTGTAATCCCAGTTTATGTTGTTCAAACTCTTTCACCTTCTATCTAATGCAATTTTTTGTTTTCTGTTATTTCTAATCATTCTTTGTTTAGTTCTCTTCTCCTTTCATAGTTCTTTTCATGCTAGATATATTGACATGACATGCATGCATAATTCTAGGTCTGGTCCTAAAAGTTAATTTAATCATGAAGCAATGAAACAAGTTTGAAGATAATAAGGACATTTGAGGGAAATAAGTATAGATTTGGATATTTTGAGATCATTTAAATCCCGAATTGTTGAAACTGGGGCAGATGGTTTGGGAAGTTAAGAGGACGACAAGAGTTTGTTACAAGAAAGTGCATCCCATACAATTTGAAGCAAGCAACTTTCAGTTCAAGTGCATCTTAAGTTACAAAATAAATCCAAGGGAGTTTGCTCCAAACTAACGGGGATCATCCATTTTGAAAAAGAAGTCATCCAAGAAGAGCTCTGTACTTGACAAGGAATTAAAGAAAGGTGGAAGGCATATCTGTGATACCAACGCCGATGCTACAAACGAAATGCTATGCATGATCTTCATTTTTCGTCTTCAGGTTGCATATGTTACATTTAGTATTCTTAAAGATTGGGAGACCATCTTTCTGCTATCTAAACACTTTATCCTTTGTTACTCCTTTTGAGCCTTATTTATTTTCTTTCATACCCCTCTTTTGGAATCAGTAGCAAAGTTCAGAAACACAGATACAGAAGATAAATAAAGAAGAGAAAAGAGGAAAAAGAGAAGAGGAAAAGAGAAAAAAAATTGAAAAAAACGTAAGTAAAGCAAAAGAAAGAAAAGAAAAGAGAAGAAAAGAAAAAAAAAAGAGAGAAAAGATGGAAAAAAAGAAGTACAAAAAACAAAGCAATTCCTATGTCATGAACTATGTTCGACCTGATTCCTTTTAAGGATACGTAAGCAGACTCACGGTTCGGTCCCATCAAAATAAAATTCGAAATTCCCTAGGCAAGGAAACTGGGGCAAAAGTTGCGGTTTTATGAAAGATCTGATTCCAAAAGTTGTAATTCTGAACCCATTCAAGTTGTTTTGAGCCTTTATGATATCCTTTCTTTCTAACCCTATCCGAAAGCCACATTACGGTACAATAAAGACCTCCCAGATAATCTTTGAGAGTGCCGAGCTAGACATGCCAGAAGTATATGTTGTTTTTACTATGGGTAATGCTTTGTCATCTGCGGAATTAGAGGAAATAAAAAGAAAAGAACAAAATGAGAGAGTCTTATTGGTGAAAACCTGCACAGGCACCATAAGACGACGGTGAGTTGAGAGAAAGAACAAAATGAGAGAGGTTTGATTGTAAAAACCCTTCTGGTACCACAAGTCAAACAAGGATCATAAATCAGATAGAATAATCGGAGAATTGAACCCCAGTTTCACGGAGAAGAGGTACAACAAGAGTTGAACATTATACTTTCTTGACATATTAGGCCATTAATTAAAAAATGCATGTCATGGTCATTAGAGTTTGTATCCACATCTGATAAGTTTCTACTTTGTAGTTTTCTTGCTAGATCTCATGTCTTTCCATTGTCCCTTACTCTGGTCTTTTTGCTGTTCAAGTCTTCTTATGAGTCAGTTTGGTCAAAACAAGTGAGCAATGACTTCAAAATATGCTACCAGCTTTCCGATTGCACAAAGCGGAGCCTGGCTCGTGCATCAAAGTGGTATAAGTCAAGAAATAGCAGTACACGCTGAGTTGGTAACAATCAACATTCTTTGGGATTCATGTGAAATACAAAGGTTTGGTATATGTCAATTCATGAACAATGCAACACACAGAGGGTGTTGGGTTTGGACGGATCAAAGTTATTTTCTGTGATAAGGTTGACAGAGAAAGTGGTTAACCAATGACAAGCAAGGTCCTCCAAGTGGAAATCAAAGTTATCATGGAAAATGAAGGAGCAATAGACCTCAAGGCCAAGGCCACAAACCAACCACCATATTTATAAACTCACAAGTTTTCTTTATTTGAAATAGGAACGAAAATTGTGTCCAAATTAAAGCTTGGAAGTTTGAATTTTTTTTCATGTGTCGTGACCAAATTTTGTCAGCATAAAGGCGGTTTGAGAAGAGGAAAGAAAAATTTGTTCGATCTGCAGGAACCCTCCATGAATAAAAGCATGGTTCAGGGGCAAGGAGTTTTGTTCGTTCTGCAAAGATCCTCCAGGAAGAGAGCATAGCTCAGGTAAGTTCATTCTCGGCTTTTCAGGACCCTCCTGGATAATGGGATTTAATTTCAAGTTTTCAGGATCCTCCTGGATAATGGGACTTAGTTTTAAAACCTTCATTACATAATGAGATTTAGCATAAGTTTCACCTTTAGGAAGTTGAATTTAGCTTTCAAGTTTTCACTCTTAAGTTGAAATTTAACTTTAGTTTTCAGGACCCTCCTGGATAATGAGATTTAGTTTTTGATTTCTTACACCTCCTTTGATAACAAGATTCGATTAACACTCCCAGATGTTTCCGGTACCAAACTGGGGCAGAAAAGTGTCTTTTGTTTTTTCTATTTTATTGTAATGGCAGGCGCCCACCTGGAGAAACAAGGGAATTCATTCAAGTATTGGAATCAAGCGCCCACCTAGAGTGATAAGGGAATTCATTTCAAGTATTGGCATCAGGCGCCCACCTGAAGAAACAAGGAAATTCAGTTCAAGTATTGACATCAGGCGCCCACCTGGAGAAACAAGGGAATTCAGTTCAAGTATTGACAGCAGGTGCTTACTTGGAGAAACAAGGGAGTTCAGTTCAAGTATTGGCAGCAGGCGCCCACTTGGAGAAACAAGGGAGTTCAGTTCAAGTATTGACAGTAGGTGCCCACCTGGAGAAATAAGGGAATTCAGTTCAAGTATTGGCAACAGACTCCCACCTGGAGAAACAAGGGAATTCAATTCAAGTCAGGGAGGCATCAGGGGCTCGCTTGAAGAACATGTTCAGTTTTCAGTTTCAAGTTAGAGAATCATCAGGAGAATCCTGCCTGAAGAACACGGTCAACTTTTAGTTTACAATTTCAAGTCAAAGAGGCATTAGGAGCCCGCTTGAAGAGTAGGGTCAACTTTCAATTTCAATATTAGAGAAGTGTCAGGAGAGCCTCGCCTGAAGAACAGGGTCAACTTTCAGTTTAAAATTTCAAGCCAGAGAGGCATCAGGAGCCCGCTTGAAGAATAGAGTTAATTTTCAATTTTCAAGTTCAAGAGACAGCAGGAGTCCACCTGAAAAACAGGGTCAACTTTCAGTTTTCAAGTTCAAGTCAGAGGCAACAGGATGCTCGGTTGAAGAACAGACCAGTTTTCAAGATTCAAGTCAAAGACAACAGGAGTCCGCTTGAAGAACAGGGTCAACTTTCGATTTTCAAGAATCAAGTCAAAGACAGCAGGATCTCGCCTGGAGAATAGGGGAAATTTTTAATTCAAATCAGAACGTAGCACGAGCTGCCTGAGGAGCAAGGTTTTCAAGCTCAAGTCTACTCCAAGTTCAAGTTTATTTCAAGTGCAAGCAGCGGGATGCCTGGTTGAAGAACATGACCAACTTCCAATTTTCTTCAAAATCAAGTCAGCAGGATGCCCACCTGAAGAATAGGGTGAATTTTCAGTTTCATGTTGAAGGAGCAAGTAGAGATTCAAGGAATATTCAAGACCAGAAGTATATAGGATCTTGTATTTTCTTTTATATTTTGCTGTAATTTTTCCGTTTATTTTGATGTAATAACAGGACTGCGGACCGAAACCTCGATAGAACGGTACCTCGACAGGCTCTCCACCTCAGTATACACAATCACCTCATTCACTTTTGAACTACACGTGGCCTGATTCCTTTAAAGCCAAGGATATATAGGCAGCTCAGATATTAGGGCTCGGTCACATTCTCATTCCTCTTAATTTTTGGTATCTCTAAATAAGGGTCGGGTCAAAAAACCTATCTAGTCGTTCTCTGTCTGAAAATACTTCGTGTTTCCAGTCAAAGAGGGACAGCTGTAGACATGTGATTTTTGACCCTCCCCAAGATTTTACATATTTTAGCATTTAAATACTTAGTTTAGGTCTAATATAGTAATTTAAACTAGTTTTAACTCTTTTACTTTATTTTATCAAAAAATAAAAATTACAAAAATATTTCTTCTTTTTAGTTGCTTTTAGTTTATATACCTTTCGTAAAACTAAAAAATACAAAAAAATAGTGCCTTATTTTTATTTTAATATGATATTTGAAAATACCAAAAAAATAAAATAGGTTTGTTTTAACGATTAGTCTTATCTTAATAGTTATTTTACTTAAGTAGGATTAATTGGTAAATGAGGTCGTATTTTTAGTCTTGTTCACGGAGAAAGAATAAAATTTGGGTTCAAACAACCCATTTTAAGCCTAATTTTCGGACCTAGCCCATAATTCCAAACCCATAATTCCTAGGCCCATACCCCCTAACCTAAAAACCCCTACAAAACAGACAAGACCTAAGACTAAAATATGAGCCATTTCTTCTGATTTGTATATACAACCTAAAAAACCTAGGAACCTAGATATGTACACCCTATCAAATCCGCCATAAGAACAAAAATAACGACCCCACCCCCTGAAGATCATCGTCTTCACCCCACCCCAAATGACCCCATCAGCTCTCTTCTTCTTCAAGATAAAACATGCACCAGACCCTTAAGCATCAGCCATGAAACAAAGAAGATCTTCTTTTTCACTAAAAGAGAACCTAATGGAAAAGACCTAAGCATGAGCAATCCGCCGTTTTCTGATTTTGGAGAATAGAGAAGAGCTTCAGTCATCTTCTTCAAAAGAGATTCATCAGCCGTTACACCCACCAGCCCTTTTTTAACCAAAGCTTGCTGGAATTCCCCCATAGCCACCACCGGTGCACCGCTATCCGAAACACACACACATAACCTTCTTCTTTCTTCTTCTTCAACGCCTCATATTGCTCCTTCTTCAACAACCAACCATATACTGAGACACACAGAAGAGGACAAAAACAAATAAATAAAAATAATAAAACAGATCTGAAACAGAGCAAGAAAACGGACGGGATTTTTCTTATTCTGATTTCATATTCGAATCTTTCTGATTTTCATGTCAAATTGTGGATTCTTCTTCTGATTTTTGATTTAAAAGAAACCATGGAATTCAATCAAGCTTGAGTGAGTTGATTTCACTCAAAGTTTCGTTTGTTGGTTCCGATTTAAGGCTATTGTTCCATTTTGTTCATGTAATCGCTGGATTTTGTTTATCAATTAAGAGGCTATTTCAGGTTTAGTTCTGATTCTTTTACTCTATTTTTGATGTGATTAAAGTATGATAAAAGTAGGATCAACATGGGTCTAGAGTTCTGAATTTTGTTTATTCTGTTTAGAGATAGATAATGGGAGTTAAGGCCAGTAGAAGCAGATTGTTACAAGTTTGAGCAGCAATGAGTTTATATAAATTTCCTTCCTTAAATGTGTTATGTGTTGTTGGTCAACCACGTTGTTTCTGCTCGATTAATTTCCTAAAGCTTCTTCTGCTCGTTTCATTTTCTTCTCGGCAGCATGAAAAAAGATTTCAATTTGAATGCTTTCAATGTTAACGTGCCAAAGGTTCACATTTGTCTTTTGTCTTACTGTTATATCTATATCTTTGCATTTCATTCTTATTTGGAATGTGAAGGTTCTGTTTGACGGATTCTAGTTCTTGAAAGTTAAAGTATTAGAAGTTTTTGTCTGTGAAGCCATTTTGAAGTGAATCATGTAATTAGGAGTGGGGATTTATTTGTGAAAGGAATGTTAATTGCAGCTTTTGCTCTCTGAACGTTTTGAGAATTGATAGAAATCGTTCTCCTTGATCATCAGATTCCCAGGAAGTCTAGCTATTTAGAAAGTTGCAATTGTTTTACATGTACTGTTATTCAAAAGCGTTTTAAAATCCAAAAATAATCCTAAAACAGGCTGTAAGTAGCCTAGTAAGGTAATTGAACTTGCTAATAAATCCAATAGCTAATCTTACACCTCTTTCGCAAAGAACTTTCCATACTTCTTAGGGCCTCACAATAATCTCAAAATTAGTTTTAGGAGAATCATGAACACCGTAGATGGCTTTAGGCATGACTTAATCTATCGTCGTGATTGTGGATACGTTCGCGTGACATAATTATGATTCTTAAAAACAAATCGGAGTATGCATTCGTGCAACTTCGACTAAGCTTTCTTAATAATAACAAAACGTATTAATTGTGGACACGTTCCCGTGACATAATTTTTGATGCGCCAAACAAATGGGTACACGTACACATGATGTGTTTAAGATAATTTCTTAACTAAAAAAGGCAAATACACATAGGTTCTAAAAGTAAGTAAATAGACAATTTGATTAAGCCAAGTATGATTAAAGCGACCGTGCTAAAACCACGAAACTCAGGAATGCCTAACCCCTTCTCCCGGGTTAATAGAATTCCTTACCCGGATTTCTGTGTTCGCAGACGGTAAATAGAGTCAAACTTTCTCGATTCGGGATTTTAAACCGGTGACTTGGGATACCATAAATTATCCTAAGTGGCGACTTTGATTTTAATATAAATAATCCTATTTCAATTATCACTTAAATTGAAAAAAACTCCCTTATACCCTTTTGGGGTAGAAAAGGAAGGTGTGATAGTACCTAGTATGTAAGGCACGTAAATACATAACAGATATGAAAGAAATATAGAGTAAATGACTCAACCTGTATGTCTGGATAATTTTGTAAATCATGAAATAATTATAGTGTCATGTATATGCGTATGAATGCCATGTCGTACATAGGTACATGCATTCATAACATTATCAAGCCTCTGAGGGCATCCCATCATATCATCTCGGCTACTGTGGGTAAATCATCAACGTATACCAGCTGGTCAGGTAGTGGTGCGTATATAACGCCATAACCTTTTTCCTTATCCCATATATATATATATATTTTTCCATATCCCATATATATATATACACGTATATAACGCCATCTGGCCATGGGTCAATGTGCATGTATAAACGCATGACATGCATAAGAAATACGTTAATAAGATTTTCTCGGAATGCCATAAATATCCATATGCCTTTCGGATAAACTTTATCAAATACATAATCTTATGAGACCCATGAACAGAAGATATAATAATAATTCACATGGAGAATCAAGAATATAGACACCGCTAATGTTTCAATGAATAAAGTCATTTATGAAATTTGTTTATTTTGCTCGTCTCATTTGTATTATTTGGATCATGCCAAAAAGAAATAAAGGATAACCTTAACATACCTGAGTCGATTCTCTTGAGAAGATTACACCATACTCCCTTAATATTGCAAAATCTCACATTAATTTAAATTGTTGAAAGTCTTGGGGCATTTCTCACATGAATTTCGGTTGTAACATACAACATTTATGTTAAATCCTCATCAGATGCCTTTAGAAAGAGTTGTGATTCACGTTTCTTATCCAACAAAATCTCTTAAGTTAGAGATATGTTTTGTCCATGGTTTTATGGAAATTAGAGATATGTTTTATCCATCCACCACATAATCCAAATAATTTAGATATTGCCACCTTACTCTACCATGAGTTAAGAGTCATAAGGTTTGGTGGATTCCACGTAATTCCCTTGTTGGTGGTTAAATCTTTATCTAGTAATCTTTAATTAATTAGGTAATATCTCATTACCCAATAATTAACCAATTACCCACATAATTAAGAATTATCTCAACTTACTTAAAATACTACTTACTTTTAATATACTTTATACACCTTACTATCATGGCCATGTGGTACTTTGTAAGGTACTAGTCTATAAATACCGGGTATTTTAGCTCAGGTCGTATTTTATCCCAAAATATCAAACTTTGACGATATTTATTTTCTTTGATTTGCTTACCCTTTCACCTTCATGAATTTACTTATTCCTTGTTTGAAATAGCATAATACTTATAATTCCAAAATAATCTCATTCCCGAGCTTACGTCGATTAACTTACGATGAAACATCAATGTACAAAAATGTGGGACATAACATCTCACTTCTGAGATCTTATTAATTAATTTATTTATGGAATATTTTCATGTACGAAAATATGGGGTCTAACATCATCCCCTCCTTTGGAACATTCATCCTCGAATGTTGACTGATGTGCTTATCATTCTCATATCTCATAGCTCTTGCGAATACGTTATTACTCCTCTTGCCATCTAGGCAACTGTTCTGTGAATAAGTCCAAAGGCCAGGGTATTGCCCCCTTTATTCCTCTTTCTCATACCATGACTTGTGGTCAAAATCATTCCAATCTCGTAACTGTTGCTACCTTCTGTCATGCAGCCTGTATGACTCTAACCTTGTAAGTGCACCTATGCGACTCTTCTTTCCTCTTTATTTTGCTCTAGCTTCTAACCAATCTCTAGACCTCACTTTGCAAATACATACCGAGCTTGATAAAATGTCCCTCTGGGAATTTGTAGGTATACTAAAGTTATTTGCTTGGTACTTTGTTGAAATTATGAATAATGCTACATCTTGTTTCATAGACCTGGTTATCCATTTATATGACTTTACTGCATCTATGTAGGTCATACTATACCATAACTCTTACCTCGAATTCTCTTTACTGAGGTCTGTTACCAAATTTCAGGTTAGTTTGAACATTTGCGCTAGGGTATTATGACTGTCTCAGAGTATGATGTCTGTTATAGTAGCTTGGCTAGACATGTACTACCCTTGGTTTCTACTGTTTGCGAGAGGGTTCGCGATTTATTAAGGGCTTATTCCCAGCATCTGGTCTAGCATGGCTCGTGAGTTGGAGATGGATATTCCTTATCAGCAGGTGGTGAGCATTGCTAGGAGGATTGAGGGTATACATGCTAGGGAGAGAGAGGAGAGATAGGCCAAGAGGCCTCGAGAGTCGGGCCATTATTCTGGTGCCCATGCCCCAGCTACAAGTCGTTATGGTAGGGGTTACGTGAGTCACCATGTTCATTCAGCTCTTCCAGCAGCCTCCAGCTCCTCCTAGGCCTCAGGAGCCTTATTATGCACCTCTGGTATCTAGCGCGCCTCCTATGCGGGGTGCTTTTAGAGGTTAGTCCAGCAGACATGGCCTGAGCTAGCCACAACCACCACATCCTCCTAGAGCTTGTTTTGAGTGTGGTGACATACTCCATATGGTAAGGGATTGCCTAGACTTTGGAGGGGTGTACCTCCATAGACTTCTCAGCGACAGCGTGCCCCGCAGAGTTCGCAGGCTTTGGTTACAGCCCCAGTTGCTACCCCACCTGCTTAGCCAGTTAGAAGTGTAGGTCAGGGAGGTAGAAGTCACCCTAGAGGGGGAGGCCAGGACAGATACTATGTCCTTCCTGCCCGTATCGAGGCTATTGCCTCCGATTCTGTCATCACAGGTATTATACTGTTTTGTCACAAAGATGCATTAGTTCTATTCGATCCAGGCTCCACTTACTCTTATATTTCTTCTTATTTTGCTTCGTATTTGGGTGTACCTCGGGATTCTTTGAGTTCCCCCTATTTATGTTTCTACTATTATGGGAGATTCTCTTATTGTGGACCGAATTTATCAGTCGTGCTTGGTTGCTCTTAGTGGTTTTGAGACCAAAGCCGATTTATTTTTCCTCAGCATGGTAGATTTTGACATTATCTTGGGCATGGACTGGTTGTTGCCGCATTATGCTATTCTTGATTGTCACGCCAAAACGGTGACGCTGGCTATGTTAGGTGTACCGCGTGTTGAGTGGAGGGGTTCTTTAGGTCACACTCCCAGTAGAGTTATTTCCTTCCTTAAAGCTCAGTGTATGGTTGAGAAAGGGTGTGACGCATATTTAGCTTATGTAAGAGATGTCAGTATTGATACCCCTTCAGTTGATTCAGTCCCAATAGTGCAGGAGTTTTCCGATGTGTTTCCAGCTGACCTTCCGGGCATGCCACCTGATAGAGATTTTGATTTTGGTATTGATCTGTTGCCAGGCACTCAGACCATTTCTATTCCTTTGTATCGTATGACTCCTCCTGAGTTGAAAGAGTTGAAGGATCAATTACAGGAATTGCTTGATAAGGGTTTTATTTGGCCCAATGTATCACCTTGGGTGTGCTCGTGTCTTGTTTGTGAAGAAAAAGGATGGTTCTATGCGTATGTGTATTGATTATCGCCAGTTGAACAAGGTTACAGTGAAGAACCATTATCCTCTACCTCGTATTGATGATCTGTTTGACCAGCTTCAGGGCGCACGTGTGTTTTTCAAGATTGATATGCGCTCAGGGAAACATCAGTTGAAGATTCAAGAGGCAGATATCCCGAAGACTGCTTTCAGGACTCGGAATAGTCATTACGAGTTCCTTATTATGTCATTTGGCCTGACCAATAGCCCAACAGCCTTTATGCATTTGATGCACAGTGTGTTCCGGTATCTTGACTCATTTGTCATTGTCTTTATTGATGATATTCTGGTGTATTCCCGGAGTAGGGAAGATCATGAGCAGCACCTGATCACCATGCTTCAGACTCTGAGGGAGAAGAAGTTATATGATAATTTCTCGAAATATGAATTTTGGTTGGATTCATTGACATTCTTAAGCCACGAGGTGTTAAGTGAGGGTATCCAGGCAGATCCGAAGAAGATAGAGGTTGTTCAGAGTTTGCCCAGACCATCCTCAACTACCGAGATCCGTAGTTTCCTTGGCTTGGTGGGCTACTACCGTTGTTTTGTAGATGGGTTTTCATCGATTACAGCCTCTATGACCAGGTTGACCCAAAAGGGTGCTCCGTTCCAGTGGACGGAGGAGTATGAGGCGAGCTTTCAGAAGCTCAAGATGGCTTTGACTATACCCCCAGTTTTTATATTGCCTTCAGGTTTGGGATCTTATACAGTCTATTGTGATGCCTCGAGGATTGGCCTCATAGTGGTGTTGATGCAGGATGGTAGGGTGATTGCCTACGCATCCAAACAGTTGAAGATACATGAGAAGAACTACCCTGTTCACGACCATGAGTTAATTGCCATTGTTCATGCCCTGAAGATTTGGCACCATTATTTATACGGGGTTCCCTGTAAGATTTATACTGGCCATCGGAGCTTGCAACACTTGTTCAAGCAAAAGGATCTAAATTTGTGCCAGAGGAGGTGGTTAGAGTTGTTGAAGGACTATGATATCACTATTTTGTATCACCCGATCAAGGCCAATATGGTGGCCAATGCCTTGAGTTGCCGGGCGGAGAGTTTGGGAAGTTTAGCATATTTACCAGCATCAGAGAGGCCTATGGTGATGGATGTTCAAGCCTTATACAGCCAGTTTGTGAGATTGGATCTTTCGGAGCCTAGTCGGGTTTTAGCTTGCGTGGTTTCTCGGTCTTCCTTATTTGATCATATTAGGGAGAGGCAGTATGATGATCCTCGTTTGCTTGTCCTCAAGGACAAGATTCAGCACGGTGATGCCAGAGATGTGACTATTGGTGATGAGGGGGTATTGAGGATGCAGGGTCGGATTTGTGTACCCAATGTTGATGGGCTTCGAGAGTTGATTCTGGAGGAGGCCCATAGTTTGTGGTATTCCATCCATGCGGGTGCCGCAAAGATGTATCAAGATTTGGACAACATTATTGGTGGAGGCGGATGAAGAAAGATATAGTTGGATTTGTAGCTTGGTGCCTCAACTGTCAGCAGGTGGGTTGCTTCAGCAGATAGAGATTCCAGAGTGGAAGTGGGAGCAGATCACCCTGGACTTTATAGTTGGTCTCCCACAGACTTTGAGGAAGTTCGACGCTATTTGGGTGATTGTGGATCGGCTGACCAAGTCCGCTCATTTCATTTCTGTGTGTACTACTTATTCTTCGGAGTGGTTGCAGAGATTTATATTCGGCAGATTGTGTTTCTACATGGTATTCTAGTGTCCATCATTTCAGATAGAGGTACTCAGTTCACATCATGGTTCTGGAGGGCCGTTTAGCACGAGTTGGGTACTCAGGTGGAGTTGAGTACAACATTTCACCCTCAGACGGATGGATAATCCGAGCGCACTATTCAGATTCTAGAGGATATGCTCCATACGTGCGTAATAGAGTTTGGAGGGTTTTGGGATCAGTTCTTGCCATTGGCGGAGTTTGCTTACAACAATAGCTATCAGTCCAGCATTCAGATGGCACCGTATGCGGCTTTATATTGTAGGCGGTGTAGATCCCCGGTGGGCTGGTTTCAGTCGGCCGAGGCAATATTATTGGGCACAAACTTAGTTCAGGATGCTTTGGAGAAGGTTAAGGTGATTCAGGATAGACTCCGTACAGCCCAGTCCAGACAGAAGAGTTACGTGGACTAGAAGGTTTGTAATGTTTCCTATATGGTTGGAGAGCGGGTTCTGCTTCGTGTTTCGCCTATGAAAGGTGTTATGAGATTTGGGAAGAAAGGGAAGTTGAGTTTGAGGTTTATTGGCCCTTTTGAGATATTGAGGCGTGTTGGGGAGGTTGCTTATGAGCTTGCCTTACCTCCCATCTTGGCAGGAGTTCATCCGGTATTTCATGTTTTGATGCTCCGAATGTATCACGGTGATCTGTCGCACGTGTTGGATTTCAGTACAACCCAGTTGGACAAGGATCTATCGTATGTTGAGAAGCCAGTTGCAATACTGGACAGCAGGTTAGAAAGCTGAGATCAAAGAACATTGTGTCAGTAAAGGTTCAGTGGCGGGGTCAGCCGGTCAAGGAGGCGACGTAGGAGACTAAGCAGGATATGCGCAACCATTACCCTCATCTTTTCACTACTTCAGGTATGTCTCTATGCTCGTTCGAGAACGAATGAATGTTTAAGTGTAGGAGGATGTGACGACCCGACCGGTCGTCTTAAGAATTTATGCCCCGATCCCTTATTAACTACTTCCCCCAAGTTAATTTCTGCTATTTTGATTGTTGAGATGCTCGATTTTGAGTTTCAGAGAGTTTTGGGACACTTAGTCCCTAAATGAGAGCTTAAGTGTAGGAGAGTTAACCGTAGTTGGAACAGTGTGAAGATGGCCTCAAAATGGAAGTCTGATGGTTCCGTTAGCTCCGTTGGGTGATTTCGGGCTTAGGGGCGTGTTCGGATTGTGTTTTGGAGGTCCGTAGCAATTTAGGCTTGAAATGCCGAAAGTTGAATTTTTGAAGTTTCTGATCTGATAGTGAGATCTTGATCTGAGAGTCGGAATGGAATTCCAGAAGTTGGAGTAGCTTCATAAGGTTGAATGTGACGTGTGTGCAAAATATCAGGTCATTCGGACGAGGTTTGATAGACTTTTTGATCGAAAGCGTATTTTGAGAAATTTGGAGTTCTTAGGCTTAAATCCTTGGTTAATTCGAGGTTTCGATGTTGTTTTAGGTGTTTTAAGGATTGGTACAAGTTGGGATAGTGGTTTTTGACTTGTTGGTGCCTTTGGTTGAGGTCTCGGGGGCCTCGGGATGAATTCGGATGGTTGACGGAAAGATTCACCGCAGAAGCAGCTCAGTGGCTGCAGAAGCGGAATTTGGGGAGTTCTTCAAGAACCACAGAAGCGGTACCGCATCTACGGATTGGGAGTCGCAGATGCTGAAGCTGGCATTTTAGTGAAAATCGCAGATGCGACGAAGTCCTCGCAGAGGCGGGACTGCAAATGCGGTCCCAGGGCCGCAAATGCAGAAATCATTGGGCAGAACATATAAATTCTTGCATTCGCAAAATTTAGCCATTTTTCATCTTTTTCAATAGGGGAAGAAACTTGGGGAGCACTTTTCTAGAGACATTTTCAGAGGAGTTCATTAGGGTAAGGTATTTGGTCCCTAAACTCGTTATTGGGATGATTTTTATCAATTTAAGCACGAACAATTAAGGAAAATCAGTGGTAATTGGGGGGTTAGGGCTTGTATAATTTGGAGACCTTTGAGTGATGATTTGAGGGACAAATTGATGTCCAATTTCGGTACCTTTGATATGACTGAACTCGTGATAGTGCGGGGTTTCTGGAAATATAAATTTTACCCGATTCTGAGACGTGGGCCTGAGGGGCATTTTGGTCATTTTACATAATTTCGCGTATTAGCTTAGAATTTAATTGTAGAATCAGTTATTTGAAGTGCTATTTACATTATGCAATTGAATTGAATAGATTTGGGCCATTTAGAGTCGAGTACTCGTGGTAAGAACATGGTCTCGGGTTGATTTTGAGCCGGTTCGAGGTAAGTGGCTTGTCTAATCTTGTGTGGGGGACCTTCCCCTTAGGATTGGTATATTTGGTAATTGAAATGCCTTATACGTGAGGTGATGAGTGCGTACTTGTGCAAATTGTTGGAAAATCCGGTTTTCATTAAGTATTTACTAGTTTGTTTCTTTTCCGGTTTTTATTACGTGTACTATTAAGCATGTTGTTAGTTTAGGAAAGCATGCCTAAGAGATTTCACTGCCTTATTTGTTCAACCTGCTTTACCTGAATTTTGTGCAGCATGCTAGGCTAGAATTACTTATTGCCTTAATATGAAATTTCCATCTCTGAATATTTTCTTGCTGCTGCTGTGTATTTACATTGTGACTACGGATGTGGGATTCCGGTAGCTTCCCCTTTCCTGTTTATTTTGGGACTACAGATGTGGGATTCCGGTAGATTCCCCTGCACAGTTATACGGAACTACAGGAATGCACCCCGAAGATTCCCCTAGTACTGGTATTTACATTTGGGACTATAGAACGGGATTCCGATAGATCCCCGTGCACTATGAGTTGGATTACGGGATGGTATCCCGGGAGACTTATCAGATATGTGTATTTGGGACTACATGACGATATCCTGGCAGATCGCCGATTGGTTATTATTGGTGTTGAGCTGTATTTCCTTCCGTACTTACCTCATTTAGGTATAATTGTTGTTGTCCTATATATCTTGTGTTATTTTCACTTATGTACTTATTTATACTATTCTGTTCTTACTGTTGAACTTCATATTTTTGTTTAACCTCAGTAGGGTCCTGACCTTTCTCGTCACTACCCGACAGTGGTTAGGCATGTCACTTACTGAGTACCGCTGTGGTGTACTCATGCCCTATCTGTGCAGGTTTTTTATGTGTAGATCTAGGTACCTTTGCTCAGACTCATTATCCTTGAGGCAGGCACTCAGTAGAGACTTCGAGGTATACCTTCCGCATCCGCAGACCGGGGAGTCCCTCTCTATCTTACTATAATAGTGTATCCCTTCAGTACTTCCCTTTATTTGACATTTCTGGAGTTAGAGCTTCTTATGTATCTCTTAGCCTATGATTCGTGGGTTTCCGGGTCCTAGATTTAGGTACTGGTTTTGAGATTTAAATATGGTGTATGCACAGCGGCACATTTAAACACTGTTATTGCCTTATTTCTGTTTTAAATTGTTTTACATCCGCAAATTTGGTTTTTCTTCTGCAATTTAGGCTTACCTAGTTTTAAAGACTGGGTGCCGTCACGATGGTTCACGGAGGGCAAACCGGGGTCGTGACACTGTACTTTTCCAACTAGCTTTATCGTAGGGCTATTATAGAATATGGTTGTTGTACTTCATCTCTTGTACCTCTGATATTAAGAGTGATACTGTAATGTTCTCAATCACCATTTCTACAATTTCTGGTCCAATAATCAAATTCCTCATTTACTTAGTTGGTGTAACTCTTTAGTTTCCCCTTCCCTTTAATCAACCTTATGTAGGCTTAAGCTATCTTCCGATCTGCGGCTCATGGTGATAGTTATTATTTTTTAGCCTCTCATGGCGCTATGGAATATCCATGATGCAATCCTCTAGCAATTCAATCCTTTGTCTATAACCTGGAGTCAATTATTTCTTTTTAACTTATACCAAAGTCTTCTACAGCTGTATGATTGCCAATCATATATGCTACATAATATCCCAAAATCTTGGGTGCATTCATAATGTAATTATCTCTAGATCATTGATTGAATAATTCCTCTGATTCCTTCTCAACTTTCTTTAAACGTAAGCTATTACCTTTCCTGGTCTTTTTTCCCCCTTGTTGGGTGCATACTTAGCTTATCTTAGCTATCACTCATGCCGAAATTTTCATACAACTCATATGATCTTCGAATATTGCTTTTTATTTTACTTCCCATTCACTAGCTACAGTAGGTTCCTCTTTCTTATGGAGGATGTACAATGTTATTGTGAAACTGTTGTTATAAGACCATTTCCTCTTTAGGTCACTGTGCTTATGTTGAACTTTCTTTCTCATTTCCTCAGCTAGTCTTTCATTGTAGTACTTAGGGAGGACCCTCTGACTCTTGTAAAGCTGCGAGCTTATTATTCGTATAACCAATAAAATTGTTGATGTCCTTCCTCGCCTACAATTATCCGTAGTTACTTACCTCCTCACCATTGTGCTTGTAGGGTTGCTTCTTAATTGATATTTGACTGTCTTCCCAATGACACTTTCTTTTATCTCCGTAACACTCATACGGTACCTTTAACTACCCCGATTACTATTTGAATATATCTCCATGTTAAGGTTTACTACATTTATCTTGTACGATCTATTGACTTGTATTTAACCTCCTGCTTAGCCGTAACTAGGCTCTCACCGACCAATTACTAATTACTCATTGGCCCATTCTTATATCAATGTTTCTTGTAATCATTCTTGGGTTATTTCCTTTATCTTAACTTAAGTCTCACACTGGCTCTTTATCTATCAATAACATCTCGGGCAGGGACTCTTACTCCCTTTCCTTGACGTTATGTTTGCATAATATTCTGGAATCGTAGCATATCTATAGGCTTTGAATAAGTGCAATCTCATTTTTATCGTATTCTTCCTTTACCATTCGATAATTACTAGAATCACTTAATTCTTACTTAATGTCACATCACACCATATTCCCCCCCTTTAAGGGAGATCTGAGAGTTGGAGCTACGACAACCTACCTATAGATGTTTTATCTCTTCATCTTCGGCGTCCTTTCATACCCTCAATGACCTTTACTTTCCTTGTGGTAATCCTTCTATACCGAGTATAATAAAATTCCTTACTTGAAATGGTGACACTTAGTGTAACTAAAACATACAGTCCCTTGAGCTTAACTTTGCTCATATTGCTTGCTTTAGGGAAGCGTCTTCCTGAATGACCATATCTGAATTTCTCCTGAATCTTCTTCTGTTGTCCATTCTACTATTGCGGGAACAAAATCTGAAATTCTCATGATGCCGACTATTATCAAATCACCCAGTCCCTAATTCATATTTAGTTTATCTTGTTCACCAGCCCATATCGATTTCTATTATCCTGGGGTCTAACTTTTCCTTCCGGTAGTTGCGTTGGAGTCACGAACTTATTTTTCGAATTCAGGATATGACTTTATGGCCTATACTATTTTTTGTCTTAAGGCCTGTCACCTCTTGTTTTTCCCTTCACTTGACTATAGACTTTGTAATACTATCATTTTTTTAATCTACCGTTGTCATTCATGTACCATATTTCACTCATACTACTTCATTAACTCTCTTTTTATTTTCCTACTAACATTTCCATCTATTACTTTATTCTAAAAAATCGAACAAAACATTCTTTTTCTTTTAGCCCTTCTTACTACAGCCATTGGTTCCTCGAATTACCAGGGATAGGAGCCACACTAAGGTAATGTTTATCCCTTTAAGGCTTCCAGTGCCCATATTTATAGTACTCATATCTAGCTATACTATTTTAGGGTGCACCATCTGGGTGCCTCACAAGGAGATCTATTAGCACATTTACAATATCTTTCGGAAATGTCAACTAATGCAAACAATCCATCTACCATTTGGGTTACTCTAACCCCAGCCGGATCCCGGTATCCCATCCTTCTCTTAAACTATATTTGTTAGCTCCCATAGTGCATAATTGAGATGGGTGTGACCGATTGTACATACCTCTGTTATTGTTGGAGGTAACTAAAAAATGCTTATACTTCTCTGCTTGAATTGTAGATAATGTTCATCTCTACTAACTAAGTACCTCATACCCCTCTTCACCTTGCTTATTTTACTTGTTGAAACTTGTACCCTCTGATTCTTTCATTGCTTTCACCCTAGTGGATAGGCATTCTTGCCATAGAGATGCTTATCAAGAAGCTTGCACATCTTATTATACACATGATCTGTTGAATACCTCACCTTTATCCATCATAAGCATGATGCAAAAATCGAGTTCCTCTGACTCAACTCTTCCACAACTATATCTCTTACCAATCATCTTTTTGGATGTAATCATCGTCATATTATGAATAAGATAGATTTTAGAAAATTGAGTTCTTACAACTGAGCTCTACCACACGATCTAGAAAAAGAAGAAAGAGTGACAGTCCTAAATGCTCTGTAGCCTCCTGCTTATAAGTGTGGTGCACGACACACCCATAAACAAGACTCTACTAGACACGGCTTGTAGACTCCCTAGGACCAAACTACTCTGATATCATTTTTGTCACGACCCAAACCGATGGGCCGCGATGGGCACCCGGTACCTTACTCAACCGAGTACCTACGTAGCGTATCTTTCGTATAATACTATCATAGGTATATGAGCTAGAGAGGCTATTGTGAGATAAGTACAATAAAACATGGAGAAATACTCGACACTGAATGGTCCAACATGTTATCCAAACTTATACATATGATGTACGAGCCTATAAGACAAAAATAACCACTTGTATACCGAATATAGGCCGACAAAGCCATACAATCTTTTATGTACATGACATTTGTCTACAAGCCTCTAAGAATACATAATCTTCACAAAAGTCGGGACAGAGTCCCGCCATACCGAACAATACACGTCTAAATCATACTAACCAAACAAGCAACTCCGAAGCAAATGGAGCGCAACAACATCTTCCACTGAGTTGATTGCCTACTTGGAGGGCTCTCGACCTATCTATCGGGACATGTGGGCATGAAACGCAGCGTCCCCAGGCAAAAGGGATGTCAGTACGAATAATGTACCAAGTATGTAAGGCACGTAAATAATAACATAACAGACATGGAAGAAATATAGGGTAAATGACTCAACCTGTATGTCTAGATAATTCTGTAAATCATGAAATAATTATAGTGTCATGCATATGCGTATGAATGTCATGTTGTGCATAGGTACATGTGTTCATAACATTATCAAGCCTTTGAGGGCATCCCATCATATCATCTCGGCCACTGTGGGCAAATCATCAACGTATACCAGCTGGTTAGGTAGTGGTGCGTATATAACGCCATAACCTTTTTCCATATCCCATATATATATATACACGTATATAACGCCATCTGGCCATGGGTCAATGTGCATGTATAAACGCATGACATGCATAAGAAATACGTTAATAAGATTTTCTCGGAATGCCATAAAAATCCATATGCCTTTCGGATAAACTTTATCAAATACATAATCTTATGAGACCCATGAACAGAAGATATAATAATAATCCACATGGGGAATCAAGAATATAGACACCGCTAGTGTTTCAATGAATAAAGTCATTTATGAAATTTGTTTATTTTGCTCGTCTCATTTGTATTATTTGGATCATGCCAAAAAGAAAGAAAGTGTCACGACCCAAGTTCACCCTCCGTGAACTATCGTGACGGCACCTAGTCTCTACGACTAGGTAAGCCCAACAAATTGCGGAAAAAGAAACAACAGAATAAAACTAGCCAAAAACTGCAGAAATAACATAATGAAGCATTTAAGATACCGCTCGGCATATACAATACAACTCTCAAACTGAAACTACATTTCCCAAAACCTAGAATCTCATGAAATCACAAGTTATTGAATAGCTACAAGTTTCTAACTCCAGAATGTCTAAGCAAAAGTAAATACAGAAGAGCTAATACTGTAAGAGAGAATAGAGAGGGACTCCTCGATCTGTGGACGTGGCAGATATACCTCGAAGTCTCTAGAGAATCACCTCGCCTCAAGGGTAGTAGGGCTGAGTCGAAGTACCTGGATCTGCACATGAAAAACATGCGTAGAAAGGACATGAGTACACCACAACGGTACTTAGTAAGTGTCAAGCCTAACCTCGGTCGAGTAGTGACGAGGAAGGTCAGGTCCCTACTGATTATAGCTGAAAAACGGGGTAAAACAGTATAAAATATGACAATATAATTAAATGCTAACAGTATGAAATAACACAGGATAATAAGAATAACAACAACTATAACAGGGATAAAATAATCACAGAAGGAATACAACTCAACACAGAGATAACAATCGGGGATCTCCCAAGATACCGTCCTGTAGTCCCAAATATAAATATCTAGTGGATCTCCCAGGTGCCGTCCCGTAGTCCAACTCATAGTGCGCGGGGATCTCCCGGAGTACCGATTTGTAGTCCCAAATGTAAATACCCAGTACTGGAGGAATCTACCGGGTGCAGTCCCGTAGTTCCAATATAAAAGTGTAGGGGATCTCCCGGAAGACCGATCCGTTCCCAAAGTAAACATGCAGGGGGATCTCCCAGGATATCGTCCCGTAGTTCCAAAGTAAACACACAGCAACAATACGAAGAATACTCAATTGAATTCAAATTTCATACCAAGGTAAAATAGGTATTTCTAACCTAGCATGCTGCACATAATCCAAATAAGGCAGTTTGAGCAAGTAAAGCAATTAAGTCAATTATAAATGCTTCCCTAAGCTAACAGTCGGTTTAAATTGCAAGTAGTATAAACAGGAAATTACTCAATGAAAATAGGATTTTTCAACAATTAGCATAAGTACGCACTCGTCACCTCACATAAAAGGCATTTCAAATATCAACAATACCAAATCCTAAGGGGAGTTCCCGCACACAAGGTTATGCAAGCCACTTACCTCGAACTAGATCAATCAACTCGAAACCATGTTCTTGCCACGAGTATCCGACTCCAAATGGCCCAAATCTATTTAAAGTAATTGCATAATGTAAATATAACTTCAAGTAACTAATTCAACTAATTAATTCGAAGCTAATACGCGAAATTAGGAAAAATTGCCCAAAAAGCCTCTTGGGCCCACGTCTCGAAATCAGGTAGAATTTACAAATTCGGAATCCTCACACTCGCACGAGTTCATATATATATAAATTACTCCAATCCGACCTCAAAATCTTGATCAAAACTATAAAATTAGGCCTAATAACTTTTCCAATTATTCTCCAAGTTTTTCACCCCAAATTCGAATTCAAATGATGAATTTAAGCATAGATTCGTAGAAATTAATCAAAACCGAGTAAGAATTACTTACCCAAAACACCCAGATGAGAATCTCTCTCAAAATTACCAATCCCGAGCTCCCAAATCAATTTTCCAAGTTTTGAGACTAAACCCTCATTTTTGCCATTTTCTGACCAGTGAAACCGCATCTGCGGCTCTAGGACCGCACCTGCGGTCCCGCTTTTGAGAAGACCAAGTCACACCTGCGCCTTTTTCATTAAATGTGGATTTCCTCTTCTGTAACTCACTTACCGCACTTGCGAGACCCCTCACGCCTGCGGCTTCTCGGTCCAAGGCTAATCCCGCTTCTGCTGTCACCTAGCCGCTTCTACGGCGCCGTACCTGCGGTCCCATTCACGTAGGTGCGGTTATGACAGGTTCAGCCAACATAAAATATTTTCTAAGTCCAATTCAACTTCCGTTAGGCACCCGAAACTCACTCGAGGCCGCCGGGACCTCAACCAAATATGCCAACCAATCCTATAACATCATTCAAACTTGTTCCAACCTTCGGAACGCTCAAGACAACATCAAAACACCAATTTAACATCGGATTCACGCCTAAGAACTCCAAAAACTCTCAAATTATGCTTTCGGTGAAAAAATCTATCAAACCTCATCCGAATGACCTATAATTTTGTACACACGTCACATTCAACACTACAGAACTACTCCAACTTTCGGGCTACTCCAACACTACGAAGCTACTTCACTATCGAACCGGAAATTTCAAAAATTAAACTTTCAACATTTCAAGCCTAAATAAGCTACGAACCTCCAAACCATAATCCGAACACGCCCCTAAGCCCGAAATCACCTAACGGAGCTAACAGAACTGACGAGATTTCATTTCGAGGCTGTCTTCACACTGCTCCGACTACGGTCCAATTTCCAAAACTTAAGCTCTTATTTAGGGACTAAGTGTCCCAAAACTCTCCGAAACTCCAAATAAATCCTCCCGGCAACTCACAATAGCAGAAACAAATAGGGGGAATACAGTTAATAGGGGATCGGGGCATTAATTCTTAAAATGATCGGCCGGGTCGTTACATCCTCCTACACTTAAACATTCATTCATCCTCGAACGAGCATGGAGAAATACCTAAAGTAGTGAAAAAACGAGGGTCACGGCTGTGCATATCCTGCTCGGTCTCCCAGGTCTTCTCCTTGACCGGCTAACCCCTCCACTGAACCTTTACTGATGCAACATTCTTTGACCTCACCTTTTGAACCTACCGGTCTAATATCACCACTGGCTCCTCAACATAAGATAGATCCTTGTCCAACTAGACTGAACTAAAATCCAACACGTGTGATGGATCACCGTGATACCTCCAGAGCATCGAAACATGAAATATCAGATGAACTCCTGCCAAGCTGGGAGGTAAGGCAAGCACATAAGCAACCTCCCAAACACGACAATATCTCAAAAGGACTAATAAATCTCAGACTCAATTTCCCTTTCTTCCCAAATCTCATAACGCTCTTTATAAGCGAAACCCGAAGTAGAACCCGCTCCCCAACCATATAAGAAACATCACGGACCTTCCGGTCCGTGTAACTCTATTGTCTGGACTGGGCTATACGGAGTCTATCCTGAATCACCTTAACCTTCTCTAAAGCATCCTGAACCAAGTTTGTGACCAATAATCTAGCCTCACCCGGCTTAAACCAACCCATTGGGGATCTACACTGCCTACCATATAAAACCTCGTACGGTGCCATCTGAATGCTGGGCTGATAGCTATTGTTGTAGGCAAACTCCGCCAATGGCAAGAATCAATCCCATGAACCTCCAAACTCAATCACACATGCACGGAGCATATCCTCAAGAGTTTGAATAATGCGCTCGGACTGTCCGTCCGTCTGAGGGTGAAAGGTTGTGCTCAACTCGACCCGAGTACCTAACTCATACTGTACGGCCCTCCAGAATTGTGATATGAACTGAGTACCTCTATCTGATATGATAGAAACTAGAATACCATGCAGACGAACAATCTCTCGTATATAAATCTCCGCCAATCGCTCCGAAGAATAGGTAGTACACACAGGAATAAAGTGCGCGGACTTGGTCAGCCGATCCACAATTACCCAAATGGCATCAAACTTCCTCAAAGTCCGTGGGAGCCCAACTACAAAGTCCATGGTGATCCGCTCCCACTTCCACTCCGGAATCTCTATCTACTGAAACAACCCACCCGATCTCTGGTGCTTGTACTTCACCTGCTAACAATTGAGGCTTCGAGCTACAAACCCAACTATATCTTTCTTCATCCGCCTCCACCAATAGTGCTACCTCAAATCCCGGTATATCTTCGTGGCACCTGGATGAATGGAATATCGCAAACTATGGGCCTCCTCTAGAATCAACTCCTGAAGCCCATCAACATTGGGTACACATACCCGACCTTGTATCCTGAATACCCTATCATCACCAATAGTCACATCTTTGGCATCGCCATGCAGAACCTTGTCCTTGTGGACAAGCAAATGAGGGTCATCAAACTGACGCTCCCAGATACGATCAAACAAGGAAGACCGGGAAACCACGCAAGCTAGAACCCTATTGGGCTCCAAAAGATCCAATCTCACAAACTGGTTGGCTAAGGCTTGAACATCCATCGCCATGGGCCTCTCTACTACTGGTAAATAAGCTAAACTCCCCAAACTCTCTGCCCGGCGACTCAAAGCATCGGCGACCACATTGGCCTTGCCCGGGTGATACAAAATAGTGATATAATAATCCTTCAGTAGCTTTAACCACCTCCTCTGGTGCAAATTAAGATCCTTCTACTTGAACATATGCTACAAACTCTGGTGATTAGTATAAATCTCACAAGGCACACCGTACAAATAATGATGCCAGATCTTCAAGGCGTGAACAATAACAGCTAACTCGAGATCATGGACAAGATAATTCTTCTCATGTACCTGCAAATTTCTGGACGCGTAGGCAATCACCCTACCATCCTGCATCAATACCTCTCCAAGGCCAATCCTCGAGGCATCATAATAGACAATATAAGACCCCAAACCTGTAGGCAATATCAAAGCTAGGGCTGTAGTCAAAGCTGTCTTAAGCTTCTGAAAGCTCACCTCACACTCTTCCATCCACAGGAACGGAGCACCCTTCTGGGTCAACCTGGTCATAGGGGCTGCAATAGATGAAAACCGCTCAACAAATCAATGGTAATAACCCGGCAAGCCAAGAAAACTACGGATCTCTATAGATGAGGATGGTCTAGGCCAAATCTACATTGCTTCCACTTTCTTCGGATCCACCTAAATACCCTCACTCGACACCAGGTGGCCCAAGAATGCCACGGAATCCAACCAAAACTCACATTTCGAGAACTTTGCATATAACTTCTTTTCTCTCAAAGACTGAAGCACTGTCCTCAGTGCTGCTCAAGATCTTCTCAACTTCGAGAATAGACCAGAATATCATTAATAAGGTCAATAATGAACGAGTCAAAATATGGCCGAAACACATTGTGCATCAAATGTATAAAGACTGTTGGGGAATTGGTCAGCCCAAATGACATAACAAGGAGCTTGTAATGACCAAACCGAGTCCTGAAAGCAGTCTTCGAGATATCTGGCTCCCGAATCTTCAATTGATGGTAACCTAAACACAAGTCAATCTTAGAAAACACTCATGCACCGTGAAGCTAGTTAAACAAATCATCAATACGAGGCAAAGGATAATGGTTCTTCACTGTAACCTTGTTCAACTAGCGATAATCAATGCACATACGCATAGAAACATCCTTTTTCTTCACAAACAAGACAGGAGCACCCCACAGTGATATACTAGGCTGAATAAAACCCTTATCAAGCAATTCCTGTAACCGATCCTTCAACTCCTTCAACTCAGGAGGGGCCACACGATAAGGAGGAATATAAATGGGCCGAGTGCCCGACAATAGATCAATACCAAAATCAATATCTCTATCGGGCGTCATGCCTAGAAGATTAGCTGGAAACACATTAGAAAAATCCTGTACTATTGGGATTGAATCAACTGTTGGCGTATCAATACTGATATCTCTCACATAAGCTAGATACGCGTCACACCCCTTCTCAACCATACATTGAGCCTTAAGAAAAGAAATAACTCTACTGTGAGTGTGATCTAAAGCACCCCTCCACTCAACTCGCGGTACACCTGGCATAGCCAGCGTCATGGTTTTGGCATGATAATCAAGACTAGCATAATGGGGTGACAACCAGTCTATGCCCAAGATAACATCAAAATCTACCATGCTGAGCAATAATAAATCGGCTCTGGTCTCAAAACCACTAAGAGCAACCAAACACGACCGATAAACGCGGTCCAAAACAAGAGAATCTCTAACAGGAGTAGAAACATAAATAGTGGAACTCAAAAAATCCCGAGATACACCCAAATGCGAGGCAAAATAAGAAGACACATAAGAATATGTGGAGCCTAGATCGAATAGAACTGATGCATCTCTATGGCAAACCAAGACAATACATATGATGACAGAATTGGAGTCGACAGCCTTGGTACGGGCAGGAAGGGCATAATATCTGGCCTTGCCTCCCCCTCTAGGGCAACCTCTACCTCCTCAACCACCACCTCTTACAGGCTGAGCAGGTGGGGTAGCAACTAGAGCTGAAACCATAGCCTAAGAACTCTGTGGGGCACACTGTGGCTGAGAAGTCTATGGAGGTGCATCACTCCTAAGTCTGGGCCATCACTCACCATACGGCAGGTGTCACCACACTCAAAATAAGCTCTAGGAGGACGTGGTGGCTGTGATTGGCTCGGGCCAGGTCTGCTGGACTGACCACTAAAAGCACCACGCGCAGGAGGCGCACTAGATACTGGAGGTGCATAATAAGGCTCTTGAGACCTAGGAGGAGCTGAAATACCACTATCTGCTAGAAGAGCTGAATGAACGGGGCGGCTCATATAACCCCTACCATGAAGAACTGCAACTGGAGCACGGACACCAGAATAATGGCCCGACTCTCGAGACCTCTTGTCCTCCCTCTCCTCTCTGTCCCGAGCATACATACCCTCTATCCTCCTAGCAAAGCTCACTACCTGCTAATAAAAAATATCCATCTCCAACTCACGAGCCATGCTAGACCTGATGCTGCGAATAAGCCCCTCAATAAACTAGCAAACCCTCTCGCGAATAGTAGAAACAAAGTTGGTGCATGTCCAGCCAAGCTAGTGTAACAGACAACATACTCTGAGGCAGTCATAGTACCCTGGCTGAAATGCTCAAACTCTACGCGACATGCGTCCTTGAGTCTCTAAGGAACATACTCTCTCGGGAACATATGTGAAAATCGAGTCCAAGTCAGGGAAGCTGCCTCATCCGTGTCGCGCCCACTTTTTCTCGCGAAATCAGGTTTATGACATTTGGGAGGACAACTCGTTCCCTTTCGGGAATTGGGTTTAAATTGAAGAGTCGTCACCTAATGATTTAAGCGCATTAGGACACTAAGAAAGGTTTGATTTGAACAACCAGAGATTGGGTAAGGGTTTAAAATTATCTCAAGGGGAAGGTGTTAGGCACCCCTCAGGATCCACTAGTGTGGTTCCCGGCCAGACAATTATTGTGACTTTAGCTACAAATAACACGTAGGCAAATAAGAACTCCAAACAAGAGGGAATTGTCACGTAATGGTTACAAAATAGGCAAAGTAAAAAAGAAGTTGAATTTTCTTTAAAGAAACAATTTAAAAGAGAAAGAAACAAAAGGAGAGGAGGGGGGTCCTAGGTTTATTAATAATATGGATCACCCCACACAATGCCCGGTAATCGCTCCTTGACGAGGGTTTACATGTGACATTATCATGTGGTCATCATACCCATATCTACCCTTCCCACTCGTTAAGGTATTAAAGCACGGAATGGTCTCGTTTACTTATTACATGCTATTACCCGCCCCAATCCTACTAGTCCCGGAGGCATTTGGGACTACTAATCCTAAAGGGGAGGGATATTGGGCTTACTTGTGGTATCAAAAGGTAAAAATATTAAGGCGACAAACAAAACATATATGGCAAGTATGGGGAAGCATATAAACAAATGAAAAGGCTCAAACAGACCTCCTTTAAGCAAAGAAAAGCAAGTAGTTAGCATGACTTACACATACTGTTTAGGGTCTGATTAAAACTTAAAGGGTCGAGGCAGACTGATTTATTACATAGTTTAGATAAGAATCGCGAATCAGGCCTACCTACTGGTTGTAGCATATAAAAAATCTGATTCAGTTTATAAGTTTACCGTATGGCTTGCCTAAGTGTTAGACGAAAACCTATAGGCATGATATCTACTGATTTCAGAAACAATGAAGTAAATTGATTACATACTAAAGAAAGAAAGGCGATTTTTAGCAAAAGATCAAAAGTTCTACAACTGGTAATGCATTATTGTTGTCGGTTTTAGACTCACAAACAATTGAGGCATTTCAGATTTAATTAAAGCTCCTATAGGCATGGTTTCTATGTGTTGTCAATTTTAGAACATCTTTATAGACATAGAGAAATGCAGAAATCCTACAAACATGATATCTAGGTACTGTACTTTATATGACCATTATATCTAATTGCAGTTGGTTATTTAAGACCTATAAACATGTTTTCCTAGTGGATATGCAAGATTCAGATAAGACCTATAGGCATATTTTCTACATTCATATGCAGAATTCGAATGGTATCTGTATGAGAGTGCAGAAATTCCTATAGGCATGGTATCTATATGAAAGTGCAGAAATTCCTATAGGCACAGTAACTATATGAGAGTGCAGAAATTCTTATAGACATGGTAGCTATATGAGAATGCAACAATTCAGAAAATTCCTATAGGGAGGTTATCTAAATGTGAGAACGCAGAAATTCTGAAAATTCCTATAGGCAGGTTATCTACATGTGAAAATGCAGAAATTCAGAAAATTCCTATAGGCAGGTTATCTACATGTGAGAATGCAGAAATTCAGAAATTCCTATAGGCAGGTTATCTACCCCTTTTGCATACATAGTTACCCCTCCCTTTTTCACTAGCCATCCCCAAGAGTTTTATTACAAAGTTATTACAACCCCAGAAAAAGTAAAGTAAAGAAAAGTACATCAGAAATTAAAAGTACAACCAAGGAGAGCCTGATTCAGACTTTCTGTCTGAAGTATGAAGTAAACCAACTCCAAGAGATCATATTTCAAAGCCTTTATCCCAATTGGGGTGTGTCAGAGTTCCCTAAGAGTTTCATAAGAACTCCGGGCAGTGCTTACACCCAAATGTATCACCAGATTAAGACATAGTGCAGTATGGAAGGGCCAGCCCTCAAGTGTCCAAGTTCAGAGGGAACTTAAGGTCCCAAGGCAAGGCTCACAGGAGGGGGGCAGATATTAGAGACTAAGAGAGAGTGCAAGTGCAGAATTCTGAAAGGGGGAAGGGAAAGGGAAACAGTTCACATTAATACACATAGGAAATAGGGAGGTGGTAAAGGGGCAAGGATAGGCTAGTGGGCATACTCAGCAATGGGAAACGCTGGCACACCCATAAGCCTGTTAGAACACATTGTTTAGAGGATAGGATCCTTTGAGGGATCAAGTTCAATCCATAGACAATAACTTACATATTGCCATGTTTTAAACTGTAACTTAAAACACATAAGGGGGTAGGGAGCAGGGATTCATAGCAGAAACAAGCAGAAAGAAATCAACATGCTAATTTAAATATTTAACTCTGCAGAAGTAGTAAAGTAGACATGGATACAAAGAGCTATAAATAAGCACATTGTGGTGATGGTGAAGCTTAAATTAGGACATACCAGTTTCAAAGGAAACAAACAAAGAAAAGTAGTAGGTCTTGTAAACAGGCCACAATGCAGACAAGAAGAGAAAGTTATTGTGAGAGAGTATGAGTCCAGAAGGATTCTGATGTCTTTTTTATGAAAAAGGGTCGTGCCTTTTATAGTGTGAAAATCATGAAGAAATAAGTTAAGAAAATAGTCAAGGAATTGATTGTCAATCAATTACACAAGACTTCCCTTAATTAAGGGATTCAGATTCAGACGGGTAAAAACAATTTAAGGAAAGAAAAATGAATAAACACTTTGTACACAACATGCAATTAAGGGTAAATACATAAAGGTTATTTAAGGACAGAATTTCTTAAATACGCAGTTGCACAAACAAGGCAAGAAAATCAATTAACAGCCAGTAAATCAAAGGTCAGGGATCTTGTATGAATGAACCGAGTCAAAAAGATATGAAAGGATTTTTTTAACTTAAGGAAAATCAGCAAACAATGGAAAGGGAATTAATCAGACCTATTTAGAAGGAATTTGAATCAATCACGAGTTGAAAGCCTTTTTAGAGGAAGATTCATCACATATAAAGAGCACACAAACACGTTGAGTTGAAAGAAAATATTGTGCCATTGCAAAATCAATAGGAAAATCCAGTGAAGAAAGAGTTTTAGCAGAGTTTAGCCAAAGGTCAGAATCATATGCAAGCACGAATGTCCAAACTCGGTTCAGAGACTCGAAGTGGATCTGAAAGAGTTAGGGGTTCTAAAATAAAAACCCTAGTTCAATTAAATCACATAATCAAACTTGGCAGAACCCCCGACTTCTAGGGTTTCCACCTTGAATCAAGTACAGAGATGAGAAGGCAAGTAATTAAAACAGGCTCAGAGGTTTCCGTTCTATGAAACCTCTTGCGTGTTTCTTTCAGGAGCAGAAACTCATGAGAAAACAATGATAGCAAGTAACACATAGAACATAGTAGCAGAATTCAGAGAAAAATAGAGTAGAAGAAGCTAATACTAGACATAATAGAGAAGGCTGATAAGAACAGTAGAAGAAGCATGCTAAGAAATTTTAGAAGAAACTTTAAATAGAGATCATTAAAAGGAACTTAATAAGGAAACTTAAGAACTTAGTAAGAAAATATAGTAGGAGAAACATATCAGAACAAAGTAGAGAAATCATACGAGAACATAGTATAGGAAAATACAGTAGTAGAAGCACGTAAGAACATGGTAGAAGAAAATACAAGAACCTAGTAGAAGCAAATATACATAAAACACGTAGGCAAATAAGAACTCCACCTAATGATTTAAGCGCATTAGGACACTAAGAAAGGTTTGATTTGAACAACCAGAGATTGGGTAAGGGTTTGAAATTATCTCAAGGGGAAGGTGTTAGGCACCCCTCAGGATCCACTAGTGTGGTTCCCGGCCAGACAATTATTGTGACTTTAGCTACAAATAACACGTAGGCAAATAACAACTCCAAACAAGAGGGAATTTTCACGTAATGGTTACAAAATAGGCAAAGTAAAAAAGAAGTTGAATTTTCTTTAAAGAAACAGTTTAAAAGAGAAAGAAACAAAAGGAGAGGAGGGGGTCCTAGGTTTATTAATAATATGGATCACCCCACACAATGCTCGGTAATCGCTCTTTGACGAGGGGTTACATGTGACATTATCATGTGGTCATCATAACCATATCTACCCTTCCCACTCGTTAAGGTATTAAAGCACGGAATGGTCTCGTTTACTTATTCCATGCTATTACCCGCCCCAATCCTACTAGTCCCAGAGGCATTTGGGACTACTAATCCTAAAAGGGAGGGATATTGGGCTTACTTGTGGTATCAAAAGGTAAAAATATTAAGGCGACAAACAAAACATATATGGCAAGTATGGGGAAGCATATAAACAAATGAAAAGGCTCAAACAGACCTCCTTTAAGCAAAGAAAAGCAAGTAGTTAGCATGACTTATACATACTGTTTAGGGTCTGATTAAAACTTAACGGGTCATGGCAGGCTGATTTATTATATAGTTTAGATAAGAATCCCGAATCAGGCCTACCTACTGGTTGTAGTATATAAAAAATCTTATTCAGTTTATAAGTTTACCGTATGGCTTGCCTAAGTGTTAGACAAAAACCTATAGGCATGATATCTACTGATTTCAGAAACAATGAAGTAAATTGATTACATAGTAAAGAAAGAAAGGCGATTTTTAGCAAAAGATCAAAAGTTCTACAATTGGTAATGCATTATTGTTGTCGATTTTAGACTCACAAACAATTGAGGCGTTTCAGATTTAATTAAAGCTCATATAGGCATGCTTTCTATGTGTTGTCAATTTTAGAACATCTTTATAGACATAGAGAAATGCAGAAATCCTACAAACATGATATCTAGGTACTGTACTTTATATGACCATGATATCTAATTGCAGTTGGTTATTTAAGACCTATAAACATGTTTTCCTAGTGGATATGCAAGATTCAGATAAGACCTATAGGCATATTTTCTACATTCATATGCAGAATTCGAATGGTATCTGTATGAGAGTGCAGAAATTCCTATAGGCATGGTATCTATATGAAAGTGCAGAAATTCATATAGGCACAGTAACTATATGAGAGTGCAGAAATTCCTATAGACATGGTAGCTATATGAGAATGCAAAAATTCAGAAAATTCCTATAGGGAGGTTATCTAAATGTGAGAACGCAGAAATTCTGAAAATTCCTATAGGCAGGTTATCTACATGTGAAAATGCAGAAATTCAGAAAATTCCTATAGGCAGGTTACCTACATGTGAGAATGCAGAAATTCAGAAATTCCTATAGGCAGGTTATCTACCCCTTTTGCATACATAGTTACCCCTCCCTTTTTCACTAGCCATCCCCAAGAGTTTTATTACAAAGTTATTACAACCCCAGAAAAAGTAAAGTAAACAAAAGTACATCAGAAATTAAAAGTACAACCAAGGAGAGCCTGATTCAGACTTTCTGTCTGAAGTATGAAGTAAACCAACTCCAAGAGATCATATTTCAAAGCCTTTATCTCAATTGGGGTGTGTCAGAGTTCCCTAAGAGTTTCATAAGAACTCCGGGCAGTTCTTACACCCAAATGTATCACCAGATTAAGACATAGTGCAGTATGGAAGGGCCAGCCCTCAAGTGTCCAAGTTCAGAGGGAACTCAAGGTCCCAGGCAAGGCTCACAGGAGGGGGGCAAAACTTAGAGACTAAGAGAGAGTGCAAGTGCAGAATTCAGAAAGGGGGAAGGGAAAGGGAAACAATTCACATTAATACACATAGGAAATAGGGAGGTGGTAAAGGGGCAAGGACAGGCTAGTGGGCATACTCAGCAATGGGAAATGCTGGCACACCCATAAGCCTGTTAGAACACATTGTTTAGAGGATAGGATCCTTTGAGGGATCAAGTTCAATCCACAGACAATAACTTACATATTGCCATGTTTTAAACTATAACTCAAAACACATAAGGGGTAGGGAGCAGGGATTCATAGCAGAAACAAGCAGAAAGAAATCAACATGCTAATTTAAATATTTAACTCTGCAGAAGCAACAAAGTAGACATGGATACAAAGAGCTATAAATAAGCACATTGTGGTGATGGTGAAGCTTAAATTAGGACATACCGGTTTCAAAGGAAACAAACAAAGAAAAGTAGTAGGTCTTGTAAACAGGCCACAATGTAGACAAGAAGAGAAAGTTATTGTGAGAGAGTATGAGTCCGGAAGGATTCTGATGTCTTTTTTATGAAAAAGGGTTGTGCCTTTTATAGTGTGAAAATCATGAAGAAATAAGTTAAGAAAATAGTAAAGAAATTGATTGTCAATCAATTACACAAGACTTCCCTTAATTAAGGGATTCAGATTCAGACGGGTAAAAACAATTTAAGGAAAGAAAAATGAATAAACACTTTGTACACAACATGCAATTAAGGGTAAATACATAGAGGTTATTTAAGGACAGAATTTCTTAAATACGCAGTTGCACAAACAAGGCAAGAAAATCAATTAACAGCCAGTAAATCAAAGGTCAGGGATCTTGTATGAATGAACCGAGTCAAAAAGATAGGAAAGGATTTTTTTAACTTAAGGGAAATCAGCAAACAATGGAAAGGGAATCAATCAGACCTATTTAGAAGGAATTTGAATCAATCACGAGTTGAAAGCCTTTTTAGAGGAAGATTCATCACATATAAAGAGCACACAAACACGTTGAGTTGAAAGAAAATATTGTGCCATTGCAAAATCAATAGGAAAATCCAATGAAGAAAGAGTTTTAGCAGAGTTTAGCCAAAGGTCAGAATCATATGCAAGCACGAATGTCCAAACTCGGTTCAGAGACTCGAAGTGTATCTGAAAGAGTTAGGGGTTCTAAAATAAAAACCCTAGTTCAATTAAATCACATAATCAAACTTGGCAGAACCCCCGAATTCTAGGGTTTCCACCTTGAATCAAGTACAGAGATGAGAAGGCAAGTAATTGAAACAGGCTCAGAGGTTTCAGTTCTATAAAACCTCTTGCGTGTTTCTTTCAGGAGCAGAAACTCATGAGAAAACAATGATAGCAAGTAACACGTAGAACATAGTAGCAGAATTCAGAGAAAAATAGAGTAGAAGAAGCTAATACGAAACATAATAGAGAAGACTGAGAAGACTGAGAAGACTGATAAGAACAGTAGAAGAAGCATGCTAAGAAATTTTAGAAGAAACTTTAAATAGAGCTCATTAAAAGGAACGTAATAAGGAAACTTAAGAACTTAGTAAGAAAATATAGTAGGAGAAACATATCAGAACAAAGTAGAGAAAGCACACGAGAACATAGTATAGGAAAATACAGTAGTTGAAGCACGTAAGAACATGGTAGAAGAAAATACAAGAACCTAGTAGAAGCAAATATACATAAAAGGAAAAAGAAAGTTAGAAAACACTTAAATACTTTCAGAAAACCCTAGATCAGAAAAGAAAGATTTGAAAATAGTTTTTTGAAAGAAAAGTCAGGAAAACATTTAAGACCTTAAGGAAAGCATGGATTTGGAACAGATCTAAGGGAATCGGAAAAACCTCGAAGGGTTAGGGTTTCAGAAGAACCCTAGAAATGAGAAAGGCTTTGAAAAGTCATCGATCTGAGTCGGAGAGGTCAGGATAAGGCTCAAACAACCATGGTACGTCGGAGCAAGGCCAGAGATGGCTGTGGAACCTTGAATCAACAGAGGTCTAGGTACAAAACTTTAAGTTCAGGCCTTGAATCTTTAGAGATCAGGTGTGTAAGAGCAACAGGAGGTAGGTATAAGACTCCCATAGTCCTGGAAGCCATGGATTCCGGTGGCTTTCAAGGTGGAAGCAGTAAGAGGCGGCTAGGGTTTTGAGAAGACTCGAGAGAGTTTGAGAGAATGGGGGGTTCAAATGAGGCTACCGGTGAAAAAATGATTAGGGTTGGGGGGTGTTGGTAAATTAAAAAGGAAAGGGAGAACGTGAGCTGTTGATCTGTTGGGATTTAGAGGGGGGCCGGGTGGGTTATTTTTAAAGGTCGTGGGTTGGGTAATTTTGGAATTGGGATGGGCAATTGAAATTGAATTTGGGTTGGATTAGGGGTGCCAAATCTTGCCAAAATTGAAATAAAAACAGGCTAACATTTAAATAGCCATTTTCCCTTATTTATTTTATAAAAAATAGTAAAATAATTTCTGGAAACAAGTTAAAGATACTAAATTAATTAATAATATATAAATATTAGACTAAAAATACTTGAGCAAATTTTGTAATTATAAACGCAATTAAATCTTACAGTAGGCTAATATTGCAAATATATGCAATTTAGCTTTACAAATACTAAATAAATTTGTAAAAATGTGCAAAAATTACATTACCTATATTTTGGTATAAACAAGAGAATTCAATAAATGAATTACCGAAATGCCAATTTTGAAACACTTATTGTTTTTTTTCTTGATAAAATAGGGCAATAAAAATAATTTTAAAATCTTTAAAAAAAATTGAAAAAAATAATAGGACCTTATGATATGCTTATATATGCATATATATGTTGTCTTAAAAGGTATTGTACATATGAAAATATATAGGGAAACTTTGGGTATCAAAAGCTACCCCTCTTTACTCGGGGAGGATGAAAGAGTTGTCGGGTAAAGATATGATGGCCAATTTTGACTGAACGAAATGGTTTGAAGAGGTTGATTGTGCTCTGGTTCCTAAGCTGCCTACATATCCCTGGTCTTACAGGAATCAAGCCATATGTAGTTCAAGATCCGTCGGCGGAATATGCCGATGGAAATCTTTCAAGAACGGCCGCAAAATTCAAGTAAGGATGAATGGTTAAGGTCTAACAGTGTTGCGGGAACTGGAGCAGTTTTGCTCCTGCTGAGACGGACGTTGCTCGCCGGTTTACCTGAAAATAAGCAATACAAGTGTATATTGTGCGGAAATTTAAAAGTGATGCAAGTTCCTGTCAGACCATGAATGTTGTCTTTGGACGATTAGGATGGCGTCCTCAGACCATGACATCCTGGGACATGAAGCGTATTATAAGGGATTTGCAGGCCATGAAATGATGCTCTCAGGATATGAGAATGATGCCTCCGAACTATGAGGCCTTTGAATAATGATATGCAAAAGATAAAAGGGGTCCTCAGGTAATGGCATGGCGTTCTCGAGCTATGAAAAAGGTGCCTCCGAACAATGACGCCTTTGGATAGATTGGCGATCTTTCAGCCCATGAGATGCAGAAGGTGGCGATCTTTCAGCCAATGCAAGATGTAAATAAAGTGGCGATCTTTCAGCCGATGCAAGATGTAAAAAAAGTGGCGATATTTCAGCTATGCAAGATGTAGATGAAGTGGCGATCTTTCAGTCGATGCAAGATATAGATGAAGTGGCGATCTTTCAGGCAATGCAAGATGTAAATAAAGTGGCGATATTTTAGCCATGCAAGATATAAATAAAGTGGCAATCTTTCAGCCGATGCAGATGGAGGAGAGCTTAACCTCGGAAGGCAGAATGGTAGCCTTATGCAATGCAGGGAATGCAGATGGAGACAGAGCTTAGTCTCGGAAGGTAGAATGGTAGCCTTATGCAATGTAGAGAATGCAGATGGAGACAAAGCTTAGTCTCAGAAGGCAGAATGGTAGCCTTATGCAATGCAAGAAAATGCAGATGGAGGTAGAGCTTAACCTCGGAAGGCAGAATAGTAGCCTTATGCAAGAAATAAATGGCGAATGGTAACAAAGTTTTCTTAGCTGGACTGATAGCTGATTGCGATATTGTGGCTACTGGGGACATTGTGTGCGGATAGCGACTGTGAATAGGTAACGGTTCTGAGGGTCGTATTCCTGGTCAGCATAAGTGTATAGTATATCCGATGATTTTCCAACTTAGGTGCCTGCATCCAAAGAAAAATCATGAGTTTTGTAAAGGGGAGGTTAGTTCGTGTCCTCGCTGACTTTGCTTGACCTGCTTGGTGATACTGTGCATATCATTGGGGTAGCATTGCTAAATAGAGCGATTTCAAGAATACAGATGCATGATTTTAGAAAATATAAATGCGTAATTAAGGATAATTTTCTTTAGATGAACCGACGACTGGGATGTGGTCCAAGACATTGCAACCCTTCTTGTTACGGAATTTTGAGGGTCCTCCTCAAAATTCTACCCCAGTTTACTGGGTTGATGCTTCTGATTGCTGCTTGCAGAGATTGGCTGAAATTACTTCGGAATTTTGAGAGTCCTCCTCAAAATTCTGCCCAGCTTCCAATTACGGGGGAGGGGGGATAGAGATTTTATTGAATTGAGACCGAACCCATAGGGCTGCCTTCGTATCCCATCTTAAAAGGGAATTAGGTCAGGCGTAGTTCAAATTACATCATAAAAGAAAGCATGAAGGTTACACATAGTATCGCTTGACTGCATCTGAATTGACTGGCTTTGGCCAAACTTCCCCGTCCATTTTGCAAGTATGAGGGCTCCTCCTGTTAGAACCCGGTGAACCATGTACGGACCCTGCTAGTTGGGAGAGAATTTCCCTTTGGCTTCATCTTGATGTAGGAAAATCTTCTTTAATACCAGCTGCCCTGGTGTGAATTGTCTTGGCTTGACTCTTTTGTTGAAGGCTCTGGACATTCTGTTTTGATAAAGCTGACCATGGCAAACTGCATTCATTCTCTTTCCGTCTATAAGAGCTAGCTATTCGCAATGACTCTTCACCCTTTCTACATCATCGAGCTCAGCTTCCTATATGATCCTTAGGGATGGAATTTCTACTTCTGTGGGAATGACTGCTTCCGTACCATAAACCAACATGTAGGGGGTTGCCCCAGTTGATGTGCGGACTATGGTGCGGTACCCCTAATAAAGAAAATGATACCTTATCGTGCCACTGCTTATGCTTCTCTATCATTTTCCTTAGTATTTTCTTGATATTCTTGTTGGCAGCCTCTACGGCTCCGTTCATCTAAGGCCTGTAGGCTGTAGAATTCTTGAGTTTGATCTTGAAGGTTTCACACATGGATTTAATTAAATCACTGTTGAGGTTGGAGCCATTATCAGTAATGATTGACTCTAGAATTCCGAACCGACACACGATACGGTCGCGGACGAAATCCGCCACGACTTTCTTAGTCACTATCCTGTAAGATGATGCTTCAATCCATTTGATGAAATAATCAATTGCTACTAGGATAAACCTGTGCCCGTTTGATGTAGCGGGTTCGATTCGTCCAATAACATCCATTCCCCATGCGGCGAACGGCCATGGCGAGCTTGTTGCATTAAGCTCATTTGGAGGCACTTTTATCCTGTCTGCATGTATCTGACAGTGGTGATATTTTTGGACGTATTGGATGTAGTACATCTCCATAGTCATCCAGAAGTAACTAGTCCGGAGTATCTTCTTTGCTAAAACAAAGCCATTCATATGTGGATCGCAGGTCCCAGCGTGGATTTCTTCTAGCAGTTTAGATGCTTCTTTTGTGTCGACACATCTTAGCAATCCTAAATCAGGAGTCCTCCTATACAGGATTCCTCCACTGTGAAAGAAATTGTTGGACAACCTCCGAAGTCTGCATTTCTGAGTAGGATTTGCAAGTTCTGGGTATTCTCCTTTCGTCAAATATTCCTTGATATCATGAAACCAAGGCTTTCCATCTGCTTCTTCCTCAACATGAGTACAATAAGCCGGTTGATCATGGATCTTTACCGGAATGGGATCAATAAAGTACTTATTTGGATGTTGTATCATGGATGATAGGGTAGCCAATGCATCGGCAAACTCATTCTGGACTCTGGGAACATGCTGGAACACTGTCTTTGTGAACCTCTTTCTCAACTCCTGTACGTGATGCAGATAAGGGAGTATTTTGGAATTCTTAGTTGCCCATTATTCTCGGACCTGATGTATAAGCAAGTCCGAATCTCCAATTACTAGCAACTCTTGAATGTTCATGTCAATGGCCATCTTGAGCCCTAAGATGCAAGCTTCATACTCGGCCATATTGTTGGTGCAGGGGAACCTGAGTTTGGCAGACACTGGATAATGCTGACCGATTTTTGATACTAGGACCGCTCCTATGCCAACTCCTTTGAAATTTTCTACTCCATTGAAAAATATTCTCCAACCGTCATAGGATTCTGCAATATCTTCTTCTATGAATGATACCTCTTCATCAGGAAAACCTATTTTCAGGGGTTCGTATTCTCCGTCCACGGGATTTTCAGCAAGGTGATCTGCTAGTGTCTGTCCTTTGATTGCTTTCTAAGTCATGTAAACAATGTTGAACTCATTTAACAGGATTTTCCACTTGTCTAGCTTTCCTGTGGGCATGGGCTTCTGAAAGATTTACTTCAAGGGATCCATCCTCGATATGAGGTATGTAGTATAGGCACAAAAGTAGTGCCTCAGCTTTTGAGCTACCCAAGCCAAAGCACAACAAGTACACTCTAATAGAGACTACCCGGCATCGTACATGGTGAACTTCTTACTGAGGTAATAAATGGCCTGCTCCTTTCTCCCCGTTTCCTCATGCTGTCCCAGAACACAACCGAATGCTCTATCTAATACTGCAAGGTAGAGTAATAAGGGTCTACCTAGCTTAGGCGGAACTAAGACTGGTGGTATTCCTTGATTCTGTCGAAAGCTTTTTGGCAATCATCATTCCACTTGGTAGCGGCATCCTTCTTCAGCATCTTAAGGATCGACTCACAAATAACTGTAGATTGTTCTATGAACCGGCTGATGTAGTTAAGTCTCCCCAAGAAACTCATCACGTCCTTCTTGTTCTTTGGCGGTGGCAATTGTTGAATAGCTTTGACCTTTGATGGATCCAGTTCTATTCCTCGGCGACTCACAACAAACCCAAGTAGTTTTCCGGCAGGAACCCCAAATGCACACTTCGCGGGATTCAGTTTCAGATAGTACCTCCGTAATCTGTTGAAGAATTTCCTCAAATCTTCCATGTGATCAGTGGCTTTCTTGGACTTGATAATAACATCATCTATGTACACCTCTATCTCTTTATGTATCATATCGTGGAAGATGGTAGTCATGGCCCTTATGTAGGTGGCTCCTGCATTCTTTAGGCTGAACGACATCATCTTGTAACAGTACATTCCCCACGGCGTAATGAAAGCCGTTTTCTCAACATCTTCTTCATCCATCCAGATCTGATGATACCCAGCGAAACAATCCACAAATGACTGCAATTCATGTTTGGCATAATTATCGATCAGGATATGTATGTTCAACAAAGGGAAGTCGTCTTTCGGACTGGCCCAGTTGAGATCCCGATAGTCGACATAGACTCTAACCTTCTCATCCTTATTTGGTACTGGCATGATGTTGGCTAACCATGTTGGATATTCTACTACCCTAAGAACTTTAGCTTTGACCTACTTAGTGACTTCTTCTTTGATTTTCAGACTCATATCAGGCTTGAACTTTCTGAGCTTTTGCTTTATTGGTGGACATGTTGGATCGGTTGGCAGTTTGTGAGCCACAATATATGTACTCAGACCAGTCATATTGTCATATGACCAGGTGAATATGTCCTCATATTCTCTTAGAAATTCTGTGTACTCTTCCTTTTCGGACGGTGATAAGTGAACGTTGATTCGTGTTTCTTTGACATTTTCTGCATCTCCCAGGTTAACAATCTCAGTCTCGTCCAGGTTGGACTTTGGCCTGTTCTTAAAGTTCTCGACTTCTTTAACAATCTCTTCTAGTATATCATCTTCCTCTGAATCCATATCCGTTTGTTGTGTTGTCTCGTTGCATGTCACAACCATTGGTTCATCAAGATAGGTAATAGCAATGCTGTATAAATAAAGTAATGAGAGAAAATAATAATAGTAATATTTGTAAGGAAACCGAAATGCTTTGATAAATTTCATAACTGTTTTGAACATTGGAAGATTTTATTGCGAAAATTCAAAATGCGAAAGGAAAATCAACTAGTAAAAATAAAAGATAGTGCATGATGCTTTGTTCAGCCTTACTACCCCGAGGCTTTCCGGGCTCTGGTGGTTCTGATGGTCCAATTGTTGAGGCATGCTCCTCGGCTTACAGCCTGTATGGAAGGGCCTTCCTCCCCCTCCTCCTTGAAGATGACACAACAATCCATGTCATCATCTTCTAGGAACAAATTCCTCACTGCTGCCAGTGCTTCCTCTTCTTTTGTCCCATAAATAACATCAGCTGGCTGGAAGGTCTGCTCCAGCGGATAGTAAGGCCTGCGCTATGGTGGCGACCAGTTGTTGAATTCCTCCCAAGTATACTCGTATCCCAGACCGAAAGTGGTGCCATGTTTCTTCAGTTTGATAGGCTTGGCGATTCCTTGGAGGTTCTTGCCAAGTCCCTTGCCAGGTTCATGTCCGCTCCAGTTCAATATGATTTCAATTTTGTTGTCCCACCATTTTTCTTTGTCAACGACATTGACTCACTCGATGTGTTGATAGGTTTCCCTGCCTATATTTCTTCTTCCTCCGATAGTTGGGATGGTTTGGCGACTAAATATGGGATTGATACCGTCGCCGTGAATGATCACCTCTTGGTGATTCCACTCAAACTTCACTGTCTGATGTAGTGTTGACACTACAGCCCCAGCAGCATGAATCCACGGCCCTCCCAACATCAAGTTGTAAGATGCTGGCACATCTATTAATTGGAAATCGACATCGAACTAAGCAGGCCCCATTTGTAAGCACAAACTAATTTCCCCAATAGTGGACCTTTGGGAACCGTCGAAATCTTTGACGTTGATGGCCCCATACTTGATCTCATGCAGCCCCTTTCCCAATGTTCTGAGTGTTACCAACGAACAAATATTGAGGCTGGACCCTCCATCAATCAGGATCCTAGTGATAAAATAATCTTCGCATTGCACGGTGATGTGCAATGCTTTGTTATGACTTAACCTTCTGGTGGTAGCTCATCTTCATGAAATGTGATTTTGTGACTTTCCAATACCTGCCCTACAATGTTTGCCATTTCTCCTCCGATGATGTTTCTTGGTACATATGCCTCACTCAGCACCTTCAACAAGGCATTCTTATGTGCATCGGAACTTTGCAGTAAAGCTAGGATAGAAATCTGTGCTGGTGTTTTGTTTAGCTAATCAATGACTGGGCATTCCTTGGCTTGTATCTTTCTCCAGAGATCATCGGGCCCGGTTTCAGTGATGGTCGGCTGACCAGAGGCCTGCTTACTCGACTCAGCTAAATGCTCCGGAGTATAAACCTTGTCGGTTCTTGTCATACCCTGTGCCACAACTGTTTCCCCGAACTTGGTTTTCCCTTTCCTTCTCACCTCGACTGTGTAATCCCAAGGTATAGAATTTGTATGGAACGGTGTTACGGCCGACATTGCTACTGGAATGGGCACCTTTACTCCGAACGGAGCATGTATTTTGGAGGGTAAAACTACAACTTCAAATGGTGCGGGTGCGTTTGCTGGAGACCCAAACTCGACCTCAATTAGTGTTGGCATCTTTGCAGGGGGTGGTGCTTCAAACCCAAGTGGTACAGACATGTTTACCTCGGCATCCCCAGAAGGCTGAGCCCGGACTACAATCGATTAAGGGTGACTATTGTCTTTTTTGGTTCGTCACCTTTTGTGATTAAACTGATCGACCCTTTGGGATCCCAATCATCCTCTATTTCAATCATGTTAAGACCTCCACCCTTATGGTCTGGCAAATGGTTGTGCGGACATTCGGAGTAGGCTCCTTTGCCACAATGATCTTGTTATCAATCAAAGTCTGGATTTTGTCTTTCAGAGAGCGGCATTCATCAATGGTATGCCCTTTCATGCCGGAATGGTATGCACAAGATTTATTTGGATTGACCCATTGAGAAGGGTTTTCAAGGGTTATAGTAGGGATAGGGGTGACATAACCAGCAACTTTGAGCCTTTCGTACAGCTGGTCAATCGGTTCAGCAATGTCGGTATACTGTTTGGGGGATCTGCGGTTGAAATTTGGTCGAGGTCTAGGAATGTTTTGAAGTGTGGGAGGCGATTGATAGTGGGATGGTTGAGTATTGTAGGCTTGGTAAACATGTGCGGGTTAGGAGTATCTAGGCAAAGTAGGCTGATATGTGTGAGGTGGAGATGATTGATAAGTGGGCAGTAGAGTTTGGTGAGAGGGTAAGGGTGCTTGGTAGTTCGGAGTAGGTTGATAGGTGAGTGGAGGCGTTGGATAGGCTTGGTATTTGATAGGGGATTTGGTCCTCTGTGCAACCATTACGACACCTGCGTCCCTTTTCTTGGACGTACCACCAGACTGTAAAGCCTTATTGGTAGCTTGCAAAGCTTCAAAGTTTGTAACCATACCATTTTTGATGCCTTCCTCGATCCTTTCCCCTAGCTTGATGATGTCGGAAAATTTCTGGCTCTCAATCAACATCAGCCTTTCATAATACTGCGGGTCTTGATCCCAGATGAAAAACTTGTTCATTTTTTCTTCTTCTAAAGTCGGTCTGACTTTAGCAGCTTCTGATCTCCAACGAGTAGCGTACTCGCAAAATGTTTCCGTAGGCTTCTTCTTTAAATTCTGGATGTAGAACACATTTGGCGCATTTTTTGTGTTGAACCTGAACCTGTCCATAAAGTTAGATTCCATACTCACCCAGTTCGACCATTTCTTCAGGTCTTGGCTAATGTACCAAGATAGAGCATCTCCTCTCAGACTCCTCATGAAAAGCTTCATGCGAATCCTTTCGTCCTTCCCTACTCCGACCAGCTTGTCGCAGTATGTTCTCAAGTGGACTCTCGGATCCCCTGTACCATTAAACATCTCGAACTTAGGAAGTTTTTACCCCTCGGGTAGTTCGACATCCGGTTGTATTCAAAGATCTTCGTAGTTCAACCCTTTAATACCCTTACTTCCTTCGACACCTGAATTTGACTAGTCAATTTCTTGAGTTCCGCAGCTAGGTTCCTGATGAGTGAGTCTTTATCATCAGACTCGGGTGTGCTTGAGATGGGTTGGGTGGAGTTTGGCATGGTCTCCACATATATGGGGGTGTTATGGTGGGTGTGGAAATGGTCATTTGTGGAATTCAAAGGTTCAGGGATGAGCAGCGGAGTATTGTTAGATGTGTGGCAAGTATTGCAGTGGTGGTAAGGAGCGGGATGGTTTTGTGGTTTTGGGGTATTTTGTGGAGGTGTGGGGTTGATATCTGGGGTAGTGAGGGAAAATGACAGATTTGCCAAGTTCTGAACTTGTTCAAGTTCCTTTTGAAATTTCAACAACTTTTGCTCGAATTGGGACGCACTTTCTTTGGAGACCTGAGTACCATGTGTGACCTCTACCCGTTCAGTTGAGTTTTCCTTTCTGGTGTTGTTCAAATCTTCCATCTTTCCTTTGTTCCTACTTCTGATAGGAGGAGGAGTGGGTGGAGTGCCCTTTGATCTTGTGGAATATGATGATGATGCCAGAGTGCATGAACTAACCTTTGGGGAGGGGAATAAAAATGAAAAATAAAACAAAAGGTAACAAGTTAATGAGGATTATAAGGAAAAGATGTTGCAATATTTAAACACATAGTGCAAGAATGTAAATCGTGTCCTAATTTGGGAGTCTCGTTGTGCCCGAGGTAGGCCTAGCGACAAATTGATTTGGAGAACTTAGAATGCTAAATGCCTCATTTTATTGATAAAAGTAGACGAATCTCAAAACGATACTAAATAACAAGGAATAAAATGTCACTAGTGGCCACTGGCCTTATTACATTTCTTAAAGCAAAAAGAAAAGCTTCCTATCCATTTGGTCCCAGAAGGGCCTTCCTTAGGTTGAATGCTCTCGTTAATCAAATCCTCCAGCTCGCGTAGGTTCACTAGTAGAAATGCCTTTGCCATGTTTTCTCCTTTGTTTCCTTCAGCGTTCTGGCAGCTAGTGACTCTCTTCCTCACTTTCCCTTCCAATTCCAGCAGACTGTACTCCAGATATTCCAACTTTTCGCTAGCTTTGGCGGCCCTCTCTTTCCACTCGTTGATTTGGTCATTTGATGGAAGACTCCTCCACCAGTCTAGCAAGAGTGAGGGTATGCTAACCATACCGAAGTTGGAGACCTCGTTCTTCATTTTCTGCAAAACAAAAGGGTTAAGACCCTACCCCCACTAGACTTGACTATTTAAATATCAATAACTGGCATAAAAGCATTTAGTTCTCCAAATAAATGCACAGAACGTGATAGTGTCCGTTTGGGTTTTCGGGAAACCCAATGGACTTTGGACAAGGCCATTTTAAAGAGTTATTATGCGGACAACATAACTGATTCGGCTAGGTTTGACCATGATGCATGCAAGATTAAATAGAGTAAGGCTTCTATGGGAGTTTTAGACTGGTACCCTTGATCGGACAACTCAAGAGGGAAAGGCACGGAACCGTCGACTACACCGTTGATCGACTGATTTTACTGCAAATATGCCTTTGCCGGATTTAAAGGGTGATAATATCGGAAGAGCGCAACCACTCATTATAAGCGTTGCTATGGTATTTGTTTTGCACGAGTGGAGTATGATGTTGAAAACATGCTTATGCAATAATTAAAATAAGTTGTCACGTATTTGCACGTTATGAAGTAATTACAACAATTCTTCATAATTTAAAGCAGTAATAAAGGAAAGCAGTAAAAGAAATAAAGGAAAGAAACAAAAGACAAGTCAGTTTCGTAATAGGAGAGGGAATTAAATACTTAAAGACATTAGGCAAATAAAGACATATAGAGAAGCGTAAAGTCACAATAATAACCTGAAATGGTAAAAGCCTAAAAAAATCCCCAGCAGAGTTGCCATGCTATCGCACCCACTTTTTCTCGCGAAATAAGGTTTATGACATTTGGGAGGACAACTCGTTCCCTTTCGGGAATTGGGTTTGAATTAAAGGGTCACCACCTAATGATTTAAGTGCATTAGGACACTAAGAAAGGTTTGATTTGAACAACCAGAGATTGGGTAAGGGCTTGAAATTATCCCAAGGGGAAGATGTTAGGCACCCCTTAGGATCCACTAGTGTGGTTCCCGGCTAGATAATTATTGTGACTTTAGGTACAAATAACACGTAGGCAAATAAGAACTTCAAACAATAGGGGATTTTCACGTAATGGTTAAAAAAATAGTCAAAGTAAAAAAGAAGTTGATTTTTCTTTAAAGAAACAGTTTAAAAGAGAAAGAAACAAAAGGAAAGGAGGGGGTCCTAGGTTTATTAATAATATGGATCACCCCACAAAATGCCTGGTAATCGCTCCTCGACGAGGGGTTACACGTGACATTATCACGTGGTCATCATATCCATATCTACCCTTCCCACCCGTTAAGGTATTAGAGCGCGGAATGGTCTCGTTTACTTATTGCATGCTATTACCCGCCTCAATCCTACCAGTCCCAAAGGCATTTGGGACAACTAATCTTAAAGGGGAGGGATATTGGGCTTACTTGTGGCTTCAAAAGGTAAAACTACTAAGGAGACAAACAAAACATGTATGGCAAGTATGGGGAAGCATATAAACAAATGAAAAGGCTCAAACGGGCCTCCTTTAATGCAGAGAAAAGCTAGTAGTTAGCATGACTTACACATACTGTTTAGGGTTTGATTAAAACTTAAAGGGTCGAGGCAGACTGATTTATTACATAGTTCAGATAAGAAGCCCGAATTAGGCCTGATTGCTAGTTATAGCATATAAAAAATCTGATTCAGTTTATAAGTTTACCCTATGGCTTGCCTAAGTGTTAGACGAAAACCTATAGGCATGATATTTACTGATTTCAGAAACAATGAAGTAAATTGATTACATACTGAAGAAAGAAAGGCGAGTTTTAGCAAAAGATCACAAGTTCTGTAGCTGGTAATGCATTATTGTTGCCGATTTTAGACTCACAAACGAGTGAGGCATTTTAGATTTGATTAAAGCTCCTATAGGCATGCTTTCTATGTGTTGTCTATTCTAGAACATCTTTATAGACATAGAGAAATGGAGAAATCCTACAAACATAATATCTAGGTACTGTACTTTATATGACCATGATATCTAATTGCAGTTGGTTATTTAAGACCTATAAACATGTTTGCCTAGTGGATATGCAAGATTCAGATAAGACCTATAGGCATATTTTCTACATGCATATGCAGAATTCGAATGGTATCTGTATGAGAGTGCAGAAATTCCTATAGACATGGTATCTATATGAAAGTGCAGAAATTCCTATAGGCACGATAACTATATGAGAGTGCAGAAATTCCTATAGACATGGTAGCTATATGAGAATGCAAAAATTCAGAAAATTCCTATAGGCAGGTTATCTAAATGTGAGAACACAGAAATTTAAAAAATTCCTATAGGCAGGTTATCTACATGTGAGAATGCAGAAATTTAGAAAATTCCTATAGGCAGGTTATCTACATGTGAGAATGTAGAAATTCAGAAATTCCTATATGCAGGTTATCTACCCCTTTTGCATACATAGTTACCCCTCCCTTTTTCACTAGCCATCCCCCAGATTTTTATTACAAAGTTATTACAACCCCAGAAAAAGTAAAGTAAAGAAAAGTACATCAGAAATTAAAAGTACAACCAAGGAGAGCCTGATTCAGACTTCCTGTCTAAAGTATGAACTAAACCAACTCCAAGAGACCATATTTCAAAGCCTTTCTCCCATTTGGGGTGTGTCAGAGTTCCCTAAGAGTTTCATAAGAACTCCGGCAGTGCTTACACCCAAATATATCACCAAATTAAGACATACTGTAGTATGGAAGGGCCAGCCCTCAAGTGTCCAAGTTCAGAGGGAACTCAAGTCCCAAGGCAAGGCTCACAGGAGGGGGGCAGAACTTATAGACTAAGAGAGAGTGCAAGTGCAGAATTCTGAAAGGGGGAAGGTAAAGGGAAATAGTTCACATTAATACACATAGGGAATAGGGAGGTGGTAAAGGGGCAAGGACAGGCTAGTGGGCATACTCAGCAATGGGAAATGCTGGCACACCCATAAGCCTGTTAAAACACATTATTTAGAGGTTAGGATCCTTTGAGGGATCAAGTTCAATCCACAGATAATAACTTACATATTGCCATGTTTTAAACTATAACACAAAACACATAAGGGGGTAGGGAGTAGGGATTCATAGCAGAAACAAGCAGAAAGAAATCGACATGTTAGTTTAAATATTTAACTCTACAGAAGCAGCAAAGTACACATGGATACAAAGAGCTATAAATAAGCATTGTGGTCATGTTGAAGCTTAAATTAGGGCATACCAGTTTCAAAGGAAACAAACAAAGAAAAGTAGTAGGTCTTGTAAACAGGCCATAATGTAGACAAGAAGAGAAAGTTATTGTGAGAGACTATAAGTCCAGAAGGATTCTGATGTATTTTTTGTGAAAAAGGGTTGTGCCTTTTATAGTGTGAAAATCATGAAGAAATAAGGTAAGAAAATAGTCAAGGAACTGATTGTCAATCAATTACACAAGACTTCTTTTAATTAAGGGATTCAAATTCAAACGAGTAAAAACAATTTAAGGAAAGAAAAATGAATAAGCACTTTGTGCACAACATGCAGTTAAGGGTAAATACAGAAAGGTTATTTAAGGACCGAATTTCTGAAATACGCGGTTGCACAAACAAGGCAAGAAAATCAATTAATAGCCAGTAAATCTAAGGTCAGGGATCTTGTATGAATGAATCGAGTCAAAAAGATGGGAAAGGTTTTTTTTTAACTTAAGGGAAATCAGCAAACAATGGAAAGGGAATCAATCAGACTTATTTAGAAGGAATTTGAATCAATCACGAGTTGAAACCCTTTTTAGAGGAAGATTCATCACATATAAAGAGCACACAAACACGTTGAGTTGAAAGAAAATGTTTTGCCATTGCAAAAATCAATAGAAAAATCCAGTGAAGAAAAAGTTTTAGCAGAGTTTAGCCAAAGGTCATAATCATTTGCAAACACGGATGTCCAAACTCGGTTCAGAGACTCGAAGTTGGTCTGAAAGAGGTAGGGGTTCTAAAATAAAAACCCTAGTTCAATTAAATCACATAATCAAACTTGGCAGAACCCCGAATTCTAGGGTTTCCACCTTGAATCAAGTACAGAGATGAGAAGACAAGTAATCGAAACAGGCTCAGAGGTTTCAATTCTATGAAACCTCTTGTGTGTTTCTTTCAGCAGCAGAAACTCATGAGAAAACAATGATAGCAAGTAACACGCAGAACATAGTAGCAGAATTCAGAGAAAATAGAGTAGAAGAAGCTAATACGAAACATAATAAAGAAGACTGATAAGAAAAGTAGAAGAAGCATGCTAAGAAATTTTAGAAGAAACTTTAAATAGAGCTCAGTAAAAGGAACTTAATAAGGAAACTTAAGAACTTAGTAAGAAAGTATAGTAGGAGAAACATATCAGAACACAGTAGAGAAAGCATACAGTAGAAAAGCATACGAGAACATAGTATAGGAAAATACAACAGAAGAAGCACGTAAGAACATGGTAGAAGAAAATACAACAACCCAGTAGAAGAAAATACACATAAAAGGAAAAACAAAGTTAGAAAACACTTAAATACTTTCAGAAAACCCTAGATCGGAAAAGAAAGATTTTGAAAGTATTTTTTTGAAAGAAAAGTTAGGAAAACGTTTAAGACCTTAAGGAAAGCATGGATCTGGAATAGATCTAAGGGAATCAGAAAAACCTCGAAGGGTTAAGCTTTCAGAAGAACCCTAAAAATGAGAAAGGCTTTGAAAAGTCATCGATTTGAGTCGGAGAGGTCAGGATCAGGCTCAAACAACCATGGTACGCCGGAGCAAGGCCAGAGATGGCCGTGGAACCTCAAATCAACAGAGGTCTGGGTACAAACCTTCATGGTCAGGCCTTGAATCTTCAGAGATCAGGTGTGTAAGAGCAACATGAGGTAGGTATAAGACTCCCAAAGCCCTAGAAGCCATGGATTCCAGTGGCTTTCAAGGTGGAAGCGGTAAGAGGCGGCTAGGGTTCTGAGAAGACTCGAGAGAGTTTGAGAGAGTGGGGGAGGGGTTCAAAGGTGGCTAACAGTGACAAAATGATTATGGTTGGGGGTGTTAGTAAATTAAAAAGGAAAGGGATAACGTGAGCAGTTGATCTAACCTGGGATTTAAAGGGGGCCGTGTGGGTTATTTTTAAAGGTCGTGGGTCGGGTAATTTTCGAATTGGTCTGGGCAATTGAAATTGAAATTGGGCTGGATTAGGGGTGCCAAATCTGGCCAAAATCGAAATAAAAACAGGCTAACATTTAAATAGCCATTTTCTCTTATTTATTTTATAAAAAATAGTAAAATAATTTCTGGAAATAAATTAAAGGTACTAAGTTAATTAATAATATATAAATATTAGACTAAAAATATTGGAGCCAATTTTGTAATTATAAACGCAATTAAATCTTAAAGTAGACTAATATTACAATTATATGCAATTTAGCTTTAAAAATACTAAATAAATTTGTAAAAATGTGCAAAAATTACCTTAGCTGTATTTTGGTATAATCAAGAGAATTCAATAAATGAATTGCCAAAATGCCAATTTTCGAACACTTATTGGTTTTTTTCTTGATAAAATAGGGCAATAAAAAATGATTTTAAAATATTTAAAAAAAATTGAGAAAAATAATAGGACCTTGGGATATGCTTATATATGCATATATATGCTGTTTTAAAAGGTATTTTATATATGAAAATATATAGGAAAAAATTGAGTATCAACAATCCGAACTGTCTAACTCATAGGTACGCCACCACTCATAGGCAGCTCCTCCAAGCTGGAAGGTAGTGAAGGAAACCCGCTCGATCCTGATATATCCATAGTATGTAGCATACGGTAGAACTCATCTAGAAATCCCAGAGCATCATCTGATGCTAGACCACTAAACATAGGAGGCATATACTTCTTCAACCTCTCAAGCCTCCGCTGCTCATCCTCGGAAGCACATGCCCTGTCCTCGGGCTGATCTGGGGCTACAGGCTGTACAAGAATAATCTCTAGGACCTGATCAACATGCACTCGCTGCTCAGGAGTGCGGGCGGCGGGAGTCTGTGCTCCTCCCCCGGCTTGATATATAGCTGTAGCAAGGGGAAGCAACCCTGCTAAGCCAGAGTGGTGTACATGCTCATGAACTATGCAAGAGTCTCCTGGAGAGTTGGAGTAGTAGTAGTAGTAGTAGTAGTAGTAGGCGTATCAGGTGCCTGGATTCCGGCTGAAACTGCTGGTGGCACCTTGGTGGCAGCTCGCGCGGGTGCTCTGGCTGCACCACGTGTGCGTCCTCGGCCCCTACCCTGGCCCCGACCTCGGACGGCTCCAGTAAGGGGCGCGGGTTCCTGATCATCTCTGGTAACATATGTCTTCACCATCTATGAGAGAATAGAAGACAAAAGTTTAGAATTGTGATATCAAAATCTCGCACGACAAGGAAATCAAATGAAGTGGAATTTTCCTAACAGTTGCATAGCTTCTCGTAGATAAGTACAGACGTCTCTGTACCGATCCACGAGACTCAAATAAAATGGCTTGTGATTCATAACTCCGATGAACCTAGAGCTCAGATACCAACTTGTCATGACCCCAGTTTCCGTGAACTATCGTGATGACGCCTAGTCTCTACGACTAGGTAAGCCTAACAAATTGCGGAAAAAGAAACAATAGAATAAAACTAGCCAAAAATTGTAGAAATAACATAATGAAATGTTTAAGATGTCGCTCGGCATATACAATACAACTCTCAAACTGAAACTACATTTCTAAAAACCCGGAATCTCATGAAATCACAAGCTATTGAATAGCAACAAGTGTCTAACTCTAGAATGTCTAAGCAAAAGTAAATACAAAAGGGCTAATACTGTAAGAGAAAATGGATAGGGACTCTTCGGTCTGCGGATGCGGCAGATATACCTCGAAGTCTCTAGAGAATCGCCTCGCCTCAAGGGTAGTAGGGCTGAGTCAAAGTACCTGGATCTGCACATGAAAAACATGCACAGAAAGGGCATGAGTACACCACAACGGTACTCAGTAAGTGTCAAGCCTAACCTCGGTCGAGTAGTGACGAGGAAGGTCAGGGCCCTACTGATTATAGCTGAAAAACAGGGTAAAATAGTATAGAATACAACAATATAATTAAATGCTAGCAGTATGAAATAACACAGGATAATAAGAATAACAACAGCCATAACAGAGACAAAATAATCACAGAAGGAATACAACTCAACACAGAGATAAGAACCGAGGATCTCCTAGGATACCGTCCTGTAGTCCCAAATATAAATATCCAGTAGATCTCCGAGGTGCCATCCCAAAGTCCAACTCATAGTGTGCAAGGATCTCCCGGAATTCTGATCTGTAGTCCTAAATGTAAATACCCAGTACTAGGGGAATCTACCGGGTGCAGTCCTATAGTTCCAATGTAAAAGTGCAGGGAGATCTCCTGGAATACCGATCCGTAGTCCCAAAGTAAACATGTAGGGGGATCTCCCGGGATACCGTCCCGTAGTACCAAAGTAAACACACAGCAGCAACACGAAAAATACTCAATTAAATTCAAATTTAATACCAAGGTAAAATAGGTATTTCTAACCTAGCATGCTGCACATAATCCAAATAAGGCAGTTTGAGCAAGTAAAGCAATTAAGTCAATTAGATATGCTTCCCTAAGCTAACAGTCGGTTTAAATTGCAAGTAGTATAAACAGGAAAAGAAACACAATTTTAGTTACTCAATGAAAACAAGATTTTTCAACAATTAGCACAAGTACACATTCGTCACCTCACATACAAGGCATTTCAAATATCAACAATACCAAATCCTAAGGAGAGTTTTCACACACAAGTTTAGGCAAGCCACTTACCTCGAACCAGCTCAATCAACTCGAAACCACATTCTTGCCACGAGTATCTGACTCTGAATGAACCAAATCTATTTAAAGTAATTGCATAATGTAAATATAACTTCAAGTAACTATTTCAACTAATTAATTCTAAGATAATACGCAAAATCAGAAAAAATTCCCAAAAAGCCTCCCGGGCCCACGTCTCGAAATCAGGAAGAATTTACAAATTCGGAATCCTCACACTCTCATGAGTTCATATATATAGAAATTACTACAATCCGACCTCAAAATCTTGATCAAAACTCTAAAATTAGGCCTAAGAACTTTTTCAATTTTTCTCCAAGAGTTTCACCCCAAATTTGAATTCAAAGGATGAATTTAAGCATAGATTCGTAGAAATTAATAAAATCCGAGTAAGAATTACTTACCTAAAACACCCAGGTGAGAATCTCTCTCAAAATCGTCAATCCCGAGCTCCCAAATCAATTTTCAAGTTTTGAGACTAAACCCTCGTTTCTGCCCTTTTCTGACTAGTGAAACCGCAGATGCGGCTCTAGGACCGCATCTGTGGTCCCTCTACTGCGAAGAACAAGCCGCACCTGCGACTCTTTCATTAAACGGGGTTTTTCTCTTCTGCAACTCACTTACCGCACCTGCGGTCCCGCAGGTGCGTCCAATCCCTCACACCTGCGGCTTTTAGGTCCAAGGCTAATTCCGCTTTTGCGGTCACCCAGCCGCTTCTGCGGTGCCGCACCTGCTGTCCTATTTATGCAGGTGCGGTTATGACAGGTTCAGCCAACATCAAATTTTTTCTAACTCCAATTCAACATCCGTTAGGTACCCGATGCCTCTGGGACCTCAACCAAACATGCCATCCAATCCCATTCATCATTCAAACTTGTTCCAACCTTTGTAACGCTCAAGGCAACATCAAAACACTAGTTTAACATCGGATTCAAGCCTAAGAACTCCAAAAGCTCTCAAATTACGCTTTCGATCAAAAAATTCTATCAAACCTTGTCTGAATGACCTGAATATTTGCACACACGTCACATTCAACACTACAGAGCTACTTCAACTTTCGGAATTTCATTCTGACCCTTAGATCTAAATCTCACTATCGAACCGGAAACTTCAAAAATTCAACTTCGGTATTTCAAGCCTAAATAAGCTACAGACCTCCAATACACAATCCGAACGTGCCCCTAAGCCTGAAATCACCCAATGGAACCGACGAAATTCCATATCGAGGTCGTCTTTACACTGCTCTGACTATGGTCCAATTTTCAAAACTTAAGCCCTCATATAGGGACTAATTATTCCAAAACTCTCCGAAACTCCAATATTCTCCCGGAAACTCACAATAGCAGAAACAAACACAGGGAATGTTGTAAATTGGGGATCAGGACGTTAATTCTTAAAACAACCGGCCGAGTCATTACAGAAAGGATAACTTTAACATACCTGATTCGATTCTCTTGATAAAGATTACACTGCACTTCCTTAAAATTACAAAATCTCATGTTAGTTTAAATTGTTGAGGGTCTTGGGGCGTTGCTCTCATGAATTTCAGTTGTAACATACAACATTTACGTTGAATCCTCATCAGATGCCTTTGGAAAGAGTTGTGATTCACGTTTCTTATCCAACCATATCTCTTAAGTTAGAGATATGTTTTGTCCATGGTTTTATGGAACTAAGAGATATGTTTTATCCATCCACCACATAAGCCAAATGATTTAGATCTTGCTACCTTACTCTACCATGAGTTAAGAGTTATAAGGTTTGGTGGATGCCACACAATTCCCTTGTTGGGGGTTAAATCTTTATCTAGTAATCTTTAATTAATTAGGTTATATAATTAATCAATTACCCATATAATTAAGAATTATTTTAACTTACTTAAAATACTACTTACTTTTAATATACTTTATACACCTTACTATCATGGCCATGTGGTACATTGTATGGTACTAGCCCATAAATACCGGGTATTTTAGCTCAGGCCGTATATTATCCCAAAATGTTAAACTTTGACGAAATTTATTTTCTTTAATTTGCTTACCTTTTCACCTTCATGAATTTACTTATTCCTTGTTTGAATAGCATAATACTTATAATTCCAAAATAATCTCATTCTCGAGCTTACGTCGATTAACTTACGATGAAACATCAACGTACAAAAATGCAGGACGTAATATCTCACTTCCGAGCTCTTATTAATTAATTTATTTATGGCGTATTTTCATGTACGAAAATATGGGGTCTAACAAAGTGCATGCATTCCTCTTCCTCATTTATGAAGAGAATAACATTATCACTGTTTTGCATCACGGCGGTTGTGTTGTCGTCATTCTTATGGCTACTGGTTTCACCTTTGCCCTACTTTAGATTTAGGAAATCTCTTTTGAAGTGACCTGGTTGATCGCAATTGTAGCAATTTCTGGCTTTTGATTTGGATCAGTTCTTGGACCTCCCACGAATTCCAGATCTACCATAGTTGCTCGAACTCCTTTGATAACTCCTGCCTCTACCTTCAGTGATGAGAGCTTGTCCTTGATTTTCAGGCTTCTTTCTTATCTTCTCATTGAGTGGAAGAGCTGATGTGACGTCTTTTAACTCAATGGTAGTCTTACCGTACATGATGGTTGTTACCAAATTATCGTACGAAGATGGTAATGAGTTCAATAGCAAGATGACTTTATCTTCTTCCTCGATTTTTACTCCGAAGTTGGCCAGCTGTGTTATTAGTCCGTCAAAGACATTTAAATGCGACAAAAAATTCGTACCTTCACCCATGTATAGGGCGTATAGCTGCTTCTTCAGGTACAATTTATTTGTCAGCGTTTTAGACATGTATAGGCTTTCCAATCTTGTTCAAATGCCACATGCAGTATCTTCATCAATGATGTTATTTACCACATCATCTGATAAGTACAACTTCATTGCACTAGCAGCCTTTTCATCCAAGTTAGACCAATCCTCAACTTTTATGGTATCAGGCTTTTTGGCATCAACATCTAGTACCTTGTGTAATCCCTGTTGAATGAGCAGATCCCTCATCCTTCTTTGTCATGTTGAGAAGCCGCTATCTCCGTTAAATTTTGCTACCTCGTACTTTACTCCAGACATATTTTTTTAATTTGAGTATAGTACTATTGACCGTGAATAATATTTCTGTGTACGAGCAGAACCTGTGCTCTGATACCAGTTGTTGGGAATAAATTCCTCCACAGTAATAATATTCACGGTAATAAAAGAGCAATAATAATGTAGCACAGAGATACGGTAATCAACAAGAATAAAAGAATGACAACGACACCAAGATGTTTACGTGGAAAACCCTTCTGAATAAGGAAAAAAATCACGACCCTGAAAAGACAACTGATATCACTATAGTAAGGAATTTTACACTTTGTAGGCCCGAGTAAAATACTCCAAAGACCACTACAACACTCGAAAGAAATAACCCTCTTTTGATATTCCCACTTTACTACAATATCGCTCACACTCTTTATTTTTCTCATAAACTATTTCTCTTGTTATCCTGTCTATGATGTCTCACTCTTTATTTCACTCTTCCTTTTATTGGTGCGTATGAAGAAGTGAGAGAACTCCTTCTTTTATAGGAGAAAGTACTTGGGCTCCAATTTGCAAAAGAAAAAATAGAAAACCTTGGTAAATATTCTCCACCCAAGGTTCCATTCTTTGGCTCCAAGAAAGGTTATCAACCAAGCCTTTACTTTATAGGCATATGCCTGTAATCTTTATCTTCAATTTTTTCTTTTTTCTTATCAAATGGGTATGGACCCTACAATTTGTACGGCGATAAGATTTTTGACACTTATACATGTTCTTAACATAATATTTGTGTGACTATAAATTTTTTTTATTAAAGGTAAAATGAAAGTTTAAAGTTAATTATTTTTAAATATAAAATTATACCAATCTTTTTGAAAGTCTGTGCCTAATAAATTGGAATGGTGCATGGGAGTATCATACAAAAATTTATTTAACCATTAAGAGGTGAAAAACGTTATATGACCAGGTTAAAAGAAAGTCTGAAAATGGTTCAATAATTAGAAAAATCAAGCGTTGACCACTTCCAAATGTTTCAAAATCTAATTAATGTACTCCTGCTTATTGTATCTATATCTAAGGATTGTTATAAAATAAAAGCAATGCAGTAAAATATAAATAAGAAGAGATAGAAAGAAGGAAGAAGTCTTTTCTTCTTTCACTTTGGTGTATCTTTCCATTACAATTACATAGCCTTTTATAGGCATAAAAAGTAAAGATGATGAACATAAAGTAGAAAATTTAATCTCTAAGCTATTCACAACATGGACATCCAATATAGCATCCAATGTACAAACTATGCTATTCACAACATGGGCATCCAATGTAGCATCCAATGTACAAACTATTTATAACACTCTCCCTTGGATGTCCATGTAAGATAATGTGCCTCATTAAGAACTTACAAAAAAAATATTGGGATGTACATAGTTATTTATAATATGCATTGCTTGCTGCCTCATTAAAAACCTTACCAGGAAAACCCAGTGGGACAAAACCTTGGTTAAGGAAAAGAGTGCAGCGTGTAGTTACTCCCCCTGATGAAAAATCACTTAATGTCTCGAAGACGACGCATTCCAATCTTATATATCAGCTTTTCAAATATTGAGGTTGGTAATGCCTTAGTGAACAGATCAGCCAAATTATCACTTGAACGAACTTGTTGTACATCTATTTCACCATTCTTCTGAAGATCATGAGTGAAAAAGAATTTCGGTGAAATGTGTTTTGTTCTATCTCCTTTGATATATCCTCCTTTCAATTGAGCTATGCATGCAGCATTGTCTTCATACAATATTGTTGGAATATTCTCTTTCGAAGAAAGACCACATGTTTGCTGAATGTGTTGAGTTATAGATCTTAACCAAACGCATTCTCGACTTGCTTCGTGAATGGCTATTATCTCTGCATGATTTGAAGAAGTAGCAACCATAGTTTGTTTTGCCGAACGCCATGATATATCTGTACCTTCACTTGTAAATAAATAGCCTATCTGAGATCGACCTTTGTGTGGATCAAACAAATATCCTGCATCCGCATAACCAATCAATGATGGCTTGGATTCATTTGAATAAAATAAACCCATATCAATGGTCCCTTGGAAGTATCTGAATATATGTTTAATACCATTCCAATGTCTTTGTGTTGGCGAAGAACTAAATCTTTCCAATAAGCTTACTGAGAAAGCTATATCTGGTCGGAAATATTGGCAAGATACATTAATTCTCCAATTGCACTAAGATATGGTACTTTGGCACAACGAAGCTCTTCATCATTTTCATGAGGTCGGAATGGATCTTTCTTTATATCAAGTGATCTCACAACTATCGGGGTACTCAATGGATGTGCTTTATCCATATAGAATCGCTTTAAAATCTTTTCAGTGTATGTTGATTGATGGACAAATATTCCATCTTTCATATACTCAATTTGTAGGCCAAGACAAAATTTTATCTTTTCAAGATCTTTCATTTGAAATTCTTTCTTCAAACGGTCTACTATTTTTGCAAGCTCCCGAGGAGTTCCAATGATATTTAAATCATCAACATACACGGCGATTATAACAAATTCAGATCCAGAACTTTTTATAAAGACACAAGGACAAATTGAATCATTCTTGTACCCTTCTTTCAACAGTTATTCACTCAGGAGATTGTACCACATACGACCCGATTGTTTCAATCCGTATAAAGATTTCTGAAGCTTTTTTGAACAAGTTTCTCGAAAACTTTTATATACTTCTAACACTTTAAATCCCTTAGGTACTTTCATAAAAATTTCGTTATGTAATGATCCATACAAATAGACTATAACAACATCCATTAGATTCATATCAAGTTTTTCTTGCACTGCCATATTTATGAGATACATGAAGATGATAGCATCCACTACAAGAGAATATGTCTCCATATAATCAATTCCAGGCCTTTAGGAAAACCCTTATGCCACAAGTCGCGCTTTATATCTAACGACTTCATTTTTATCATTTCGTTTTTGCACAAAAACCCATTTATACCCTACTGGCTTTATGCCTTCAGGTGTTCGAACTATGGGTCCGAAAACTTCATGTTTTCCAAGTGAAGTTAACTCTGCCTGGATAGCATCTTTCCATTTTGGCCAATCATTTCTCTGTCGATATTCATTGACAGATTTTGGTTCAAGATCCTCATCTTGTTGCATTATTTCAATAGCAGCATTATAAGCAAAAATGTTATCGATAAAAATATTATTTCGGTTCCATCTTTTCCCGATTGAGATGTAACTTATTGATATCTCTTAATTCTCATTATTTTCAGGTACCTGGACCTCCACTAAGGTCTTATCATTTGTTACGTCTTGGGGCTCTTCTTGAGTCATTACCTCTGTGTTATGTTCACTTTGATCACTTGCTCCTTTTCTTCTTCGAGGATTTGTATCTTTAGAACCTATTGGTCTACCACGTTTCAAGCATGGCTTAGAATCATTTGCTTTAATTAATTGTCCAGCCGGGATATCAACTCGAATTGGAGCATTAGTAGCTGGAATATGTGACTTAGTCACCCTTGGTAGGTTAGTGAATGCATCTGGCAATTGATTTGCAATATTTTGCAAATGAATAATCTTTGAACCTCTTGTTCACATTGATTTGTTCGAGGATCTAAATGAGACAGTGATAATGCATTCCAATCTATCTTCTTTTTCAACTGCTTATTTTCTCCCCCTAATGTTGGATATACTGATTCATCAAAATGGCAATCAGAAAACCTTACCGTAAATAAATCTCCAGTCATCGGCTTTAGATATTTTATAATAGAAGGAGATTCATATCCAACATATATCCCCAACCTTCTTTGAGGACCCATCTTTGTGCGTTGTGGTGGAGCAATTAGAACATATATCGCACAACCAAAGATCCTAAGATGGGAAATATTTGGCTCCTGACCAAAAGCCAATTGCAATGGGGAGACTTTATGATAACTTGTGGGCCTTATCCGCACAAGTGCTGCTGCGTGCAAAATAGCATGACCCCATACTGAAATGGGAAGTTTTGTTCTCATAAGCATTGGTCTAGCAATTAATTGGAGGCGTTTGATCAATGATTCTGCTAGACCATTTTGTGTATGAACATGAGCAACCGGATGCTCAATTGTTATCCCAGTTGAAATACAATAATCATTAAAGGCTTGGGATGTAAACTCACCAGCATTATCAAGACGAATTGTCTTAATTGCATAATCTGGAAATTGTGCTCTTAGCTTTATTATTTGAGCCAACAATCTCGCAAATGCCATATTGCGAGTTGATAGTAAGCACACATGTGACCATCTTGTAGATGCATCTACCAAAACCATATAATATTTGAATGGTCCACATGGAGGGTGAATGGGCCCACATATATCACCCTGTATACGTTCCAGAAATGCAGGGGATTCCATCCTAACTTTAATAGTTGATGGTCTAATAATTAATTTTCCTTGAGAATATCCAGCACAAGAGAATTCCTTAAATTGAAGAATCTTCTGATTCTTCATTGCATGTCCATGTGAATTCTCAATTATTTTACGCATCATATTAGAACTACGATGGCCCAACCAGTCATGCCAAATAATAAAATTATCTTGATTAGTAAACTTCTCGTTTACTACAATATGTGTTTCAATCCTGCTAATACTTGTGTAGTATAAGCCGGAGGAAAAAGCAGGTAACATTTCAAGCACATATTTTTTATCGGACATTATTGTAGTAATATAAAGATATTCAATCTTTTCATCATTTGTAGTCTCAATATGATAGCCATTTTATCGAATATCTTTGAAACTTAATAAGTTTCTTTGAGATTTACTACAATATAGTGCTTCATCAATAGCCAAATTTGTTCCTCTTGGTAGTAATAAATTGGCTCTTCCAGAACCTTCAATTAATCTTGTACTACTGGATATTGTATTAACATTCGCTTCTTTCATTACCAAATAAGAGAAATATCTCTTATCTTTTAAAATAGTGTGTTGGAGCACTATCCAGAAGACATATATCATCTTTATTAATCTTGAGTCCAACTGAAGACTGGGGAATTTCATATTATTAATAAAATATGGCTCAACTTAGCGGGAGTTAAGAATAAAATTAGAGCTTCGTGCTGATAACGTGTTATAAAATAAAAACGATGCAGTAAAATGTAAATAAGAAGAGATAGAAAGAAGGAAGAAGTCTTTTCTTCTTTCACTTTGGTGTGTCTTTCCATTGCAATTGCATAGCCTTTTATAGGCATAAAAAGTAAAGATGATAGACATAAAGTAGGAAATTTAATCTTTAGGCTACTCACAACATGAACATCCAATGTAACATCCAATGTATAAACTATTTATAACAAGGATATTATTTTGGACTGGCGTTCTATATTGAAAGTGATTAGCGGGATGTCGGACAAAGCTTATCCTAATTTTACAAGTTGTCCAGTAGACACAAGTGGTCTTTAAAGTATCTTTATATGGACGATTTGCATTTATTAGCTAAGATGCAATAGAAAACTATACGATACCATTATAAAGATATCGTTATTCAAAATGAATTCATATCCTATGATCGGTAGAGGCGGGTTTAGAATTTCTTGAATATTGGTGTACCACTAAAAAAAAGTAGAAAAGAAGTAATAAGTGAGATTTGATCCATATTTTTTTGGGTAAATAATTCAATATTCAACCAAGTGCGCCATTAAGTCTTTTGGAGCATGGTGCCAACAACTAGTATTGACCAATTTAAAAAATATATATATAAAATATTTAGTTTGACAAAAAAATCATGAGTTCATGTGCTCCACACGAATTGGGCTATAAATCAGCCCTTGATGGTCGGATAATGATTTAAAAGAATTACATTATTAGGTGATATAAAAGATAGTTATAAAGTAATATTTCATAAAAAGTGAAATTATTACGGCAAAAATAAGATTAAATATTTGCTATAATATGTTATCAAACTAGAGAGAGCACGAAATTGGAGACTTTTTCAATTCACAACTCTTGAATCTCAACCATAAGAAAATAAGTAGTAACACCCTGACTAGATTAAAAAATCCTATTCCACTATGAATTTGACAAATGAAACCTAGCTATATATGAATTAAATAAACTAGTAAATATAAAAATCCTAAATAACTTAGAATTCTTACTCTTGGTATAATTTCTATACAGCCTCTCTTAAATCAAGATCTTCAAACTTGGTCCTGCCAACATCTTCTTCAACTTTATGAGCAATTCCAATTTTAGTGGCTTTTGTAAAAATATTACCAACTTGCTCTTCAGTCTTGCAATAATCAATGGCTATCTCATTTTCTTGAACCAAGTCACGAATAAAGTTAAATTTGATGGCAATGTATTTGCCACGCACGCCTGTGTAAACTTAGATTCTTTGTTAACTCAGTGAAGATTTGCTATCATAAAATATTTTTGTAGGACTATCTTCCTCTGTTGAAGAAACACTACTAGAAATTCGGTAAAAACCAACCAACTTTGGTCAGTCAAAAAACCGGCTAAAAAACCGATCAAAATTGATTGGTTTTTCAAAATATTTTATTTTTAATTTTCTTTTTACGAAACCAACCAACTTTGGTCGGTTTTCTTTGGCGCAGAAATGCGGGAAACTATTTTTGAGTCATGCAAAATTTATTTTTCAAGAAACCGATCAATTTTGGTCAGTTTTTCAATTAAAATAAATAAAAATTAATATTAAAAAAATGGACCAAACTTTGATGGGTAAATTTGGCCGATCATTTTAAAAAACCGACCAACTTTGATCGGTAATTCTATTTTTTAATAAAACCGACCAACTTTGGTCGATTATTTTCGTGTGAAAATGGAATTAAAGAGTATAAATTAAAAAAAAAGACAATCTTAAAACAAAATGCACCAATGGTCTAGTGGTAGAATAGTATTCTGCCACAGTACACACTCCGGTTCGATTCCTACATGGTGAATCTTTGGATTGCATAATTAAAATACCGACCAACTTTGATCTTTTTTTTTTGCAATATTTTTTTTTTGAATTTAATTGACCGACCAACGTTGGTCGGTAATTTCTGACCAACTTTGGTCAGTATTCTTTGCCGACCGTCAAAATATCGTCCACACGTAAATGGTCGCATTTTGGTCGATAATTGGCCATAACCGACCAACTTTGATCGATTTTGGAGGATTTCTAGTAGTGAAATTCAAGCACCCTTCTTAACCATAATGTTTGTGAACCACTATTTGTTGCAGCCGTATTCTCGACTTTAACTGTTGACAAATCAACAACTTGTTACTTTTTCGAAGACCAAGAAAATACATCAAATTCCATATAAAATGCATTGCTATAATGTTACGATCCAAAATTCAACTAGTCTTGATGGAACCTAACCCAACTCGCTAGGCAAGCGAACTAATAACTATCCAAATCCAATAATATTTAGTGAGAGAATTACGCAAAAGAAATTATCCGAATCTTATACATTTTCCAAGGACTGGTAGTACAAATCATGAGCTTCTAAGATTAGAATCTACAAAGCTGGTATGAAATAAATACATCATCTGTTCGAAAAATACATAAACAGATTTTTATAAATCTGAGACTACCATGAACAAGAGGTAGCTACAACCGGAACGCAGGTACGTCTACAATTCTAGCTCCCATCGATCACAGCAACATTAGCAGCCAACATCTGCACGCAAGGTGCAGAAGTGTAGTATGAGTACAACCGACCATATGTACTCAATAAGTAACAAACCTAACCTTAGGTTCAAAGTAGTGACGAGCTGGAACAAAAGGTCAGGTCAATACCAAACACATAACACGTAATTCGGAGTTTCATACCCTCAGTACCAATTTTAGAAGTATTACTTACCTCGAATAAGCCAAAAACCAATACCAAACTGGCCTAACGATGCTCCAAAATGCCATCCCATACGTACCGACCTCCAACGGTTTGAAACTATCAAAAAGAAACTCAAATACATCAAATAAATCCCAATGAAACAATTCCAAACGATAAAGGTCGAATGCTTAATCAAAAGCCTATAATTGGCCAAAAGGTTAAAACCCGGGCCGCGCTTCGGAACCCAAAAAACTCATAAAATCTGAATACCCATTCAATTATGAGTCCAGCCATATTAGTTTCACCCAAATCCAACTCCAAATCGATGATCAAAACTCAAAAATTCGTTTTATGAAACTTCAAGGAAAACCCCATATTTCCTCTTTAAAATTAACAATTTAATTACCAATGATGAAGATAGATTCACGAAATATAACCAAAACTGAGTATAGAACACTTATCCCAATTCATATGGTAAAAATTACCTCAAAAATTACCTAAATCCGAGCTCCTTAGCTCCAAATATGACCAAATGAACAACCCTTGGTTTAAATATTTTTTCCCAGTTATTCTGCCTTGTTTCATATGCCAAACCATTCTGAGATTCGCTTTTACTGATCTAATGAATTCCTTATGAAATTTCACTCAAGATAGGCTTTTGAATCAACCAATTTGGCCTTAAAATGAGGGAGATATGATGTTTTTATGTTTTAATGAAGTCTTGTAATTTAAGGGATAAAAACGACATTTTCGTAATTATTTTACACTAGAAAATCAGCAACGAAAGAATTTTCGTTTTAGCGCCCAAAACTCATTCGAAACCTCCCAAACACAAATCATATATGTGTTTCAATCATAAAGCACGCTACGAACCTGTTCGCCCACTCTAAACACCGAAAAGAGGTCATCTTGACCCAGTATTTACCATGGTCAAACTCCAAATCTTTAACTAGTTTCTCAACCAATGATCCGCAACATACCCGAGCCCCTTAGGACCCCATTCAATTATACCAACAAGTCTTAAAGCAATATAATAACTTATTCGAGGCTTCACATCACATCAAACAACATAAAAATGACGAATCGCACCTCAAATCAAAAATCAATAAACTTTTAACTTTTAACTTCCAAAACTCTCACCGAAACATACCAAATCAACCTGGAATGCACCTAAATTTTGCACACAAGTCGCAAATGATATAACGAAGCTATTCCAATTTTCGAAACCACAATCTGAATATGATATTTGATCGGAGCCAACCCTGTACCACTATAGAGTGGCAAGAGCGGTCGATGCATCTTTTACCTGAAAGTTCGGGATCGAATCTACAGAGAGCTAAGATAGGTTTGGAGTTAGGTTTCTATCTAATCTAGCAGTGTGCGATGTTCTTGGTTGCACTTCCAATTATTCTTTGTTTGTTTACTATTCTACTTTAATACTAATGATGCAGGAAAATAAGCTAAGTAAGATATTTTTATAAGGTTTTATTAATTGGGCTAAAGGTACTAGGGAAGTGACTTACACCTAGGTGGGTATCTAAGGAGGTCTAAAACTTAGGGAAAACTTATATTAATTGGGATCATAATATAACCATTGCACATTGTTGCTCACTCTATACCTCTCGGTAGTTTGAGTGACTTTGCCCTAATTGGCATTCTCAAGCCCAATTGGGTGTTTACGCAATGCAAGAAAAATTGGCTCAAGTCGGGTATTACTATTTCTAGGTTTAACCTTTTAATAGGCACTATCAATCTCTTGAACGCACCTCAATTCCTTATTGGTTTGAATTTCCTAGACTTAGTCTCTCTTTCTCAAGAAGAGCCTAAGTCAAAAAGGCACAAATCAATTTTTGCAACCACCAATTCAACATTTAAAGCATAAATCAAGCCAAATATCATTCACCCGTAAATGTTTAAGCCCTAAAATTGAAGACCCATTTAGATGCCCACACTAGGGTTGAGCCACAACCCTAGCTAATGGGTTTAGCTTCTCATAATCAAAGAAGAAATCAAAGATAGAGATGAAATATAAGCCATAAAAAGTAATTACAAGATTAAAATCTAAGTTTATATGATGACCCAAAAGGTCATCACTAGTTTTATAAATGAATTCCGAGTTTCGAGGCCTTAAAATCTCCTTTTTGTCTCACATCGATTTGCATGCTCAGTCCAGGCGTGTATCCGGAAAATCATTATGTGAAAATCTATGAAAAATGATGAACTTTGCATTTAAAATGAATTTAGCTTGACTTCGGTCAACATTTTGGGTAAACGGACCCAAACCCGTGATTTGACAGTCCCGGAAGGTCCGTAGAAAACTATGGGATGTGAGCGTATTCCCGGAATCGAATTCTGAGGTCCCAAACACGAGAAATAAATTTTTAAAGAAAATTATTTTCTGGAATATATATATATATATATGAGTTTTTGGAAATGAAATGTGTTTGGAATTTGATGGTATTGCGCCCGTATTTTGGTTTCGGAGCCCCGTACAGGTCTTATATGTGATTTAAGTTGAGCCAGTAAAGTTTGGTAAGAAACGGAGGTCATATGACGTGATTTAGAACCTTAGTTATAAAATTTGAAACTTTGAAAGTTCTTGAGATTTTCTTTGATTTTGATACTAAATTCACAATTGTTGATATTATTTTGATGATTTGATTGCACGAGCAAGTCCGTATGATGTTTTTAGATTGGTGTGTATGTTTGGTTTGGAGCCCCGAGGGCTCGGGTGAGTTTTGGATAGGCCATAGAGTGAAATTTGCACTTAGGAATTTCTGGTATGTTGCAGGTCTGCAGGCTTCGCAAATGCGAATAAAGCATCATAAATGTGAAAGAAGGCCTGGGCAGGCCTGATCGCAAATGCGATCATTTGGTCGCAAATGTGGAAGACCCAAGTCGCAAATGCAACGTCTGTCTCGCAAATGCGAACCCCTCAAAAATATGGGGTGGTCGGAAATGCAATAAAAACCTTCGCAAATGCGAAGATGACAATCTTCTGAAGGGTTCGCAATTGCGAACCCTGGTCGCAATTGCGACATCTGCAACCTGCAAATTCATGACTTAGCCGAAAATCTTTCATTTTTCAAACTCTTTCAAAACATAAACTCTCTTGGGCGATTATCAAAGAAAAGTTCTGTTCCAAATCGATTGTAAGTCATTTCTAACTCGTTTTTCCAATCTTTAACATCTTTTCACATGATTTCAACTCAAAATCAAGGGTTTTCATGGGGGAAATTGGGTGTTTTGGGTAGAACCAAGGTTTTTAAAATTTTGAGGATTTGGACCTCGATTTGAGGTCTGATTTCAAAACAAATTATATATTTGGGTTCGTGGATGAATGGGTAATCGGGTTTTGGTTCGAACCTCGGGTTTTGACCATGTGGGTCGGGGGTCGATTTTTGACTTTTTGGGGAAAACATTGAAAAACTTGTTTTCATGCATTAGAATTGATTCATTTAGCATTTATTGATATAATTAAGTAACTTGTGGCTAGATACAAGCGAATTGGTGGTGGAAATGAGAGGTAAAGCAGTATTGAAGCTTGAATTGTGTTTGTGGCATCGAGATAAGTGTTTGGTCTAACCTTAGCTTGAGGGATTAGAAGTTGTGTCTTATTTGGTATGTGTTAATTGTGGAGTACGACGCATAGGCATGGTGACGAGTATCTATACGTCAGTGTCAAGCATGCCCGTAGGTCTAGTGTTGTAATTGTAGTGACTCCATTGAGATTTATTCATACGTAAAATATTGATTATCATTGTTGGTTCCCTTACCGGGATGTTATTGTTTATGATATTGTCTCCCTTTCCGGGATGTTATTGTTATGACTTGTCTCCCTTGCCAGGATTTTATTGTTTACGATATTGTTTCCCTTGCCGGGATGTTGTTGTTATACTCTTGTTCCCTTGTTGGGATTCTTTTGTGATTGTTGTTGATTTGTAAATGGGATCGGGTGCCACGCCGCCACGGAAATATATGAAATGGGAGCGGGTTGCATGCCTGACACAAGATATATGAAATGGGAGCGGGTTGCACGCCTGCAAAAAGATATATGAAATGGGATCGGGTTGCACGCCTACAATGAGATATATGAAATGGGATCGGGTATCATGCCTGCAACGAGATACATGAAATGGGATCGGGTTGCACGCCTGCAACAAGATGTGAAATGAAAGTGAATTATGCATTTGTTTTCCTTATCCTTGTTAGTAATTGGATTTTGGTTTCTTTATATTCCTCTCGTTGTTCTGTTGTTTTCTGTTACTCCCCAAAGCATGTTTTTCCCCTCCCATCTTTAACTGTGATTATCTTCTTTTAATTTTCTGTTGTAAATGATTTAACTACATAGGTTTATTTTGTAGTATGGCCCTAGCCTCATCACTACTTCGCAGAGGTTAGGCTAGGCACTTTTTAGAACATGGGGTTGGTTGTGCTAATACTACACTCTGCATTGTGTGCAGATACTGGTACCGGAGCGTTTGGACCGCAGTGAGGTTGCTGCCTTCAGTCCAACAGGCAATCCAGGGTAGTCCTATAGGTGTCCACGGGCCTTGGCATCTCCTTCTATCATTTCTTTTCTATTTTTACTTATTCTGAGACAGATTCGTGTATTTTTATTCAGACTTTGTTTGTAGTAATCTTAGACAATTTGTGAAATTGTGACACCAAATACTGGGTAGAGTTGTACTTAGACTTCCGCAGTTTGTATTAAGTAAAATTATCAGATTTTATCTTTCGCTTTATTAATTCCGCTATTTGTATGATATCTACTCATAAATGGTAATGGTTTGAAACTGGGAAAGGTTAAGTAATTAGAATAATTTGCCTTGCCTAGCTTTCGCCAGTAGGCGCCACCATGAAACCCGAGGGTGAGAAATTCGGGTCATGACAAGATGGTATCAGAGCTCTAGGTTACTTAGGCCTCACAATTCACGGACAAGCTTAGTAGAGTCTGAGGGATCGGTACGGAGACGTTAGTTTTTATCCCCTAGAGGCTACAGAGTTAGGAAAAACTCATCTATTCTTTCCTATTGTGCGGTTTGGTTTCTCAATGCTAATTGAATTTCTACTCTGTTCTATCGCAGATGGCGAGAACATGTGCTTCCTCATCCACTAATCAGCAGCCCGAGCCCCTAGCAATAGCTACCATAAGGGGCAAAGGGTGAGGCCGAGGCCGTGCTATAATCCGAGGCAGGGGCAGATCTGCCCAGAGTAGCAGCACTAGCGGCGGAGCCTCAGGTTGAGTTTGATGATGAGGTTCCGGCCCAGGCAGTTCCGGTGGGCCCAACTCAGGTCCTAGAGGGGTTCATTGCTACCCCAGTACTCCAGGATGCTCTGGTCCATCTAGTGGGCCTTATGGAGAGTGTCACCCAGGCAGGCTTGCTTCTTGTAGCACCAGTCGTCTCTCAAGTTGGAGGAGGAGCTCAGACTCCTGCTACTTGCAATCCGGAGCAGATGGCTCCCCAGTTTTAGACTCCAGCAGCTTAGCTAGTTGGAGCAGTTTAGCCGAGTGTGGTGACTCAGACCGGTGATGGAGCAGCTATGTCTGCTGATGCCTTGTGGAGATTGGACAGCTTTACCAAGCTCTTCACTACCACTTTCAGATGTCATGAGGTTCTTAGGAACATAGGGATGGTTGGACGGGCGGTGGAACACTCAGTGCCTAAACCATGGCACGAGAACCCTGGTGTTGAGAACTGCTCGGTGCTCGAGAGCAATATCTAGAAATGTGCCTCGTATCACCAGAAGTAAAACAAGCCCTCGACTGCTGGGGCTGACGACCCTGAAAACTCTAAAGTGGAGGTGCACTGATAGGAGATGGCGATGCACTATAGGACTGCTAATTAGAATATTGCATGTGAGAACTACGGCCACCTGGGGCACCATGAGAAGCTTGAAGTGCTGACTGAAAAGGCCTGGAAGGATGGCCTCTACCAAAAAATTCCCTACCTCCAGATAAGGCACCACTGAACCTACCCGAATGACGAGGCCTCTTGTTAGACCCATGACCACTCCCCTGCGATAGAACCATCTCAACTCTCCTGGCCACATTGGCCGCCTCCTGAAAAGAAATCTCACTTCCCTTCTCTTTAGCCATCTGCAATCGAATAGGATGAATGATTCCTTTAATGAACCTCCTCTCTCTCTCTCTCTCTCTCTAAATGGGAAGTATAAGAAGAGCATGGCGTGCGAAGTCAATAAATCTGGTCATGTACTGAGTAACAATCATAGAACCCTGGTGGAGATGCTCAAACTACCTCCGATAGTTCTCCCTCTGAGTGATAGGGAGAAACTTCTCAAGAAATAGCTGAGAAAACTACTTCTAAGTCAAAGTTGGTGACCCGACTGGTATAGCAAAACAATAATCTCTCCACCAAGTCTTGGCGGATCCAGACAAGCAAAAAGTAGAAAAGTCGACCCCATTGATCTCCAGCTAGAGGTGGAGGTAGAGGTGCTAGAGGTGGGGGTAGAGGTATTAGAGGTGGAGCTCAGGCCACTAGAGGTGTAGGCCACCCAGCAGGAGGTCCTCCCAGAGTGGTAGTTCAGAGTGGTGGGGCCCAGCCCCGATTTTATGCTCTTCTAGCTAGGACTAAGGTTGAGGCTTCCAATGTAGTTATCACAGGTACTGTTCTGGTTTGTAGTAGAGATGTTTCAGTTCTATTTGATCCAGGGTCTACATACTCCTATGTGTCATCTTATTTTTCTCCATATATGGTCATGCCTAGTGATTCCTTTAGTGTTCCTATATATGTGTCTACACCGGTGGGTGATTCTATTGAGGATGGACTGGTTATTACCTTACCATGCTATCTTGGATTGTCATGCCAAGATTGTGACCTTAGCCTTGCTGGGGTTGCCTCGTTTAGAGTGGAGAGGGACTCCTGTTCATTCTACCCGTAGTATTATCTCATATATGAAAGCTCAGCATATGGTCGAGAAGAGGTGTTTGGCTTATTTGGCATATGTTCGTGATTCTAGTGCCGAGGTTCCTTCTATTGATTCTGTGCCTATTGTTCGTGAGTTTCCTGAAGTGTTTCCTTCAGACCTGTCGGGTAGATATTGACTTCTGCATTGATTTGGCTCGAGGCACTCAGCCCATTTCTATCCCGCCGTATCGTATGGCCCCACCTGAGTTGAAAGAGTTGAAGGAGCAGTTGCAAGACCTGCTTGATAAGGGCTTCATTAGGCCTAGTGTTTCGCCTTGGGGTGCGCCGGTGTTTTTTGTTAAGAAGAAGGACGGATCGTGAGGATATGTATATATTACCGGCAATTGAACAAGGTTACAATAAAGAATAGTATCCATTGCTGAGGATTGATGATTTGTTTGATCAGCTTCAAGGTGCCAAAGTATTTTCGAAGATTGACTTGAGATCTAGCTACCATCAGTTGAGGATTAGGGCATATGATATCCCTAAGACAGCTTTTTGCACTCGGTACGAGCATTATGAGTTCTTGGTGATGTCATTCGGGTTGACAAATGCCCCAGCAGCTTTTATGGATTTGATGAACCGAGTGTTCAGGCCTTACTTGGATTCGTTCGTGATAGTCTTCATTGATGATATTTTGATCTATTCCCGCAGTCGGAAGGAGCATAAGCAACATCTAAGATTGGTTCTTCAGACTTTGAAAGATAGTCAGTTGTATGCTAAGTTTTCGAAGTGTGAGTTCTGGTTAAGTTCAGTTGCATTCTTAGGTCATGTGGTATCAGCAAAGGGTATTCAGGTTCGAAGCAGATAGAGGCAGTCAAGAACTGGCCTAGACCAGTATCAGCTAAAGAGATCAGTAGTTTCTTGAGTTTGGCAGGCTATTATCGCTGGTTTTTGGAGGGGTTTTTGTCTATTGCAGCCCCCATGACCAGGTTAACCCAGAAGGGTGCCTAGTTTAGGTGGTCAGACGAGTGTGAGGCGAGCTTTCAGAAGCTCATGACAACTTTGACTACGGCACCGGTGTTGATTTTGCCTACATGTTCAGGGCCTTATACAATTTATTGTGATGCATCTCGTATTGAACTTGGTGTAGTGTTGATGCAGGATGGCAAGGTCATTGCTTATGCTTTGCGTCAGTTGGAGATTCATGAGAAGAATTATCTAGTTCACGATTTGGAGTTAGCAGCCATTGTTCACGCATTGAAGATTTGGAGGCATTATCTATATGGCGTGTCATGTGAGGTGTTCACGGATCACAAGAGTCTGCAGTACTTGTTCTGGCAAAATGAGCTAAATTTGAGGCAGAGAAGGTGGTTGGAGCTATTGAAAGACTATGATATCACCATATTATATCATCCGGGAAAGGCCAATGTGGTGGCCAATGCTTTTACTAGAAAGTCAGCCAGTATGGGCAGTTTAACGTATATTCTGGTCGGTGAGAGACCGCTTGCTTTGGATGTTCAGGATTTGGCTAATCAGTTCATGAGGTTGGATGTTTCTGATCCCAGCCATGTGTTAGCTTACATAGTCGCTCGTTCTTCTTTATTGGAGCATATCCAAGCTCGACAGTATGATGATCCTCATTTGTGTGTCCTTGGGGACACGGTGCAGCACGGTTGTGCCAAGCAGGTTACATTAGGAGATGATGGAGTTTTGAGACTGCATGGTAGAGTTTGCATACCTAATGTGGATGCGATCCGAGAGTTGATTCTAGAGAAGGCCCACAGTTCTCGGTACTCTATTCATCCAGTCACCGCTAAGATGTATCAGGATTTGCGACAGAATTATTGGTGAAGGAGGATGAAGAAGGGCATTGTTGCACATGTGGCTCAGTGTTTGAATTGTCAGCAGGTAAAGTACGAGCATCAGAGACCTGGTGGTTTGTTGCAGAAGATTGAGATTCCTGAGTGGAAGTGGGAGCGTATCACTATGGACTTCGTTGTTGGACTCCCACGGACTCAAAGGAAGTTCGATGCAGTGTGGGTTATTGTTGATAGGCTGACTAAGTCATCACATTTCATTCCTGTAGTAGTCTCCTATTCTTCCGAGAGGTTAGCTGAGATCTATATCCGGGAGATTGTTCGTCTTCATGGTGTGCCCGTGACTATCATTTCGAACCGAGGTATGCAGTTTACCTCACATTTCTGGAGAGCAGTTCAGCGGGAGTTAGGCACACGAGTTAAGTTGAGCACAACATTTCATCCTCAGATGGACGGGCAGTCCGAGCGTACTATTCAGATTTTGGAGGATATGCTCTGAGCTTGTGTATTGACTTTGGAGGCTCGTGGGATCAGTTCTTGCCTTTTACGGAGTTTTCCTACAACAACATCTACTAGTCGAGTATTCAGATAGCTCCTTATGAGGCTTTATATAGTAGGCGGTGTCGGTCGCCGGTTGGATGGTTTGAGCCGGGAGGGACTCAGTTGTTGGGTACGGATCTAATATAGGATGCCTTGGACAAGGTTAGGATTATTTAGGATAGGATTCGTACATATCAGTCTAGGTAAAGGAGTTGTGCCGACCGTAAGGTTCGTGATTTGGCACTCATGGTCGGTGAGCGGGTGTTGCTTCGGGTGTCGCCTATGAAGGGTGTGATGAGATTTGGAAAGAAGGGCAAGCTTAGCCCTAGGTTCATTTTCCCATTTGAGATTCTTGATTGAGTGGGAGAGGTGGCTTACAGACTTGCGTTGCCTCCAATTTTATCAGCCGTGCATCCAGTGTTTCATGTGTCCATGCTTTGGAAGTATCACGGTGATCTATCCCACTTGTTGGATTTTAGCACTGTCCAGTTGGACAAGAACTTGTCTTATGAGGAGGAGCCGATAGCTATTCTAGATCGGCAAGTTCGTCAGTTGAGATCGAAGAGTTTCCATTCTGTTCGTGTTCAGAGGTGAGGTCAGCTTGTTGAGGCATCGACCTGGGAGTCCGAGTCCGATATGCGGAGCCGTTATCCCCATCTTTTCTATGACTCAGGTACTTCCTTCTTATGTCCGTTCGAGGATGAACGGTTGTTTTAGAGGTGGAGAATGTGATGACCCAAAAGGTTATCACTTAATTTAGAAATGAATTCCATGTTTCAAGGCCTTAAAACCTCCTTTTTGTCTCACCTCGATTTGTGTGTGCAGATCGGGCGTGTATCCGGAAAGCCATTATGTGAAAATATGTGCAAAATGATGAATTTTGCATTTAAAATGAATTTAGGTTGACTTCGGTCAATATTTTGGGTAAACGGACCCGGGCTCATGATTTAACGGTCCCGGAGGGCCCATAGGAAAATATGGGACTTGGGTGTATGCCCAGAATCGAATTCCGAGGTCCCAAGCCCGAGAAAAGAATTTTTAAAGAAATTGTTTTTCTAGAATATATATGAGTTTTTGGAAATGAAATGTATTTGGAATTTGAAGGTATTGGGCCCGTATTTTGGTTCTGGAGCCCGGTACAGGTCTTATATGTGATTTAAGTTGAGCCGGTAAAGTTTGGTAAGAAACGGAGGTCATATGACGTGATTCGGAACCTTAGTTGTAAAATTTGAAACTTTGAAAGTTTTTGAGATTTTCTTTGATTTTGATGCTAAATTCATAGTTGTTGATGTTATTTTGATGATTTGATTGCATGATCAAGTTCGTATGATGTTTTAAGGTTGGTGTGCATGTTTGGTTTGGAGCCCCGAGGGCTCGGGTGAGTTTTGGATAGGCCACGGAGTAAAATTTGCACTTAGGAATTTCTGGTATGTGGCAGTTCTGTAGGCTTCGCAAATGCGACTAAAGCATCGCAAATGCGTAAGAAGGCCTGGGCAGGCCTGATCGCAAATGCGATCATTTGGTCGCAAATGCGGAAGACCCAAGTCGCAAATGCGACGTCTGCCTTGCAAATTTGAACCCCTCAGAAATATGGGGTGGTCGCAAATGCGAAGATGACAATCTTCTGAAGGGTTCGCAATTGCGAACCCTGGTCGCAATTGCGACATCTGCAACCTGCAAATTCATGACTTAGCCGAAAATCTTTCATTTTTCAAACTCTTTCAAAACATAAACTCTCTTGGGCGATTTTCCAAAGAAAAGTTCTGTTCCAAATCGATTGTAAGTCATTTCTAACTCGTTTTTTCAATCTTTAACATCTTTTCACATGATTTCAACTCAAAATCAAGGGTTTTCATGGGGGAAATTGAGTGTTTTGGGTAGAACCTAGGTTTTTAAAATTTTGAGGATTTGGACCTCGATTTGAGGTCTGATTTCAAAACAAATTATATATTTGGGTTCGTGGATGAATGAGTAATCAGGTTTTGGTTTGAACCTCGAGTTTTGACCATGTGGGTCGGGGGTCGATTTTTGACTTTTTGGGGAAAACATTGAAAAACTTATTTTCATGCATTAGAATTGATTCATTTAGCATTTATTGATATAATTAAGTAACTTGTGGCTAGATACAAGCGAATTGGTGGTGGAAATGAGAGGTAAAGCGGTATTGAAGCTTGAATTGTGTTTGTGGCATCGAGATAAGTGTTTGGTCTAACCTTAGCTTGAGGGATTAGAAGTTGTGTCTTATTTGGTATGTGTTAATTGTGGAGTACGACGCATAGGCATGGTGACGAGTATCTATACGTCAGTGTCAAGCATGTCTGTGGGTCTAGTGTTGTAATTGTAGTGACTCCATTGAGATTTATTCATACGTAAAATATTGATTATCATTGTTGGTTCCCTTACCGGGATGTTATTGTTTATGATATTGTCTCCCTTGCCGGGATGTTATTGTTATGACTTGTCTCCCTTGCCAGGATTTTATTGTTTACGATATTGTTTCCCTTGCCGAGATGTTACTGTTATACTCTTGTTCCCTTGTTGGGATTCTTTTGTGATTGTTGTTGATTTGTAAATGGGATCGGGTGCCACGCCGCCACAGAAATATATGAAATGGGAGCGGGTTGCATGCCTGCAACAAGATATATGAAATGGGAGCGGGTTGCACGCCTGCAAAAAGATATATGAAATGGGATCGGGTTGCACGCCTGCAATGAGATATATGAAATGGGATCGGGTATCATGCCTGCAACGAGATACATGAAATGGGATCGGGTTGCACGTCTGCAACAAGATGTGAAATGAAAGTGAATTTTGCATTTGTTTTCCTTATCCTTGTTAGTAATTGGATTTTGGTTTCTTTATATTCCTCTTGATATTATGTTGTTATCTGTTACTCCCGAAAATATGTTTTCCTCCTCCCATCTTTAACTGTGATTATCTTCTTTTATTTTTCTGTTGTAAATGATTTAACTACATAGGTTTATTTTGTAGTATGGCCCTAGCCTTATCACTACTTCGCAGAGGTTAGGCTAGACACTTTTTAGAATATGGGGTCGGTTGTGCTAATACTACACTCTGCACTGTGTGCAGATACTGATACCGGAGCGTTTGGATCGTAGTGAGGTTGCTGCCTTTAGTCCAACAGGCAACCCGAGGTAGTCCTGCAGACGTCCGCGGGCCTTGGCGTCTCCTTCTATCATTTCTTTTCTGTTTTCCGAGATAGATTCGTGTATTTTTATTCAGTCATTATTTGTAGTAATCTTAGACAGTCTGTGAAATTATGACACCAAATTCTGGGAAGAGTTGTTTTTAGACTTCCGCAGTTTGTATTAAGTAAAATTATTAGATTTTGTCTTCCGCTTTATTATTTCCGCTATTTGTATGATATCTATTCATCACTGGTAATGGTTTAAAATTGGAAAAGGTTAAGTAATTAGAATAATTTGGCTTACCTAGCTTTTACCAGTAGGCGCCATCACGACTCCCGAGGGTGAAACATCCGGGTCGTGATAGTTTAATTGCTAAAGATGTTCTAAACTTACTCAAAAAAGGTAAAAGGAAGTTGTTCACGTGCTCTACAAAACAATAGATGACCTAAAATATTAAAAAAGAACTATGTATACACAGCTAAATTTTCCGAACAAAACTGCCCCTATGGAGGTTCCGCTGACAGCGAAAAATGGACTTCTGCAGCGCTATGACTACCGTGGCCGCGCAAAAGCAACTGCGAACCATGGTCTTCAACTTTTGGCTCCACTTCTGGTTCTCAGATACTTGCTTCTACTGAGGGCGGTAACTTAACCGCTATCGCGCAAAAGCACTGTGGGCAGCGGTAACTTGTTAGGCCCAAAACATCACACTCTGAACTTTGCCACTACTGAGAGTGTAAACAAGACTGCCTCAATGGTAGACCCTCCACGTCCGCGTCAGTTTTATCGTTGTCAGCACTCCTTTGACTCAGCTTTGAACTTCAGGTTTCACTCTTGTATGAGCTGGTTTTGTCTTCCTTGTCTCTTTTTGACCAAACACTGCAAACAAGCACAATAAGTTAGCTTTCGGGAATACTTGTACACACTTTTAGTCCTAAACCTAAACGAAAAGGTGCATAAAGTAGGCTAGAATCCCTAGTTATCAACTCCCCCAAACTTAAGCTTTTGCTTGTCCTCAAGCAAACAAAGTAATTCCTACCTCCTCAAGATAAAAGAAAGGAAAATTTCAGTTGTCCTAAAGTAACCTCATCAAGAATCAATTGGGACTAACAATTACTCTCAACTCAAATGCATTATTAACAATACACAACCTTTTTTAGCACCACGACTATAGTGCGACACAAAAGTATCAAGAGTGGACTCAACTCATCAAGGAAACATTTTCTATCACATCGATCATTGTGGAACCCAAACTCATACTCTTCAACTCTCTATAAGCAAACCTCACTTTTAGATTGTATCACTCAGAACGAGGATTGTGCAAAATACACTCATCTCTCTCAAAGGAAGGTCACAAGTCCGGCTCTAAGTACCATAAGTTTGCCCCTCATGTGAATCACCACTAATGTAAGCTCACTCAACTCAAGATCATATAGGGCTTTTGCGGGAATGTAATAAAAGCTTTTTGTTTAGGGTAGGAAATATTGGTCTATGAAGGTTTCATCTTTCCTTAAGCACTTCATTTGCTTCATTTTGGCTCACATTTTCTTGACTCTTTGAGTCATTTACTTCTTCCTTAGGGGCTAGAGAGACACAATATCACTCTTTCTTGTTCATTTCAATCTTTTTTTTCCTTTCTACTCTTTCCGATACTTTTATCTTTTGCTTTTATTGAATCCCTTCATTTCTTCTACATTATTCACTTTCTTTTTGACTTTTTGGGTTTTTCTTTCTTTTTCTTTTTGCCTTTCCTTTTTTTCATTTTGTACCTTTTATCACTTTTGCATTCCTCGTCTCTCCCCCCAGACTTATGCTTTTGCCTTGTGCTAAGGAAAGATAAAATTATACGTCACATCAAGACAAAAATCAAGCACCCAATAGGTCTTTCTACATCTCAAGCAAACTCTTCTCTTCACATTCAAATCATCTGAACATATCTCATAGTCACATCATACTCATCACGTAGCCATCGAGCCACGCATCGAGCCATGAGTTCTACTCATTGGGACACAATCAGACATATAAGTCCAAAAACACATGCTTACACAACTGAAATCTCCATGCTCAAGCTACAGCCAAAACCCGACCTCAAGTCCTCCAGACTGGCCTGCCATCAACACACCGAAATCACATCTCGCACTTCATCCATGAAATCACAAGTCGGCAATGCACAACTGATATCGAGCGCTCACATGAGCATATGAATGCGTGGGAGGAAATCAAAGAGTTATGCTTCAAGCTGAATCAATGTCGCATGATAAGGAAAGAAAGATGGGAATTATATCAAAAATGTCATGTAGCGTCTTGAAGATAGGTATAGACGTCATCATACCGATCCACAAGACTCTACTAGACACTTGCTCATGACTTGTAGAACCTATGAACCTAGAGCTCTGATACCAACTTGTCACGACCCAAAATCCAACTAGTCGTGATAGCACCTAACCCAACCCGCTAGGTAAACCAACTAATAACTATCCAATTCCAATAATATTTAATGGGATAATTACACAAAAGAAATTATCTGAATCTTATACATTTTCCATAGATTGGTAGTACAAATCATGAGCTTCTAAAATTAGAATCTACAAAGTTGGTATGAAATAAATATATCATTTGTTCGAAAAGTACATAAATAGAGTTTTTTTATAAATCTAAGGCTACCATGAACAAGAGTCAGCTACAAACGCAACGCAGGTACATCTTCAATTTTAGCTCCCGTCAATCACAACAACATCAGAAACCAACTTATGCACGCAAGGTGCGGAAGTGTGGTATGAGTATAACCGACCCCATGTACTCAATAAGTAATAAACCTAGCCTTAGGTTGAAAATAGTGACGAGCTGGAACAAAGTTCAGGTCCAACACCAATAGCCAACAACAGTTCATAAAACATAAAACAAGTAATAAAAGAAGTAACTAAGAGATAAAAAGCTCATTTTATTCATAGTTTCCGAAAATAGTTCCGCTTTTCAAGTATATCAGTGAAAACCCAAGACTTATACCGAAGTTGCAAAAAATATGAGTAAGTTTGAACACTATAAGTTTTCCCAAAAGCTTTCCATGGTAAATGCTGCATTTTCAAATGGCATGATTAAAATACATCTTTATTCCTATATGTCAATATGTGTGAGAAGTCATGAATGACATGATATCGTACATCATAAGGAAATGCATCTTTATGCCTTTATGTCAAGTGTGCATGTCAAATGTGATGCAACTCAGTGATAAAACCATATGCATACTCTTAGAGTACCAATTCACTCAGTCCTCCCAGTCACTCAGTCCTCCCGATCACTCAGTCCTCACAGCCACTCAGTCCTCACAATCACTCAGTCCTCCCAATAACTCGGCACTCATACTCAGTAGGTACTTGTGCTTACTGGGGGTGTGTACAGACTCCAAAGGGGCTCCTTCAGCCCAAGTGCTTAACAAACCAATCATGGCATAAATTAGTAAATCATGTTGCGGTGTGCAACTCGCTCCCATCATGAATCAATAAAACATGCTTCGGCATGCAACCCAATCCCATAAACATCCTCACCATCAGGCCATCGGCCTCACTCAGTCATCAATCTCTCCAGTCTCTCGGGCTCTCAATGTCATAAAAAAATTAGCCCAGAAATAAGGATGTGATGTATCAATAAGTGGAAATAGAGACTAAGATATGATATGCATATGAATGTGTATGACTGAGTATGTAAATGCAATATAAGCAGATAACTAAAAAGCATAAGTGACCTCAGTGGGTCCCGACAGGATAAGCATTTAGCCTATATATGGTTTCTAACATGGGTCACATATCAATAGCTCTAATATGTAAATATATCATGGTTACAGTTAATATCAGGTAACTACACAGTACCACAAGGATAACAGAGTCACAATTCATACGGTGCATGCCCACACGCCCGTCACTTAGCATGTGGGTCACCTCAACACCAAACACATAACACGTAATTTGGGGTTTTATACCCTCAGCATCAAGTTTAGAAGTGTTACTTAGCTCGAATAAGCCAAAAACCAATACCGAGCAGGGCAAACAACGCTCCATAATGCCATCCCTCATGTACCGACCTCCGAACTGCTCGAAACTAGCCAAAAGCAACTCAAATATATTAAATAAAGCCTAAGGAAACAATTCCAAATGATAAAGGTCGAATCCTTAATCATAAGCCCAAAATCGGCCAAAAGGTCGAAACCCGGGCCGCACTTCGGAACCCAACCAAACTCACAAAATCCGACAACCCATTCAATTACAAGTCCAACCATATTAGTTTCACTCAAATCCGACTACAAATCGATGTTCAAACTCAAAAATTCGCATTATGAAACTTTAGGCAAAAACCCCCAATTTCCTCTTTAAAATTCAAAATTCAATTACCAAAAAAAATGAAGATAGATTTACAAAATATAACCAAAATCGAGTAGAGAACACTTACCCCAATTTATATGGTAAAAATTGCCTAAACAATTGCCCAATTCCGAGCTCCCCAACTCAAAATATCACCAAATGAACAAACTCTTGGTATTAAATATTTTTGCCTAGATATTCTGCCTTGTTCCATATGCTAGACTATCTCAAAACTCACTTTTGATACTTTCAATAGATTTCTTGTGAATTGTTAGTGAAGATAGGCTTTTGAATCACCCAATTTGGACTTAAATTGAGGGAGATATGATATTTTGATGTTTTAATGAAGTCTTGAAATTTAAGGGATAAAAATGACATTTTCGTAATTATTTTACACCAGAAAATCAGCAACAAAAGAATTTTCGTTTTAGCACCCAAAACTCATTTGGAACCTCCCGAACACAAACGATATATGCATTTCAATCATAAAACACTCTACGAAACTATTTGTGCACTCAAAACACCGAAAATAGGTCATCTTGACTCGATATTGACCATGGTCAAACTCCAAATCTTTAACTTAACTAGTTTCTCAACCAATAATCTAAAACACACCCGAGCCCCATGGAACCCCATTCAATCATACCAACAAGTCTTATAACATGATACAAACTTATTTGAACCTTCAAATCACATCAAACAGCATAAAAATGACGAATCGCACCTCAAATCAAAAATCAATGAACTTTGAAATTTTAACTTCCAAAACTCGCGCCAAAACATACCAAATTAACCCGAAAAGAACCTAAATTTTACACACAAGTTGAAAATGACATAACAAAGCTATTCCAATTCCCGAAACCACAATCTGAATCTTATATCTTCAAAGTCAACTCTCGATCAAACTTATGAACTTTCCAAACCTTCAAATTTTCAACTTTTGCCAATTTGTGCAGAATCCTTCTAGAAACATCCAAATGCAAATCCAGGCATACGCCCGAGTCCAAAATCACTATCAGGACCTAATGGAACCGTCAAAACTTGGCACAACCCAAAAATCACAAGTCATGATGGCACCTAATGCTACCAGCTAGGTAAGACAACTAACAAAAAATACAACTCAACTGAGATTATAAGAGACTAGAGAATAGACAACTGAACATTTACAAGTTTACCCAAGACCTGGTAGTACGAATAACGAGCTTCTAAGACTTAAAATTTCAAAACTGATACAAATAAATACACTTTCTTTTTGAAGGTTACATAAACAAATTATCAATAACCTAAGCTACCAAGGACAAGTGACAGCTATATCCAAATGCACGAACATCTTCCAAATCAGCACCCGACATCACCAGCAGCTCCCCTCCAAAATCTGCACGCAATATGTAAAAGTGCAGTATCAGTACAACCGGCCCCATGTACTGGTAAGTATTTTGTCTAACCTCGTCGAAGTAATGACGAGGATTTTAGTTAAAAGATGTTTATTGTTATAACCTATACATTAGATTAACAATAAAAGCAGTTCAAAGGATAACAAATAAAAGTACCATATACAACTCGGCGAGACAGTCAACAATTACTAAAAGGAATCACAGTAAAAAATTTACAAACTTTCCTGGTACGAGAAGTATATCCAAGATATCAAGTCAAACGGCACGGTAACACCCTTCGTGCTTCTATCTCTATCTTACCACATATACATACATATATATATATGTGTGTGTGTGTGTGGTGAGGCATATATATATATATATATATATATATATCTGTGTGTGTGTGTGTGTGTAATTTTTCTGACAAATCAATTAGCACGGCAACACCCTTCGTACGTTCAACTCATCCTCCCAAATGTACGAGTAACAGAACCAACCAGATGACAGAAATATCGATAACAAGAATTACGAAGCAGTAAATACGCAAGTAACAATATTGGACAAAGATACACATGTGGGCAACAGTAAAAAACTCAGTGGAAAACATGTGAGTAATAACAATAGTTGGAAAAACAAGGGTTATCGACTTCAATTAACTAGCATATGGGAGGTCTAATACAAATATAACAAATAAGACGAAAATACATGATCTTTACAAGTTGACAAGTAATTGCATGAATGGCTAACATGGTGAAAGGCTCATACTAAGTGCTACAGAATTGATACAACATGAGTATAATTATGAAAGCATGAAGTAGGCATGGTATTTGCAAGTTAAGCAAGTAGAAGGTATGAGCAACACAACAACAATTGAAATAGAGAGCAATGACAGAACAATAGCAACAAGTCACATCAGGTCTATAATTATGGCAATAATAGTTCAAGGTAAAGACATGAACATATACACGGAAAATTGATACCAAACATAATGCATGTCCCTCATCCTCACCTACGCGGAAACACCCATCATAACATGGCCTCACGGTAACATAAAATCATAACAATATAAATGAAATGGCACGGCATCACCCTTCGTGCTTTTACTCTCAAATGATATGGCACGGTATCACCCTTCGTGATTTACACTCTTCCTCATATGATAATGAATATAAAATGTCACGGCATCACCCTTCGTGCTTTACACTCCTCCTCACATGATAATGAATATAAAATGAAAGGGCATCACCCATCATGCTTTACACTCTTCCTCACCAAGCATATGAATATCAATAAAATAGCAAGGTAACAAGTACAAGTAACATCGAGGAGAGTGTTCAAACGAATATTCCAAACAAATTCTCAATCACTGATTTCCAAGCCAACAATGATTCAATGAACCCTCAAGGGACATATAATTCAAGTACTTCCACAAATCCTACAATTTATCAACAACACAATTATGGAGTCTAGCATCTTAAAATATCTGCCGTAGAAACGTATTAATGATTATACATAGAGATGACCGAATTAGGCACATCAATATATTCTCAGAATTTCCATCAAATTTGATAAATTTATATTAGGCTAAGTCTCGATTCTAACATTTAATACTATGTTCTTAATATCTAGGAGTCAAGTGAGGCATGAAGCAAGAAGGTTATGTAATTCTACAAGACACAATTATAACATAATCTAACCCCGAGCATGATTAACCCCGGCACATACATATACGCTCGTCACCTCATATATGTATCACTCTCGCATATAGCAAACATTGACAAATAGGAGAAAAAAATCCCTCAATAAAGTTAGGCAAAACACTTACCTCAATTCAGCTAACTCAACACTCACTCTAGCCTTTTCCTTTACAAATTCACCTCTGCTCAGCTTAATCTAGCCAAAGACGACTTGAATACATCACACAATGCAAGAGGAAACAATTTCAATTAATAAAGCTTTGATTTTTATTCAATTTCTAAAAAGTCAAACCCTGGGCCCGCCAGTCAAAACCCGGGTCAAAAGGTTAGGTCTTGACTACCCATAGCCTTACGAGTCCAAATATGTCATTTGTTTTCAAATCCGAGTCTTATTCGACTCTCAAATCTCAAATTTTTATTTTTCAAAACTTTGACAAAATCCCCAAATTTATCAATATATTTCCCATGAATTTGATGTTAAATCTTGTATAAAGTCATGAAATATAGTTGTAAATTGATTAAAGATACTTACCGAATAATTTGGTATGAAAATCCCTTCACAAAATTGCCTCACCTCGAAGTTAGGGTTCAAAAATATGAAAATGAAGCAAAAACTCGAAATTCTCAGCACTTAACAGTTTGCAGATGTAGCAATTACGACAAGGGTTTCCCAAATGCGAACCCCGCAAATGCAAAAAACTCATCGCAACTGGAGACTTCCTTATTAAGGTCACATTTGCAACCAAAACTTCACAAATGCGAAGACCAGCTTTTGCAAATGCGGCAGTCTCATCGCAAATGCGAAAATTGCCTAGCCGCCCAGGCTTCACAAATGTGATGGCCATAGTTGCGACAAAAACAATAGCAAGTGCGAAGAAACCAGAACAAGAAATCAACAATTAAGAAAATTCATTCCGAAACTGATCTGAAACTCACCCGAGCCCTCGGGGCTCTAAACCAAATATGCACATAAGTCTAAAAATACAACACGAACTCACTCGCGTGTTCAAATCAACAAAATAACTTCTTGCCACAACCCGGAATTCCCACCCTCAGGAGCCGTGATGGCACCTACTCGTGAAAGCTAGGCAAGCCGAGTGTTACAGATTTTATTACCCTTTTTCCTTAACCTGTTAACATTTCCCAATTAACATGTGATTAACAGCAGAATAACCATAATAATAAAAGAAATGCGGAAGACGAAATCTGAAAATATAACTGAGTACTAGTACAGAATCCAACATATAACTCTACCCAAGACTTGGTGTCACAATGTCACGGACCATCTACAAATAATACAAATAGTGGTCTAAATGGAAAATATAAATTTGTATCTGAAATACATAAACCCAGAATGGAAAAGATAGAAGGGGACGCCAAGGCCTGCGGACGTTTGCAGAACTACCTCGGGTCTCTGCTGGACTGAAGGCAGCAACCTCTCTATTGTCCAAATGCTCCAGAAGCGGGATCTGCACATAGTGCAGAGTGCAGTATCAGCACAACCGATCCTATGTGCTGGTAAGTATCGAGCCTAACCTCGGCAAAATAGTGACGAGGCTAGGACAATACTACCAAATAAACCTGTGTAGTTAAATTATATTCGGCAAATAATAATAACGGAAACTAGCAGTTAAAGATAGAAGGGGGGCATGCTACGGGGAATATCAAGCACTAACAGAATTTCATTAGATGAGCATAAAGAACACCATAATTTCATATCAACAAGAATAAGGAAAACAGTAACGAATCAATATTCACTTTTATTCTTTATTGTGAGGTGAGGTGAGGTGACGAGTATCTATACATTGGTGTCAAGCATGCTCGTGAGTCTTATAGTTGGATTTGTTGTGATTTTATTATATATTGATCATGCTTAACTGGATGGTTAGCAAACGTGGCACAAGATTCATGATAAATTCTTAGTAATTGGCAATTGTCAAGTATTGGCCCAGGTTGAGGTTTATCTTGTGAATTAACTGTTGAAACTGGATTGGTTATAGTTGATTCCCTTGCAGGGAAGTTAGTGTGTATTAAATTGTTTCCCTTGCCGGAATGTTATTTCTTGTGATATTGTTTCCCCTACCGGGATATTATTGTTATATTATTGTTCCCTTGTGGAGATTCTTTGTGATTAGTGTTGATTTGTATATTGGGATCGAGTTGCACGCCGCAACAATATTATATGGGATCAGGTTGCACACCGCACAAGGAGTAATAAGGGAGGACCTATGGAAACCTGATTCCTTATTACTCCTTGTGCGGTGTGCAACCTGATCCCATATAATATTGTTGCGGCGTGCAACTCGATCCCAATATACAAATCAACACTAATCACAAAGAATCTCCGCAAGGGAACAATAATATAACAATAATATCCCGGTAGGGGAAACAATATCACAAGAAATAACATTCCGGCAAGGGAAACAATTTAATAAACACTAACTTCCCGGCAAGGGAATCAACTATAACCAATCCAGTTTCAACAGTTAATTCACAAGATAAACCTCAACCTGGGCCAATACTTGACAATTGCCAATTACTAAGAATTTATCATGAATCTTGTGCCACGTTTGCTAACAATCCAGTTAAGCATGATCAATATATAATAAAATCACAACAAATCCAACTATAAGACTCACGGGTATGCTTGACACCAATGAATAGATATTCACTTTTATTCTAGTCACAATTTACTTAATAATGTTAATAATTGCTAAATAAACCAAATTCCAGTGCATGAAAATATATTTCCCATTGTTTTCCCCAAAAAGTCAAAAATCGACTTTGGGCCCACATGGTCCAAATCCGAAATTCAGACCAAAACATGATTACTCATTCACCATCGAGCCCAGATATACAATTGGCTTTGGAACCCGACCTCAATTTGAGGTCTAAATTCCCAAAAATTTCAATATTCCTAAATTCTACCCAAAATTCCCAATTTCCACCATGAAAACCCTAAGATTCTAGGATGAAATCTTGTAAAATGAAGTTAAGGAGTGAAGGAAATGAGTTGAAAATCACTTACTAGTGTTTTGGGGGAAGAAAGAGTATTTGAAAAATCGCCTCTTATGTTTTAGGGTTTTGAAAATTGAAAAATAGCTGAAAAGTCACGTTTATATATATATATATCCCTCTCAGACCCTCACCGCTGACCGCAGAAAAAGGACCGCCACCGCGGAGTTCACCGCGGACCGCGAAATATCGAGTGCGGTCGTGGAGATATGGCCTTGTCCATCACTGACCGCGAAAACCCCACCGCGACAGCGAAGACCCCACCGCGACAGTGAAGCTTCACCGCGGACTGCAAAGCTCAGTTCAGAGACCTGCAACTTCTCTGAACCTGCAACATCTATTTTTTTCTAAGTCTAAGTTCACTCTGTGGCCTATCCAAAACTCACTTGAGCCCTCGGGGCTCCAAACTAACCATGCACGCAAGTCTAAAAACATCATATGGAAACATTGTCCACCTCTAAAACAACCGTTCCTTCTCAAACGGACATAGGAAAGAAACCTGAGTCGAGGAAAAGATGGGGATATCGGCTCTTTATATTGGACTCGGACTCCCAGGTATCTGCCTCGACAGGCTAACCTCTCCACTGAACATGACAGAAGGATAACTCTTCGATCTCAACTGACGAACCTGCCAGTCTAGAATGGCCACCGGCTCCTCCTCATAGGTTAAATCATTGTCCAAATGTTCAGTGTTGAAGCCTAATACGTGGGATGGATCGCTGTGGTACTTCCGAAGTATGGAAACATGAAACACTAGGTGCACAGCTGATAATCCCGGTAGCAATGCAAGATCATAAGCCACATCTCCCACTCTCCGAAGAATCTCAAAAGGGCCAATGAATCTATGACTTAGCTTGCCCTTTTTCCCAAATTGCATCACGCCCTTCATGGGCGACACACGAAGCAACACTCGCTCTCCGTACATGAATGCCACATCACGAACCTTGCAATCGGAATAACTCTTCTGCCTGGACTGAGATGTACGAAGTCTATCCTGAATGGTCTTAACCTTATCCAAGGCATCCTGGACTAAGTTTGTACCCAACAACCGAGCCTCCTCCAGCTCAAACCACCTAACCGGCGACCGACACTGTCTACCATATAATGCCTCATAAGGAGCCATCTGAATGCTCTACTGGTAGTTGTTGTGGTAGGCAAACTCTGCTAATGGCAAGAACTAATCCCAAGAACCTCCAAATTTAATAACACATGCTCGGAGCATATCCTCCAAAATCTGGATAGTACGCTCGGATTGTCCATCCGTCTGAGGATGAAATATTGTGCTCGACTCGACCCGTGTACCCAACTCATGCTGTATTGCCCTCCATAAATGCAAGGTAAAATGTGTACCTTGGTCAGAAATGATAGACACGGGCACACCATGAAAACGAACAATCTCCCAAATAGATATCTCAGCCAACCGCTCCGAAGAATAGGAAATTGCCATATGAATGAAATGCGCTGACTTGGTCAACTTATCCACAATAACCCATATTGCATCGAACTCCTTCTGAGTCCGTGGGAGTCCAGCAATGAAATCCATAGTGATCCGCTCCCATTTCCACTCAGGAATCTCAATCTTCTGAAATAAACCACCAGGTCTCTGATGCCCGTACTTTACCTGCTGACAATTCAAGCACCGAGCTACATAGGCAACAATGTCCTTCTTCATTCTCCTCCACCAACAATACTGCAGAATATTCTGATACATCTTAGCGACGCCTGGATGAATAGAGTACCAGAAACAATGAGCCTCCTCTAGAATCAACTCACGAAGTTCATCCACATTAGGCACATAAATACGACCCTACATCCTCAAAACTCCATCATCTCCGACTGTAACCTGCATGGCACCTCTGTGCTGCACTATGTTCCTAAGGAAAAGCAAATGAGGATCATTATACTGTCGATCTCTGATATGCTCAAATAATGAAGAATGGGCGACTGTGCAAGCTAGCACACGGTTGGGCTCAAAAATATCCAACCTCACAAACTGATTGGCTAAATCCTGAACATCCAAAGCATGTGGTCTCTCACTCTCCGAAATATATACAAGACAGCCCATGCTGACTAACTTTCTACTCAAATCATCGGCTACTACATTAGCCTTCCCCAGATGATACAAGATGGAAATATCATAGTCTTTCAACAGCTCTAACTACCTCATCTGCCTCAAATTTTTCTCCTTGTGCTTGAACAAGTATTGCAAACTTATGTGATCCGTGAACACCTCACACGACACGCCATATAAATAATGCTTCCAAATCTTCAGCGCGTTAACAATGGCTGCTAACTCCAAAACATGGACTGGATAATTCTTCTCGTGGATCTTCAACTGTCGTGAAGCATATGCAATAACCTTGCCATTCTGCATCAACACTGCACCAATTCCAATACGCGATGCATCATAATATACTGTATATGGACCTGAACCTGTGGGCAATACCAATACTGGCGCCGTAGTCAAAGCTATCTTGATCTTCTGAAAGCTCACCTCACACTCGTCTGATCACCTGAACTAGGCACCCTTCTGGGTCAACCTAGTCATAGGGGCTGCAATAGATGAAAACCCTTCCACAAACCGACGGTAATAACCCGCCAAACCCAAGAAACTCCGGATCTATGTGGCTGATGTAGGTCTAGGTCAGTCCTTGACTGCCGCAATCTTCTTAGGATTCACCTGAATACCCTCTGCTGATACAACATGACCCAAGAATGAAACTGAACTCAACCAAAACTCACATTTCAAAAACTTAGCATATAACTGACTGTCCCTCAGAGTCTGGAGAACGACTCGAAGATGCTACTCATGCTCCTCCCAGCTGCGGGAATAGATCAAAATATCATCAATGAAGATACTTACGAAGGAATCCAAATGAGGCTTGAACACTCGGTTCATCAAGTCCATGAAAGATGCAGGGGCATTTGTCAACCCAAATGACATCACTAAAACTCATAATGCCCTTACTGAGTGCGAAAAACTATCTTAAGGACATCGGATGCCCTAATCCTCAACTGATGGTAGCCAGATCTCAAATAAATCTTCAAAAACACTTTGGCACCCTGAAGCTGATCAAACAAATCATCAATGCTCGGCAATGGATACTTATTCTTGATTATGACCTTGTTCAACTATCAATAATCTATGCACATACTCATTGATCCATCCTTCTTAACAAACAACACCGGTGCACTCCAAGGCGAGACACTAGGCCTAATAAAGCCTTTATCAATCAAGTCTTGCAACTATTCTTTCAATTCTTTCAACTTTGGCGCGGTCATACGATATGGCGGGATAGAAATGAGCTGAGTGCCCGGAGCCAAATCAATGCAAAAGTCAATATGCCTGTCGGGTGACATCCCCGGTAGGTTTGAAGTAAATACCTCTGGAAACTCACGAATAACAGGCACAGAATCCATATAAGAAACCTCGGCACTAGAATCACGAACATACGCCAAATACGTAAAACATCTTTTCTCAACCATAGGCTGAGCCTTCATATATGAGATAACCTTACAGGCAGAATAACCAAGAGTCCCTCCCCACTCTAAACACAAAAAACCCAGCAAGGCTAAGGTCACGGTCTTGGCATGACAGTCCAATACAATATGATAAGGGGATAACCAGTCCATCCCTAAGATGACATCGAAGTCTACCATATCGAGAAGTAAGAGATCTACACAGGTCTCAAGACCCCCAATGATAACCACACACGAGCGATAGACTCAATCTACAACAATAGAATCACTCACCGGTGTAGACACATATACAAGTGCACTCAAAGAATCATGAGGCACAACCAGATAAGATGACACATAGGAATATGTAGACCTTGGACCAAATAAAATTGAAGCATCTTTGCTGCATACCGAAATCGTACCTGTGATAACTGCATTAGAAGCATCAGTCTCAGGCCTGGCTAGAAGAGCATAACATCAGGGTTGGGCCCTACCATTCTAAACTACATCCCCGGGATGGCCTCCTACTGGCTAGCCTCCACCTCTAGCGGCCTGACCTCTACCTCTAATACCTCTACCTCTACCTCTAGCACCTCTACCTCCACCTCTAGCTGGCTGAGCGAGCAGTGGAACACCCGATGCTTGAACCATGGAATGGGAACCCTGATATTGCAGCTGAACACCCACTAATCTCGGACAAGCCCTCCGGATATGACCATACTCACTGCGCTCAAAGCATCCACCTGAAAACTGCGATTGGGGAAACTGAGACTGACCCTGGCGGGCCGGTAGACCATGAGAATAGCTATAAAGATGAGGTGCTCTGATAGGAGTTGGTGTATGATAGAACTGCTGATCAGAATACTGCATATAAGAACCACGGCCACATGGAGCACCATGAGAAGTCTGAAGTACTGTATGAAATGGCCTGGGAGGATGGCCCCTATCAAAAGAATCCCTGCCTCCAGATGAGGCACCACTAAACCTGCCAGAATGATGGGGCCTCTTGTCAGACCCTTGACCACTCCCTCGTGATAGAACCATCTCAACTCTCTTGGCCACATTGGCAGCATCCTGAAAATAAATCTCGCTCCCAGTCTCCTTAGCCATTTGCAATCGAATCGGCTAAGCGAGTCCTTAAATGAACAACCTCACCCTCTCTCTCATCGTGGGAAGTATAATAAGAGCATGACGGGAAAAAGCAATAAATCTTGTCTCGTACTGAGTGACGGTCATAGAACCCTGTTGGAGATGCTCGAACTACCTCCGATAATCCTCCCTCTAAGTGATAGAAAGAAACTTCTCCAAATATAGCTGAGAGAACTGATCCCAAGTCAAGGCAGGCGACCCAGTTGGCCTAGCCAAACAATAATCCCTCCACCAAGTCTTGGCGGAGCCTGACAGACGAAAAGCAGCAAAGTCGACCCCATTGGTCTCCACTATCCCCATATTCCGAAGAACCTCATAACAGCTGTCTAAATAATCTTGGTGATCCTCTGAAGCTGTACCGCCATAAGTGGTAGTGAGTAGCTTGGTGAACCTGTCCAATCTCCAAAATGCATCGGCAAACATAGTTGCTTCATCACCGGTCTGAGCTACTACACCCGGCTGAATTGCTCCAATTGGCTGAGATTTTGGAGTCTGAAACTAGGGAGTCATCTGCTCTAGAGTGCGGGTAGCGGGAGTCTATGCTTCTCCCACAGCTTGAGAGATGGCTGGTGCTACAGGAAGTAAGCCTGCCTGGGTGACACTCTTCATATGGCCCACTAGACGGACCAGAGCATCCTGGAGTACTGGGTACCAATGAACCCCTCTGGGACCTGAGTTGGGCCCACCGAAACTATCTGGGCTGGAATCTCATTATCAAACTCTACTTGAGGCTCTATCGCTAGTGCTACTGCTCTGGGTTGAGCCTTGCCCCTGCCTCAGCCCCTAGCACAGCCTCGGCCTCTGCCTCTCGTGGGAGCTGCTGCTGGGGGCTCGGGCTACTGGTCATCGGATGAAGAAGCACGCATTTTTTCCATCTACGAAAGAATAGAGTGGAAGTTTAATTAGCATTGAGAAACGCAATCGCACGACAGAGAAGAATAGATTAAAGTCATTCCTAAACTCCATAGCCTTTAGGGGATAAGCACAGACGGCTCCATACCGATCCCTCAGAGTCTACTAAGCTTGTCCGTGAATTGTGAGAACTAAGAAAGCTAGAGCTCTAATACCAACTTGTCACAATCCGGAATTTCCACCCTCGGGAGTCGTGATGGTGCATACTCGTGAAAGCTAGGCAAGCCGAGTGTTACAGATTTTATTACCCTTTTTCCTTAGCCTTTTAACATTTCCAAATTAACATGTGATTAACATCAGAATAATCATAATAATAAAAGAAATGCGGAAGACGAAATCTGATAATATAACTGAGTACTAGTACAGAATCCAACATACAACTCTACCCGGGACTTGGTGTCACAATGTCACGGACCATCTACGAATACTACAAACAGTGTTTTGAATGGAAAATACAAATCTGTCTCTGAATTACATAAAAAATAATGGAAAAGATAGTAGGGGACGCCAATGCCTGGGGACGTTTGCAGGACTACCTCGGGTCTCCGTTGGACTGAAGGCAGCAACATTTTTATGGTCCAAATGCTCCAGAAGTAGGATCTGCACACAGTGCAGAATGTAGTATCAGTACAACCATAATTAAAGACCTGTGCAGTTAAAGAAAAATACGGCAAATAATAATAATGGAAACTAGTAGTTAAAGATGGGAGGGGGACATGCTACGGGGAATATCAAGTACTAACATAATTTTAGTAGAGGAGAATAAGAACACCATAATTTCATATCAACAAGAATAAAGAAAACAGTAACGAATCAATATTCACTTTTATGCTTTATTGTTGCGGCGTGCAACTCGATCCCAATCATATAATACTATTGCGGCATGCGACCCGATCCAATATAACACTGTTGTGACGTGCAACCCGATCTAAATCATATGACAATGTTGCGGCATGCAACCCGACCCCACCTGTCCTCCTTTATTTCTCTTTGTTGCGGCGTGCAACCCGATCTCATATAATATTGTTGTGGCGTGCAACCCGATCCCAATATACAAACGAACATCAATCACAAAGAATCCCGGCAAGGGAACAATAATATAACAATAATATCCCGGCAAGGGAAATAATATCATAGGAAATAACATTCCGGCAAGGGAAACAATTTAATAAACACTAACTTCCCAACAAGGGAATCAACTATAACCAATCCAGTTTCAACAGTTAATTCATAAGATAAACCTGGGCCAATACTTGACAATTGCCAATTACTAAGAATTCATCATGAATCCTATGCCACGTTTGCTAACCATCCATACATAATAAAATCACAATAAATCCAACTATACGACTCACGGGCATGCTTGACACCAACGTATAGATACTCGTCACCTCACCTATACGTCATACTTGACACTAACACATAGCAAATAAGACACAACACCTATTCCCTCAAGCTAAGGTTAGGCCAAACACTTACCTCAATGCCATGAACATAATCAAGACTCAACTACCGCTTTACCTCTTGGTTCCACTTCCAATTCGCTTGTATCTAGTCACAATTTACTTAATAACATTAATAATTTCAAAATAAACCAAATTCCAATGCATGAAAATAGATTTTCAATTGTTTTCCCCCAAAAAATCAAAAATCGTCCTCGGGCCTGCTTGGTCCAAACCCGAAATTCGGATCAAAACCCAATTACCCATTCACCCCCGAGCCCGGATAAATAATTAGTTACGGAATCTGTCATGATCCCAAATACCGATCGTGATGGCTCCTATCACACTACTAGGCAAGCTGAACCAACCGATTAATTACAACTCATCTATCAGTTAATAAGCCATTTTCTAACACAAGTTTTATATATCAAGTTCCATAATAACATTTAAAACAACAGAATATATGCGGAAAGTCAATATAATAGGATACTACACAACCCCAACCATCTTGTGTCACGAGTCTAGAGCCTCTAAATATACAAGTCTGACTGTCTAATACATAAAAAGTCTAAAAATGCGGGAAAAACAATGATAAGAGGAAGAAAGCATGGTTGCGGATGCCATGCAGCTACCTTGCAGTCTCCGACAAACTCTGACAATGCTGAGGACCCTCACTCTGCCGCTCGGGCACCTGGATCTGCACACAAGGTGCAGGGAGTAACGTGAGTACGCCAACTCAGTAAGTAACTAAAGTAAATAAGGACTGAAAGTAGTGACGAGCAGTTCAAAAGTACATAACGGAATAATCAACAAAATAACGGATCAATTTTACAGTTTGAAATCAGTTTCGTCATAAAAATAACATTTACTGTTTAAAACACTTGAAATCAGATACTTAGCAATATATTCAACAGAGGCTTATTTAAAAGAAGGGTGAAATTAGTGAAAACATCATAACAGGGCCTCTCGAGCAAGGAATCACTCAGAATATGGCCCCTCGGGCAGCCTCTCGGTCACTCGTGACTCAACTCTTGTCACTCAGTACTCACTCTCAGCACTCGGATCATTAGTATCTCATAATAATAGAAGTCATAGTAACTGCTGCGGCGTGCAGCCCGATCCATATATTTATAGTCGACTACGCTTACTGGGGGTGTGCAGACTCCGGAAGGGCTCCTACAGCCCAAGCATCATATCGATGTGGCGTGCAGCTTGATCCAATATATATATATATATATATATATATATATATATATCGCTACGGCATGCAACCCAATCCATACCTCACATATATAAATATCCTCATAGTTAGGTTCTCAACCTCTCTTAGTCTTTAACCTCACAGCCTCTCGGACACAACAATAGAAATTAGGGAACTCAGCCTAAACAGTCCTCACAATTAGGAGTATAGTAATAAAATCAGTTTTAGACATTTGAACAGGTAAAACATGACTGAGGATATGCTTTTAGCAAGTAAAGTGAGAAAAACAATTAAAATGCCCCTAAAGGTTTCTACAGGTCGGCACAAGGCCCCAAGCATGGCATATAGCCCATAATATAGTATAAGGATTCAAAATACGGAATAATATAATATTTCCAAATCGAATACGCGGCTTAATAGTCTCTATGGGATGGACAAAGTCATAATCCTTATCGGTGCACCCCCACACGATCGTCACGTAGTATGTGCGCCACCGCATTTATCAAAACAACTCAAATACCGGGGTTTTGTACCCTCGGTTGCAAATTTACAATGGTTACTTACCTCAAACCGATGAAACTACTACTCCAGGATGCCTTTGCCCCTCGAATTGGCCTCCACATGTGTCGAATCTATCCAAAATCAGAATCACGGCATCAAAATATGCTAAGGGAATGAAGCCCTAGCGAAAACAATCAATAAATGGCACAAATCCCGAAATTACCAAAACCCGACCCCGGGGCCCACGTCTCAGAATTCGAAAATTTTGATATCATCAGAATTCTTATCCTCCCACGAGTCTATACATATTAAGAACACTGAAATCGGAGTCCGAATAACCCCTCAAATCCCAATTTAAAAGCCTCTTAAACTCAAGCCCTAATCCCCAATTTTTTAGCCCTTTAATTCCTTTAATTACAGCCTTAATCCATGAAATACTATCATAGAAATGAGTTTTAGGTCTAAAATCCTTACCTTAATGAAGTCTCCTTGATTTCTCTCTTCAAAATTGCCCAAAGCTCCCAAATTTGTGCTTACAAGTGAAGAAACCCTCTGAAAATTGCGAGGGATAAAATATAACATTCTGACCCCAGTCATTTCCGCATCTGCGGTACCGCATTTGCGGTAAATGAGCCGCTTCTGCAGCTTTCATTTAACTCAGTCAAAACCGCATATGCGATGCCAATTTCGCAACTGCGCCTTCGTAGATGCGGTCCCCACAACCTCATCTGTGGTTTCCTGCCTTCCAGGCATTTATCCGCTTCTGCGATCACTATTTCCACATCTGCAGTGCCCAATCCGCAGGTGCAGAAATACCAGAAGCAACAAATTTTCTGCAACTTCACCAAATCTTCCAACTCTTCGTCAACCATCCAAATTCACCCTGAGGCCCCTGGGACCTCAACCAAAAGCATCAACATATTCCAAAACCTTACTCAAACTTACACCAATATTCAAAACACCTCAAACGACATCAAATCGACCGAAACACATCGAATTCAAGCCTAAGTTTCCAAAAACTTCTAAAATCCGTTTTTGATCAAAAACTCAACTAAACCACATCCGAATGACCTGAAATTTTGTAAACACATCCCAAATGACTCTATGAAACTACTGTAACTCTCGGAATTCCATTCCGACCCCTATATCAAAATCTCGCCTTCCGATCAGAAATCGCCAAAATCTCAACATCGCCAATTCAAGCCTAAACCTACTCCGAACCTCCAAAACCCATTCTGATCACACTCCTAAGTCACAAATCACCTCCCGAAGCTAACTGAACCCTCGAAATTTATTTCCGATCCCTCTAACACATAAGTCAACATCCGGTTGTCTTCTCTAACTTAAGTTTCCTTAAAAGAGACTAAGTATCTCAAACCTTCCCAAATCCTTTCCAAATTCGATTCGACCAACCCGATACCACATAATACGAATAAATAAAGCATAAAGAATTAGAAATGGGGGAAACGGAACATCCTCCCCGACTTAAACAAACGTTCGTCCTCGAACGAGTCAAGAAACATACCTGAAGCCTCGAATAGGTGAGGATATCTGTTCTGCATCTCCCGCTCAGTCTCCCAGGTAGCCTCCTCCACAGGCCAACCTCTCCACTGTACCTTCACTAAAGTTATATCCTTCGACCTCAAATTTCGAACCTGACATCCCAAAATAGCTACTGGCTCCACATCATAGGTCAAATTATCATCCAACTGAAACGTGCTGAAATCCAGAACATGAGACGGATCCCCAATATACTTCTGGAGCATAGAAACATGAAATTACGGGTGCACACTTGACAAGCTAGGTGGCAAAGCAAGCTCATAAGCCACCTCCCCAATCCTCCGAAGCACCTCAAAAGGCCCAATGAACCGAGGACTCAATTTCCCTTTCTTCCCGAATCTCATAATACCCCTCATGGGTGAAACCTTCAACAGAACCTTCTCTCCAACCATGTAGGACACATCTCGAACCTTCCTATCAGCATAACTCTTTTGTCTCGACTACGCTGTACGAAGCCTCTCCTGAATCACCTTCACCTTTTCTAAAGCATCCTACACCAAGTCTGTCCCCAAAAGCCTAGCCTCACCGGGCTCGAACCAACCAACTGGAGATGTACACCGCCTCCCATACAAAGCCTCATATGGATCCATTTGAATACTCGACTGGTAGTTGTTGTTATAGGCAAAATCTGCAAGTGGTAGAAACTGATCCCATGACCCTTCTAAATCAATAACACAAGCACACAACCTGTCCTCCAATATCTAAATAGTGCACTCGGACTACCTGTCTGTTTGAGGGTGAAAAGTTGTGTCCAACTCAACCTGAGTACCCAACTCTCGTTGCACCGACCTTCAAAACTACGAAGTAAACTGAGTGCCCCTATCTAAAATGATAGAAACTGGGACACCATGCAAACTAACAATCTCCTAGATATAGATCTCTACCAACCGCTCTGAAGAATATGTAGTACACATAGGAATGAAGTGCGCGGACTTGGTCAGTCGATCCACACTCACCCAAATAACATCGAGCTTTCTCAAAGTCCGTGGAAGTCCAACAACAAATTCCATAGTGATCCTCTCGCACTTCCACTCGAGAATATCCATCTGATGTAGCAAGCCACCCGGTCTCTGATGCTCATATTTCACCTGCTGACAATTGAGACACCAAGCTACAAATCCCACAATATCTTTCTTCATTCTTCTCCACCAATAATGCTGCCTCAAATCCTGATCCATCTTCGCGGCACCTGGATGAATAGAATACCGCGAGCTATGGGCCTCCTCCAGAATCAACTCCCGAAGCCCATCCACATTGGGAACCAAAATCCGGCCCTGCATCCTCAACACCCCATCATCACCGATGGTCACATCTCTGGCATCATCATGCTGAACTCTATCCTTAAGGACAAGCAAATGCGGATCATCATACTGGCGCGCTCTGATGCGATCATATAAGGAAGATCGAGAAACCACACAAGCCAATACCCGACTAGGATCTGAAACATCTAATCTCATGAACCGATTGGCCAAGGCCTAGACATCAACTGGAAGAGGTCTCTCCCCAACTAGAATATATGCTAAACTTCCCATACTCACTGCCTTTCGGCGCAAAGCATCGGCCACCACATTGTCCCTTCCCGGATGATACAATATAGTGATATCATAATCCTTAAGCAACTCCAACCATCTCCACTGCCTCAAATTAAGATCCTTTTGCTTGAACAAATGCTGAAGACTACGATGATCAGTAAACACCTCACAAGTCACACCATACAAGTAGTGTCTCCAAATCTTCAACGTGTGAACTATGGCAGCCAACTCCAAATCATGAACGGGGTAGTTCTTCTCATGGGGCTTCAACTGATGAGAGGCATAAGCAATAACTCTACCCTCTGCATCAACACACAACCAATCCCAACTCTCGAAGCATCACAATACACGGTATATGAACCTGAAGCAGATGGCAAAACTAACACTGGAGCTGTGGTCAAAGCTGTCTTGAGCTTCTGAAAGCTCTCCTCACACTCGTCCGACCATACAAATGAAGCACCCTTCTATGTCAACTTGTTCAAGGGCAATGCGATAGATGAGAATCCCTAAACAAACCAGCAATAATAGCCGGCCAAACCAAGAAAGCTGCGAATCTCTATGGCTGAAGACGGTCTGGGCCAACTCTGAACTGCCTCTATCTTCTTCGGATCAACCTGAATACCCTCGCTGGACACCACATGCCCCAAGAAAGCTACTAAACTGAGCCAAAACTCACACTTGGAGAATTTTACATAAAGCTTCTACTCCCTCAATCTCTACAACACAACTCTCAAATGCCCCGCGTGCTCCTCCCGACTACGCGAATATACCAGAATATCATCAATGAAGACTATGAAAAATGAGTCAAGATAAGGTCGAAACACATTGTTCATCAAATGCATGAACGCTGCTAGGGCATTACTCAGCCCAAAAGACATCACTAAGAACTCATAATGACCATATCGGGTCTTGAAAGTTGTCTTAAGAATATCCGAGTCCCTGATCTTCAACTGGTAATAACCTAGAAGGAGATCAATCTTGGAGAACACCCTCGCTCCCTGAAGCTGGTCTAATAAATCATCAATGCGAGGCAAATGATACTTATTCTTAACTTCTACCTTGTTCAACTGCCTATAATCAATGCACATCCTCATAGTTCCATCCTTCTTCTTCACAAATAGAACCGGTGCACCCTAAGGTGACACATTAGGCCAAATGAACCCCTTATCAAGGAGCTCTAAAGCTATTCTTTTAATTCCTTCAACTTCACTGGTGTCATACGATACGGCGGAATAGAAATGGACTGAGTGCCCAGCACCAGGTCGATACCAAAATCAATGTCCCTGTCTGGTGGCATGCCCGGCAGCTCTGCAGGAAACACATCGGGAAAATCCCTCACAACTGGAACAGAATCAATACTGGGAGTCTCAGATCCGACATCCCTCACAAAGGCTAGATACGAAAGACAACCCTTCCCGACCATATGCTGGCCTTTCAAGAATGAGATCACTCTACTGGGAATGATCAGTCACACCTTGCCATTCGATTCGTGGCACACCCGATATAGCCAATGTGATTGTCTTGGCATGACAGTCTAGAATGGCACGACACGGAGATAACCAGTCCATGCCCAAAATGATATCAAAATCCACCATGCACAATAATAAAAGATCCACTCGGGTCTTCAGACCCCCAATAGTCACCACATACGGCCAGTACACACGATCTATGACAACAGTATCGCCCACTGGAGTAGATACATGAACAGGTGAAACAAGAGACTCACGGGGCGTATCTAGATAACAGGCAAAGTATGATGACACATAAGAAAATGTGGAACCGGGATCAAATAATATAGAGGCATCTCTGTGGTAGATTGAAACAATACATGAAATCACAGCATCTGAAGCAGCAATATCTGGTCTACCCGGAAGAGCATAGAAACGGGCCTGACCACTGCCTGATTTACCTCCCCCTCTAGGGCAACCCCTGGCTGACTGACCTCTACCCCTGGCTGGCTGGGCGGGTGGTGAAGTAACTGGAGTAGAAGTTGATGGTTGATCCCTCTGCTAAGACTGACCATCATGAAGACGAGGACACTGCCTCCTCATATGCCCAAACTCTCCACACTCATAACAACTCCCCGGTACTGGAGATGGGGACTGAAGGGAACCCTGGCACCGGAGTGACTAGTAGAAGGACCTGGCATGGAAGAACCCTGGACTGATAGAGCACGGGATGAACTCTGAGCTGGAAAGGCACTGAGTGATGAGTGGCCCTGATGAGAACTGTGGGAACCATGCCCCGATGATGCCCCACGATACCCTGGGCGAGCTGAATAAGCCTGTCTGAAGGGACGGCCTCTGCCCTGCTGGAACTGACCCCTCGAAAGAGCACCACTAAAGCTACCAGATCATCGAGGCCTCTTAGCCTCTCTCTCCTCTCGCTCCTGGTGGCGAACCGACTCAATCTCACAGGCGATGTAAACAACCTCCTCGAAAGTAGAACCTATCACCCTCTCCCTAGTCATGAGAATCTGAAGCTGATATGTGAGACCATCGACAAACCTCATAGTCCTCTCTCGATTTGTGGAAACCAACCAAACTGTATGACAGGCTAACTCAAAGAACTGCATCTCATACTGCGTCATAGTCATCTCTCCATGATGCAACTACTCGAACTACCTGCGCATCTCCTCTCGGCGAGACTATGGCACATACTTCTCCAGAAAGAGAATAGAGAAATGCTGCCAAGTAAGGGGTGCTGCACCTACAGGCCTACGCCTCTCATACGCCTCCCACCAAGTGAAGGCAGCCCTAGAAAACTGAAAGGTAGTAAATGCCAAACCACTGGTCTCAAGAATCCCTGTTGTACGAAGCATCCTTTTGCACTTATCCAAGAAACCTTGGGCGTCCTCACCCTCTGCACCGCTGAATGTCGGAGGCTGGAGTCTACCAAACCTCTCAAGTCGACGCTGCTCATTGTTCGGCATAACTGGTACCACAAACTCCTGAGCTAGTGCAACCGGCTGGGCTGGAGGTTCCCTTGGTGTCTGGAGTCCCTGCACAACCTGCTCAGGTGTACGAGCAACGGGAGTCTAGGTGCCTCCCCCGGCCTGAGAAGTAGTTGCGGCCGTAGTAGCTTAGACTGCCTGAGCCAAGTCTGTACACACTGATAAGATCTGAGATAAAGCCTCCTGGAGACCGGGGATCACAATAAGCACAGTTGATGCCTGAACTGGTACTTCTGCAGCGTCTACAACTGGGACCTGATCCAGAATTGGGGCAACTAGTAGATCTACAAGTGCTGCCCTAGCTGTTCTGCCCCTACCACGGCCTCTACCGCGACCCTGCCTCTGGTAGCCCCAGCTGGTGGTACTGGCGTTCGTCCGTCCTGCCCGGTAGCATGTGTCCTCACCATCTGTGAGAGAATGGAATAACAGAAGTTTGGTACTCGTATCAATAGATTCGCACGACAAGAATTTCAAGAATATGAAGTTTTTTCTAAAGGTTATGTAGCCTCTCGAGGATAAATACAGACGTCTCCGTACAGATCCGAGAGACTCTACTAAACCGGCTCAAAACTCGCGAGACCTATGTAACCTAGGCTCTAATACCAACTTTTCATGACCCCAAATACCGGTCGTTATGGCGCCTATCACACTACTAGGCAAGCCAAATCAACCGATTAATTACAACTCGTCTATCAGTTAATAAGCCATTTTCTAACACAAATGTTATATATCAAGTTCCATAATAACGTTTAAAACAACAGAAGATATGCGAAAAGTCGAAATAACAGGACACTACACAGCCCCAACCATCTGGTGTCATGACTCTAGAGCCTCTAAATATACAAGTCTGACTATCTAATACATAACAAGTCTAAAATGCGGGAAAAATAACGATAAGAGGAAGAAAGCAGGGCTGTGGACGCCATGCAGCTACCTTGCAGTCTCCGGGAAACTCTGACAATGCTGAGGACCCTCACTCTGCTGCTTGAGCACCTGGATCCACACACAAGGTGCAGGGAGTAACGTGAGTATGCCAACTCAGTAAGTAAATAAAGTAAATAAGGACTGAAAGTAGTGATGAGCATTTCAAAAGTACATAACGGAATAATCAACAGAATAACGGATCAACTTTACAGTTCGAAATTAGTTTCATCATAAAATCAATGTTTCCGGTTTAAAACATTTGAAATCAGATACTTAGCAATATATTCAACAGAGGCTTAATTAAAAGAAGGATAAAATCAGTAAAAACATCATAACAGGACCCCTCGGGCAAGGAATCTATCCGAATATGGCCCCTCGGGTAGCCTCTCAATCACTCATGACTCAACTCTCGTCACTCAGTACTCACTCTTAGCACTCATATCATTAGTATCTCAAAATAATAGAAGTCATAGTATACGATGCGGCGTGCAGCCCGATCCATATATTTATAGTCGACTATGATCACTAGGGGGTGTGTAGACTCCGGAGGGGCTCCTACAGCCCAAGCGTCATATCACTGAGGTGTGCAACCCGGTATATATATATATATATATATATATATATATATATAGTTGCGGCATGCATCCCGATCCAATATATATCGCTGCGGCATGCAGCCCGATCCATACCTCACATATATAAATATCCTCACAGTTAGGTTCTCAACCTCTCTCAGTCTTTAACATCACAGCCTCTCGAGCACAACAATAGAAATTAGGGAACTCAGCCCAAACAGTCCTCACAATTAGGACTATAGTAATAAAACCAGTTTTAGACATTTGAACAGGTAAAATATGACGGAGGATATGCTTCTATCAAGTAATGTGAGGAAAACAGTCAAAATGCCCCTAAGGGTTTCTACAGGTCGCCGCAAGGCCCCAAGCATGGCATATAGCCCATAATACAGTATAAGGATTCGAAATACGGAATAATATAATATTTCCAAATCGAATACGCAGCTTAAAAGTCTCTACAGGACGGACCAAGTCACAATGCCTACCGGTGCACGCCCATACGCTCGTCACCTAGCATGTGCGCCACCGCATTTATCAAAACAAGTCAAATACCGGGGTTTTGTACCCTCAGTTTCAGATTTACAATGGTTACTTACCTCAAACCGATGAAACTACTACTCGGCGATGCCTTTACCCCTCGAATTGGCCTCCACATGCGTCGAATCTATCCAAAATAAGAATCACGGTGTCAAAATATTCTAAGGGAACGAAGTCCAAGCGAAAACAATCAATAAATGCCAAAAATCCCAAAATTACCAAAACCAGACCCCCAGGACCTCGTCTCGGAATTCGAAAATTTTGACATCAACGGAATCCTTATCCTCCCACGAGTTTGTGCATATCAAGAACACTGAAATCGGAATCCAAATGGCCCCTCAAATCCCCATTTAAAGGCCTTTTAAACTCAAGCTCTAATCCCCAATTTTTAGCCCTTTAATTCCTTTAATTACAGCCTTAATCCATAAAATACTATCATAGAAATGAGTTTTAGGTCCAAAATCCTTACCTTAATGAAGTCTCCTTGATTTCTCTCTTCAAAATTGCCCAAAGCTCCCAAATTCGTGCTTACAAGTGAAGAAATCCTTTGAAAATTGCGAAAGAGAAAATATAACATTCTGACCCCAGTCATTTCCGCATTTGCGGTACTACAACTGCATCTGCGGTACCACATTTGCGGTAAATGAGTCGCTTATGCGGCTTTCATTTAACTCAGCCAAAACCGCATCTGCTATGCCAATTCCTCATCTGTGCCTTCGCAGGTGCGGTCCCCACAACCGCATCTGCGGTTTCCTGCCTCCAGGCATTTATTCGCTTATGCGATCACTCTTTCCGCATCTGCGGCACCGCACCTGTGGTGCCCAATCCGCAAGTGCGAAAATATCAGAAGCATCAAACTTTTCTGCAACTTCACCAAATCTTCCAACTCTCCGTCAACCATCCGAATTCACCCCAAGGCCTCCAAGAACTCAACCAAAAGCATCAATGTATTCCAAAACCTTACTCAAACTTATACCAATCTTCAAAATACCTCAAACAACATCAAATCGACTGAAACATATCGAATTCAAGCCTAAGTTTCCAAAAACTTCTAAAATCCGTTTTTGATCAAAAACCCAACCAAACCACGTCCGAATGACTTGAAATTTTGCACACACATCCAAATGATTCTACGGAACTACTGCAACTCTCAGAATTCCATTCTGACCCCTATATCAAAATCTCTCCGTCCAATCAAAAATCGCTAAAATCTCAACTTCGCCAATTCAAGCCTAAACCTACTCCAAACCTCCAAAACCCATTCTGATCACGCTCCTAAGTTACAAATCACCTCCCGAAGCTAACCAAACCCTCGAAATTCACTTTCGAGCCCTCTAACACATATGTCAACATCCGATTGACTTTTCCAACTTAAGCTTCCTTAAAATAGACTAAGTGTCCAAATTCGATCCGACCAACCCGATACCACATAACATGGATAAAAAAGCATAAAGAAGCAGAAATGGGGGAAACGGAGCAGTAACTCATGAGATGACTGGCCGGGTCGTCATAGAATCCAACCTAATTTGAGAACTAAATCCCCAAATTTTGATATTTCTAAATTCTACCCAAAATTCCCAATTTCTACCATGAAAACCCTAGATTCTAGGATGAAATCTTGTAAAAAGAAGTTAAGGAGTGAAAAAAATGAGATTAAAATCACTTACTAGTGTTTTGGGGGAAGAAAGAGTGTTTGAAAAATCGCCTCTTATGTTTTAGGGTTTTGAAAATTGAAAAATGGCTGCAAAGTCCCGTTTATATATATCCCTCTCAGAACCTCAACACTGACCACAGAAAAGACTGCAGCCGTGGAGTTCACCGCCAACAACAAAATATCAAGCGTGGCCGCAGAGATATGGCCTTGCCCACCGCTGACCGCGAAAACCCCACCGCAGCAGCGAAGACCCCACCGCGGTCGCGAAGCTTCACAGCGGACTGCGAAGCTCAGTTCAGAGACCTGCAACTTCTCTGAACCTGCAATAGCTATTTTTTTCTAAGTCTAAGTTCACTCTGTGGCCTATCCAAAACACACCCGAGCCCTCGGAGCTCCAAACTAACCATGCACGCAAGTCTAAAAATATCATATGGGCTTGCTCATGCGACCAAATCATCAAAATAACATCAACAATTACGGATTCAACCTCAGATTCATAAAATTACTCAAGAATATTGAAAATTTCCATTTTCTTAACTATAGGTCCGTTTCTTAACAAACCCTTCCGATTCTTACCAAATTGCATAGATTCAACTTAATTATTATTTCAAATCTGTACCGGGCTCCGGATACCATCAATAACACGCATCATTTCATTTAAAAAGCCTTTATATTTTCCAGCAAAAATTTTCTTTAAAAATTCTTTTCTCGGACTTGGCACCTCGGAATTTGATTCCGAGCATACGCCCAAGTCCCATATTTTACTACAGACCCTACAAGACCGTCGAATCGTGTGTCCGGGTCCATTTACCAAGAATGTTACCAAAGTCAATTTTAACCAATTTTAAAGGCCAGATTCATAAATTTTCTTATATTTCACATAAAAGCTTTCCGGAAATGCGTCTGGACTGCGCACGTAATACGAGGTGAGATAAAAAGAGGTTTTCAAAGCCTCAGAACGTAGAATTTACTTTTACTAAAACCATTAATCGAACGCCAAAACGCATGAAAATCAAACTAAACTTCAAGAACTTCTAGAATCGCAACCGAGCATCCGAATCATATCAAATCAACTCCGAATGGCGCTAAATTTTGTAGACACATTTGATGTGACAAAACAAACCTACTCAAGGCTTCAAATCAAGTATAACAACTTTAAAACGACGAATCATACCTCAAGCCAAAACCACCAATGCTGAAACTTATCAAATCACCTCCGATTGACCTTAAATTTTACACATAAGTCACATTTTCCATTATGGACCTAGTCCAACTTCTGGAATCGGAATCTGACGCGATATCAAAACCTCCTCTCCCGGTTAAGCTTACCAAAAATCCAACTTTAGCCAACTCAAGACTAATTCCTAAGTCCAAAATCACCCAACTAAGCTAACGGAACTGACGAAACTCCATTCCTAGGTCAAATGCTAAAAAGTCAAACTTGGTCAATTCCTCCAATTTAGAACTTAAGTCTTGCAGTTCATTCTTCCAAATCGATTCCGAATAACTTGAAAATCAATACTGACGATTTATGCAAGTCATAATACATCATGCGTAGATACTCGAGCCCTGAAAATACCGAGCGAAGTGGAGATACTCAAAACGACCAATCGGGTTGTTACATCCTCCACCACTTAAACAAACGTTCATCCTCGAACTTGCCAAGAGTCGTTCCAAAGCTATCAAATCAAGGTGTAATCTTACTATGCATAAACCCGGGGGTGATCCCACGTCATCCTGATCCACATAAGCCCGCCAACACAACATAATTAGAGATTCTTATTTCAACCTTGGTCCTTAAACCTTAGAACTCAATCTCTATCATTGAGAATTCATTACAAGACCTGAATCCCACAACCACACTCTGTATAAGTTAGAACAAAACTGTATCAAGTCACAACCATAACACAAGATGCAATTGATATACCTTATCACTTCGACACTCACAATAGGAACTCCTGACCATCATTACTGCCCAAAACAAATCCGGTACCAGTAGCAAACCTTATATCGATTAGAACCTCGTTCAAAACCTTCATACCCTATCTATGATGAAAGAGATAGGCATAGCTTAACCACTCATCTGATCAATAAGCCAAGAAACTCCCTCGCCCGACCAGGGCCATTGTCCACATCCTCAACAAAATATAGTGTTATTCTCCCAAACCTTCTTCATCCCAAAACAATAGTGCAAATCTCAGGTCTCAAAACTTCATCTCAGCCAATACGAGCAGTCACACCAACAAGCATCAACAATAAATATATGGAGCCACATACAACCCGGTTCCGTACACTAACAAGTAATAAAATAGACATGAAAGATAACAGTAAGAAAGCTAAATAAGAAAAATACTAAGAAAGTTAAGTAGAAAGGGAAATTTAAGCATTTTACTATGAACTATTTTCAACAAGGTGAAAGAAAAATATACGAAATAGAAATAAGGAGCCACATCTCACCACACCATTACGGCGTGCAACCCTATCCCATCATATCAATCCACATAGGGTACCCTTCGAGCCATAATACTCGAGCTCACTGATCACATGTGCGTCAACATCAAGCACAACAGAGTGCACAAAAATATAACTGTGGGAAAAATCATTAGGAACAAACAATACTGAGAAAGTCAAGTAAAACTATGGTGCAATAAGCAAATCAACATCACAAGGGCCACCTCGCTCATTGTGCCGTGAGGCCTAAACTAAATCACAATATACGTGCGAAGAATCATGTAACCCACACAACCTGTCATAGCATAAGATAGAAACATACAACATAAACCAAGGCGCGAATAACATCCACTCCACCCGATGACATACATGTGATTGCAATGCGCAAGAACAAGCAAATTCGATCCAATACATAATACACATTCTCATTAGGCTCAAAAGTAACTCCCAACCAATTTCCGATTATCCCCCAACATATAATTAACCTTCCAAAAATTCGTAGCAATCTTTCCGTAACACCTACTATCAATCATCCAATCCTCAACATTTCTTCATAGCTCGCAATCAAGGAATAGTCTGCCAACAAGAACATCCAGCCTCTGAATCTCATGAATACCAAAATCTTCATCCGTATTTTCAACACCGCTACATATATGGCTGGCACATAATTCATACTCCATCACCTCACGACAAAAAACACCCATAAGTCGAAACACAATGTACCTGCCAACAGGTGCTCCGGTGAAAACACATAGTGCTAGCAAAACCTTAAACACCCAAAATTGTCCGAGACATCAAGAACTCGTATCCTTCCCTTCAAAACTAAACTGCAACCTTGTACATGCACTTTTCAACTCCACATGACACGTAGCCTCTAACATGACAACTCGCAACACTACGAATAACTCATAGTTACCTCTGAATCATAAGCAAATTGAATACTTCATTAACCGAGAATCTTTCATTCATCTCAATCCAGGAGAGCACCACCATACCAATATAGCTTCTATACCTGTAGAAAACATCAACTCCGACCGCGGTTATAACCATGATAAATTCTTCTGAACTCAGTAACACATAATCAAGTATTCAAAACCAATTGCCTTTAACTCAACCGAGCCATGTAGACTGCCAACCCAAAAGTAACTCAATCCGATATGACTGCCCTGAGGGAACTTCCTGGGGACCCGAAATCATTTGTTGCATCACCCCAACATTGACATGCAGACCTTACTTGAAAAATAAATACCACAGATTCGGATACCATTCACTACCATTTGCAAGCCCACCCGTAGACAAATTCAAAAGTCCTCAAAGGTTACATAAGACCTGGAACTCACCAGAAACTCCTCGATAACCACTCAGCTTACTCTGATCTTCAATACAGAACTAATACACATCGAGAAACTCGTGCTTCATCAGCATATGCCCATTCAAAGAAATAACCAAGCAATCTCTTGGTCCGGAAGCTGATACGGTTCATGATACTACAATCCAATCATCATTAGAAAACTCTACCACTTAGCTCGAAGCCATAGAACACCTCATCAGTAACCCAAAGTACCATATCTCCACAACATGCCCTGATCCCGCACGACTATTTAGCTGAATGCTTCAAAAATTCATTCAATAGTGATCATAGAACATCACAAAGACTCTGCCAAATGCTTACCCATCATTGCAATAGTCAAACAAGTTCCCCAAATGCTCTGAAATGATAACATATGCACTCCACCGAATAGAAACCTCATACGAGACACACGATCCAAACTCATCATGCAGGAGATGGCCCACTGATTTTTACTCAAATTGACACCTTGCCATGAACCCATCTTAATCACATTGTCTGGCCACCAGCCAATTTTCCCAAATTTGTGCTTACCGACTAGACATATGAACCCGCCTCATACCACAAATGAACGACTAGAAGATTTAACATTACATTTCGCTTCTAAGGATAGACAACATATCGCGATGATAATCAAGCATCCATAGCCCATTGTAATCCATCTGCATCATCATCGATCGTCAGTACATAGCGAATACTAAGCGCACAACATCACGTATGAGCGATCAGGAAGAGTCAAAGTCATAGATTTCAAACCGAAACAAGGTTGCCCGATAAGGAAAGAAGAAAGGAAAATTTTTCCTAAATGCCATATATCCTCTTGAAGATAGGTGGGGACGTCATCATACCGATCCGTAGGACTCTACTAGACACTTGCTCATGACTCGTAGAACCTACGAACCTAGTGCTCTGATACCACCTTATCACGACCCAAAATCACAAGTCGTGATGGCACCTAACTCAACCCGCTAGGTAATCCAACTAATAGAAAATACAGCTCAACTGAGATTATAAGAGAATAGAGAAAAGATAACTGAACATTTACAAGTTTACCCAAGACCTAGTAGTACGAATCACGAGCTTCTAAGACTTGAAATTTCAAAGCTGATACAAATAAATACACGTTATGTTTGAAGGTTACATAAATAGATTAGCAATAACCTAATCTACCAAGGACAAGTGGCAGCTATATCCAAATGCACGAACATCTTTCAAATCAGCACCGGACGTCACCAGCAGCTTCGCTCCAAAATCTACACACAATGTGAAGAAGTGCAGTATCAGTAAAACCGACCCCATGTACTGGTAAGTATTTTGTCTAACCTCGTCTAAGTAGTGACGAAGCTTTTAGTTAAAAGATGCTTATTGTTATAACCTATACATTAGATTAACAATAATCTAATAAAAGCAGTTCAAAGCATAACAGATAAAAGTACAGTATACAACTCGGCGAGACAGTCAATAGTTACTAAAAGGAATCACAATATAATTAACCCTTACACTGTTTCACTTGGTTAGATTACAGACCAAAATTGCCTAACGTGATTATTTAAGGATATCAATATAGTCCAAACGTAGTACAATTATAACAACGACACAGTAGAATCCCACAAATGGGGTCTGGGGAGGGTAGAGTGTACGCGGACCTTACCCTTACCCCGGAGAGATAGAGAGGCTGTTTCCGAAAGACGTCGACTCAAGAAGAAGAAAAGAAACAATAGACAATAGATCAGTGACAGCAACAAAAGCCATAAAAATAGTATCAACACCGTAAGAAACAGAAAAATAGATGTAAAAGCAATAACAATAACCAGCAATAATGCCATATAAAATCATGTGGAAACTACATAAACTACTAACAACCCACAGCAAAACATTATCAGCCCAACCCAGCCCCGGGAATAACATAGAAAAACGCTCAACACCCTCCTAATCTATAACCCTAATGTTCGACCTCCACACCTTCCTATCCAGAGCCATGTCCTCGGAGATCTAAAGTCGCGACAATCACCTCACCCAGTACTTCTTTACCTCTCCTAGTACATGCCAATATCAACCGATCACACTTCCTAACTAGGGCATCTATGCTTCTCCTCCGCACGTGTCTGAACCGTCTAAGCCTCGCTTCCCGCATTTTGTCGACCACGGGAGTCACACCCACCTTCCAAACGGAGTACATGGAATTATTTTGGTAAAAACTAATACAAGATTTTGAAGTGTTACAAGTGTATCCAAAGTCCAAACATAACCCAAGATCTCCTTATAAATATATGGAACATGCAAGAAAATATACTGGACAATAATTCTATGCAAATCACTTCATTAAAAACATGACTTCTTTTCTCTCTCACTTGCTTACAAAATAAATGAACGTAAGGATAGCTAACAAGATATTTTAATACAAGATATAAATATATACCTAGTGCTCAAAATTAAAGAAATGTAAGGTAAGCAAATGAAGCTATAGCCATGGAAGACCATCCAAAGGAGGTAGTAGTTGATGATGATGAGCTGTTGTTGCGTCGCGCAACACGAGCTAATGGGACGAATGTGGTGGTTGTAGTTCTACTACCGCCACCACGAGAACCACTACTAGCCTTGGTTCCACGACCAACCCCGCCAAAGCTAGCACCACGAGCAGCGGTAGGTGTTAGGAGGATGAACATAATGATAGAAAGCACTAGCACGATTTTCATGACGTTCTTCATAATTTTTTTGTTCAGATAAGGCTTTTTATACTATCTAGTCGGATTTAAGAATATATGTACTGGCAAGGTAGAAAATACGAAAAATATGATCTTGTTATTGTGTTTCTTTGGGTGTAAGAGAAAAGTATGGATATGAAGTAGCAACAATTAAGCTTGTCTATTTATAGTGTGGCCTGAACACGGAAAGTCCATAATTGGAATAGCCACCGGTCATTTTCTCATTAAGTAGAAAGGCGCGCAATTTGGTTATATGAATAAATGAAGGCAATTTGGTTAGAGAGGAGATAGGAACTTTATTTGACACGGTCTGAAGAATTCGCCGACGGTCCAACTTGAGGACTAGGAAATCAATATGGAAAAGACTACACTAAGTTTGCCTCTTTTGGTGATTAGATTTAAAAAATAAAGCCTCGCATGTAAAAATAGTAACAGATGCAGGAAACAGGTTTTATTTATTATTGTTTTTTTTTTTGTTAGTTTTGGTATCCTTATTTTCTGTTATTACATATTGTTACAAAACTCTATGCTAAATGGAATGAAGGGAATGATCCAACAAAAAGGAAAAAAGATCATTTTTAGCCCGCGGACAAAATTATTTATATTTGGTAGTCAAAAAAAATGTATAAAATTTATATATTATTTGTACATAAAAATGTATATATACATACATACATACATACACACACACACACAAAAGAATATATTTTTTCAGCTATTATTTTGAGAACGGCTATACACCGTCATTTTCTAAATAAAAAAATAGGGAGAAATTAAAAAATAACCAGATTTACAAGTGGTAATTGTAAAAGATAAATCTGAGCAAAAACACTGTTCAAAATACGAAAAATATTCTAGCATAATATGCTGGAGTTCGAATTTTTTACATGTGAACTTCCAGCATAACATGCTGGAATTTCATAATGTGCTCCAATCTCCAGTATATTATGCTGGAACTTTCCGTGTAGCAGTAAAATAGTGGTTATTTTTCAATGACTTTGTAAACACTAGCTATTTTTAAATTAACGGTCCGAAAATTGGCTAGCCCGTACTAGTTTAAGTATAAGAGGAAGTCTTTTGTGTTTTGAAATTATGGTCTTAAATATGACATAATATTTGTATGACAATAAGATTTTTTGCACTTATGACCCTAAATTATAATATTTTTATGGCTATAATTTTTTTATTAAAGGTAAAATAAGAGTTTAAATTTAATTATTTTCGAATATAAAATTGTGCCAATCATTTTGGACAGACTAATAAACAAAAGTACCGAACAAATTGGATAGAAGAGAGTATCATACAAAATTTATTTATATGACCAGGTTAAAAATAGTCTGGAAATTATTTCAATAATTAGAAAAATAAAGCGTTAAAATGCGAATTAATGTTTTCCTGCTTATTGCATCTAAGGATATTGTTATTGACTGGTGTTCTACATGCCGTTTAGAGAGAGAATGTCTGACTTCTCTCTAGAAAACTTAGAAGAAGAACCCTAGCTTCTTCTATTAACCAACTACAATACCACTCCATCAACAATAATATCAAAACAAACACATGCTCGAAGTTCTAAACCTAGAACAACAATACAATGCCAAAACGACACAAACTCCTAACGGTAAAGACTCGGATATGGAACATGTTGAAGAAAACAAAACAACTGCACAAAGCTCACAACAGCTCTTGAGCTCCCAAACAATGGAGGATCACCAAAAACATCCTGAACACGACAATGGCAAACAAGACCTTAAAAATACCTTCTTATCCAAGCTGCAAGAAAACCTAGACAATATTCAAACCAAAAACCAGATAACAGTGCAAAAATCTATCCTTGGCTTTGATACTTCAGACGAAATTGAAAACATCTTTGACTCGGACAATTTCATACCCATAACTTTGGAGGATAAGGAATGAATATACAAAAACTGGGAAAATGCTCTAATAATCTAAATATTCGGTAGATGAGTAACTTACCAATTCCTACAATAAAAAATACATGCTATATGTAGACCCACCGAGAACTTATCACTAATCGACCTTGGTTGCGATTATTACCTCATAAAATTTACTAGATCGGAAAACTATGAAAAAACACTACACGGGGGACCTTGGTTCACGGAAACCAATTCCTCACTGTAAAGAAATGGGAGCCCAGGTTCATCGCCTCAACAACATCACTAACCTTCTCAACAGTCTAGGCCAGATTACCAGAGCTCCCAACAGAGTTCTACGACTATGAGATTCTTCACAAAATAGGAAACAAATTAGGAAAACTTCTTAGGATCAACGCGTGCACCACCTCAACCACTAGAGGTAAATATGCAAGATTATGTATTCTAACACCCGTTGAGAAACCCCTTAAAACACACGTCATCATGGGAAATCACTACCAAAAGATAGCCTACGAAGGATTCAATCTTTTGTGCGAGTCTTGTGGACGACTAGGACAAAATTCAAATAACTGCCCTAATGCAACATCTACTTCACAACCAAGCACTGATACTAACAATGGTAGGACCATGGAGGTCGATACCCTAACCAAAGAAATAGACCACTGGACAATTGTGACACACCAAAAAGACCTCAAACCTGGACTAGTACTAACCTAAATGATGCCACTATCTCGAACAAAACTGGGCCAAATGGGAATTCAAGAACCAAAAACGATGGAGCAAAAAGTGAAAATCTTCAAAGCTCACAACAGGCACAATTGCCCAAGGACAACGACCTGTTTAATACAGAGGTCAATACCTTTCCCCCCAACCAAAAACACAACCCGGTACACATTGATGAAACACTAGATAACCTTAGGAACCTACCCATCAAAAAGGACCAAAACAATCTAGGTAAACCTAGCTGCTACACCAACCGAACAGCCCCTTTGTTCAAAAGTATATTGGACAACCCCCCTCCCCTCCCTTTGTCAAACCTCTCCACATCACAATTAATGCCCCAATTCACTACCCTAGAACCAACATATTCTGCAAGAAAAAGGGAGGCAGACCCTACTACTAAACCCAGTGGTTAACAACAAAAGAACCAAGAAACAAAAATAAAGGCTGAAGACAAAATCCTAAGCCTAACAAAAAGGAACAATCTGATGGACGTTGACTAAAATCCCATCTCAGGCAAAGCCCCATAAACATTAAATGTTGATTACAATCATCCTAAAATTAGGTTTCATACCTCCAAAAAAGAAGACCTTACCTCACACGACCTCCTGTCACACATAACACCAACACAAACCATTGAAGAAATACTCTCAAACCATAAATCAAACCAAAAAGCTAGAAATCAAGTCTCATCAACCTTGTACATCACACCAATGTTTAACAAATCAACCTCTTTAACTTCCAACTCAAACAAGCCCTCACCATCCAAAAATACAACTCTCCTTCTGCCTAAGCTCAAGAACAGCATCATGGCCAGATTTCACCACACCAACTACCAACGCAGGCACAATAGAAACAGGAGAAACGTTTGGATGAGACAACAACCAAGAACATCATACCATGCACCTTACCCACCCATGAACCCACCGGAGCCAATAATCTACACAATACCACCACTACTAATGAATCATGTTCCACAGTCATGGCTGGAGTACGGACTGACAGGTTTCTCCCTCAACATGAATCTCCAGTTGGAAGGGCAAGACATCATGATTCAACTGAAAAATTCGAGCTACCTTGCTCAAATAGTGACGGAGGGGTTGAGGATAGGGATGGACAACGTTGAAAATCACCCATGGTTGTCCATGTTCAACAACCAAATGCCCCCCCCCAAACCACCCCACCTTGGGGATTCACCCATCACCTTGGAGCAGACAACCATGACCAACTCCTACTGCACCTATAGGGCTAAGCATGCAACTACCATTGTTCCAAGAAACCATACCCTCAATTCAAACACACTTCTAGCAATACCAGACAGCTCACAATGTAAACAACCACAACAATCCAACACTACACACAAACCAAACTCAAATAGTGGCAGCCCAAACCCTAGCTACAGTAGCGATACCAAACAGTACCTATTCACTTGCTCAAACACAGACAGAAGAGGGGGAAGACGTGTAAGGATCATCGATAGCAAGACGAGTGGAGTACAACATGATAAGGGAACCAAAGACGTTGGTGTTCAAGGAAAAAGAGAAAAAAGATACATCTTACGCTGCTCGCACGACTTGAGGGAATTCTCGATCAATATAAGAATTCTTCAAAGCCCCCGGGAATCTACAAGTACGGGACAATAATAATCCCAACCTTGTCCGAGCACCATTGGATGAACCAAGACAACAGGGCATGGGGAAGTCCACACCAAGAGACTCCATGGCAGGCACAGGTGGAGACATCCCAAACCCTAAATAGATCGATGAGTGTCATAATCTGGAATTGCAGGGGAGCGGGTAATGAGGAGTTCAGGAGGATATTTAGATCAATGTTAGACTACAACAGACCCTTTCTGGTGGCCTTACTGGAAATAAAGTTAGCGGATCACCAAGCTATAGTGGAGGACTTTAGGTTCACCAAAATGACCCAAGTTGCAACTCAAGGCAACTCAGGTGAAATGGTTATGATGTGGAATGAAACATAGGTGATAGTGGATCAAGTAGCTAGCACTGAGCAGGAAATCCACGCCATGGTAAAGGTAAAAGATTCTCCACACCAATAGTTTTTATTAGTTATTTATGCTAGCTATTTATTAGAGGAAAAAAGTATCTTATGGAATAACCTAAGAATAGTAGCAAACTCCTTTAAGGGCCCCTGGTTAATCACGGGGGACTTTAATGAAGTGACAGGGGAAAATAAAAAATTTGGCGGATTACCAGTCAACAATAGTACGGTTTCCAACTTCATAAACTGTATTGACTACTATGGACTCCTAGACCTAGGGTTTAAGGGTCTGAAGTACACCTGGTTAAATAAAAGGAAAAATCTAAGTTAATAATAATGAAAAGATTAGATAGATGCATGGCAAACACAAACTGGATTAATATATACCCTGAAGCCCAAGTAACTCATTTAACCAGGGTTTACTCGGATCACTGCCCTATTAAACTTGATTTAAGAAGAAATATGCCCCGTGAAAATAAAGTCTTTAGAATAGAATCAATGTGGTTATCCCACCCCTCTTTTAAACATCTAGTGAAAGCCAATTGGAACGTCAATAACTTTATTCTAACGGCTATTGAAAACTTCATAAAAGAAGTAAAAAACTGGAACATAACTACATTTGGGAATATCTTAATAAAAAAATGTTACCCTGGCTAGGCTCAATGGGATACAAAAATCCCCTAAATATACTACTAGTCAATTTCTAAGAGACCTGGAATCAACCCTAACAGAAGGCCTTAATAGAATTCTAAAACTAGAAGAGGAATTCTGGATACTCAAGTCAAGAGTATAATGGCTAAATGAGGGAGACGCAAACACAAAGTTCTTCCACATTACCACAATACAACGTAGAAGAAAAAATAGACTCCTTAACCTAAGAGATGAGGGAGGTAATTGGTTCTACGACCAAAAGGAGATTATTCCTTTAATTACTGAATTATTTCACAATCTCTTGACAACAAGTCATGTTTCCTCCATAACCAAACAAATGTCAATGTCCCACTATGCTACTCTTAGTAGTAGGGACCACTCTGCCTTGAGCTTAGAACCTGACCTCCAGGAAATTAAACAAGTGGTCTTCTCCTTTAAACCTTATAAAGCACCAGGACCGGATGGTCTTCACCCTTTTTTCTACCGAAAGTTCTGGAATGAAACAAAAAATGCCTTAATTAGATTTTGTAAGGAGGAATTTCGAAATAAAACAATGACGGAGGAAATGAACAAAACCTACGTCTGTTTAATTCCAAAATGTAAGAGTCCGAAAACTATAAAACAATTTAGACATATAAGTCTCTGCAACACTGCCTACAAAATCATTACAAAGATTTTGGTTAATAGAATCAAACCACTACTCTCAAAAGTCATACACCCCACATAAACTAGCTTCCTAAAAGAGAGAAGAGCCTCTGATAATGTCATCATTGTGAACGAAGTAGTGTCCTACTTCAAAAGAACTAAAGGGAAGAAAGGGAAAATGTTAATTAAAATAGACCTGGAAAAAGCCTTCGACAAAATAGAATGGTCCTTCGTAAGATTTTCACTGATTTCTTTAAATTTCCCCAAAAATCTGATTGACCTAATAATGTCCTGTATTTCTACCACTCAAACTTCAATCCTGATAAATAGGTCTAGCACGGATATTTTTAGACCAACGAGGGGGATTAGGCAAGGGGATTCCCTATCCCCATACATATTCATAATCTGCATGGAAATGCTATATAGTCTTATACACCATGAAATTGACTGCTGCAGATGGACCCCCATCAAAATGTCTAATAAAGGACCACATTTGTCTCACCTATTCTTTGCAGACGACCTAATTCTGATGGCAGAAGCCAACAAAAACAGCTATAATTCAATAATAGACACCCTTAATAAATTCTGCAACTATTCGGGTCAATCCATTAATATTCAAAAGTCAAGAGTTATATTCTCCAAAAATGCCTCCTCCAGAAACAAGGAATGCATCAGCCCATGTTTATCCATGAAACTCCCGAATGAAGTAGGGAAATACCTAGGATTCCTAATCTTAAATTCAAACCCATCCAAAAAAGATTTTCAACCTATTATTGATAGCCTTAACAGTAGACTACAGGGATGGAAAGTAAATCTCCTGACCATAACAGGTGGGACTACCCTAATAAAATCCACTCTTGCAGCAATCCCTAATCATGTCATGCAAATCTACAGCCTCCCAAAACCTACGCTAAAAACTATTGACGCCATTCAAAGAAACTTCATATGGGGGAGTACATCTGAAAAAAGAAAATGCCACCTCATCAATTGGAACACAGTAACTAGGGATAAGAAGGAAGGAGGCCTAGGGCTATATAAAGCCAAATGGAAGAACCAATCATTCAATGCAACTCTGGCATGGAGATTTGCAAGGGAAAAACAATCTCTATGGGTTCAAGTCCTACAGAGCAGATATAGCATCAATATGGACTCTTCCACGTGGAAGGACCTAGAGAAAAAAGGAGGAACCCATACCTGGAAAAATATTTGTATTGGATGAGAAATCTGCGAACAAGGCATCCACTGGGAAGTAGGTAATGGGGAATCCATTAACCTTTGGCATAATGCCTGGATCATAGACCCAGGCCCCCTTCGATCCCTCATACAGGGGCCTTTGCCTCTCAATGAAATAAATCCCCCCCCCCCAAGTTCTATTCTAGAGGAGGGCTCCTTCAATATCAATACCCTCTCTTTTGAGCTACCAGAAACCATTTGTTAAAAAAAATTTAGCACATATATTAAACAGAGTGAGCCGACAGTAGACAAATTTACTTGGGAAGAGGGACCTAATGGATCCTTCTCGACAAAGGCTGCTTACAAAAATGCCAAATCCCAGTCCAAAGAAGAAGGAAACTAGACTGACTTTTCTTGGCTATGGAAGCTAGACACCGTAAATAAAATCAAGGCCTTCTTATGGACAATTGTCCATAATAGGTTACCCAACTCCAAAATGTTATATAATAGGAAAATCATAAACTCCAGCATTTGCAATATTTGCCAAAATGAAGAAGAAGACATGGAACACATGTTCTTCAACTGTCGACACTCAAAACCTATTTGGGATCAATTGGGAAGCTTTTACAAATACCCGGATCAGCCTCGCAATGAGCTCACTTTTACCCTTTGGCATATCTGGATCCACAGAAATAATTTCATTTTTAATAACAATAAATCTCCTCTCTCCTTAAAAAACATCGTGAAAAGTGCAACGAAATTTAAATTGTTAACAGAATCTATCCAGAGTCCTAACCCCAGGACTACCGTCTACACAAAATGGAAGCCACCTGATCGGGGAACTTTTAAATTAAACGTAGAGGGTTCTAGCTTAGGTAACCCTGGGAGGGGCGGCATCGGAGAGGTTATCAGAGACTGGGAAAGCAACTGGATTATAGGCTTTAACATGTCCATCTCTCACGCTACTAACATATACATGGAAGGCCTCACCCTTACACAGGGTCTAAAAATAGCTATACAACAAAACATTAGACGATTAGTGGTTGAAACAGATTGCAGTGCCTTAGTTAACATGCTTACTAACGATAATGGTCCGTATCAATATTTGATTACTGATTGCAGATGGATGCTTACTAGAGCAGGAGAGCCTCAGGTCACTCACGTCTTCAGAGAAGCGAATGGAGTGGCTGATGCTATGGCAAAACATGGAAGCAACTTGAACTTTTTTGAAAATCCTATGTTGTATTTTTCCCCGCCCCTTTTTATTGTTTCTACTTTTGAACTGGACAAGCTAGGAACTTTATGTCCTAGAAAAGTCTCAATTTGTAATAACACTTAAACAGGAAAAAAAAAAAAAAAAAAAAAAAAAAGACTGGCGTTCTATATTGAAAGTCAATAGTACGATGTCGGTCGAAGCTTATCCTAATTTTACAAGTGGTAGTCTGGTAGTAGATACACAAGTGGTCTTTCAAGTATTTTCTTTTTTTTGTTCTTTTTTTAATAAAATTATTCAAAGATTTATTAGCATAAAAACGATATCTTAATTTGTAAATCTTTGAAGTATTTTGTATGCACGCTTTGCATTATATATACCCCACCATTATAGACATACCATTATTCAAAAAGAGTTTAAATTCTATTATAGGATAATGATTAAAAAATATATATTATTAAATCACATAAAAGATAATTATAATGTAACATTTTAAAAAAAATAGAACTATTAATCTAAAAAATAAGGCCGAATACTTGCTATAATATACTAAAATACATTAATCGTATAAAATTTTTATCATGTGTATAAGTTAAATCAGTTCCAAAATTCCTCTTAAGTTGTACAAAGCACCTTGTATTATTTACTTTAAAGAATTTGACGATGTCAAAGTATCTATAGCCAACTATTTCTTTAGCTATACCGAAAACTAGGGGTGTTCAAATCGAACCGAAAAACCGCACCAAACCGAAAAATCAAACCAAACCGATTAAAAAACCCGACTAGGTTTGGTTTGACTTGGTTTGGTGTGACGACCCAAAGGGTCATCACCTGTTTTCTTACCCATTTTGTGCTTCCGAGGCCTTGAAGACCTCATTTAGAGTTGCCTCGATTTACGTGCGCAGTCTCGGCGCGTAGCCGGAAAGCTTAAATATGAAATTTTGTTAAAAATGCAAAGTTTTAATATTAAAATGAATAAATATGACTTCGGTCAACATTTGGATAAACGGATCCGGACCCGGGATTTGACGATTCCGGAGGGTCCGTAGAAAAATATGGGACTCGGGCATATACCCGAAATCGGAATCCGAGGTCCCTAGCCTGAGAAGTGAATTCTTTTAAGGAAGTTATTTTTCTGAAAATGTCTAAGGAAATTGAAATGAAATTTGATTAGAACGAGTTGGTATCGGGCCTGTATTTTGGTTCTGACACCAGGTACAGGTCTTATATATGACTTGAGTCATTCTTGTGAAATTTGGTTAAAACGGACGCCGTATGACGCGATCCGGACCTTAATTGAGAAATGTGAAGTTTAAAAGAGTTTTGAGAAATTTCATTGATCTCGAGGTTTAATTCGATGCTCGTGATGTTATTTTGGTAATTTAATGACACGAATATATCCGTAGGATGTTTTTGAGGTTGTTTGTATACTTGGGTTGGAGTTTCGAAAGCTCGGGTAAGTTCGAGTAGGTTTCGGGATGCCTGAGGTTTAGAAAGTTAGATGTTGCAGGTTCAGGAAGTTGCAGGCCTCTGAACTCTTTAGTGCGGTCCGCAAGAATTGCGTACGACCGTGGAGGGACCAGCGCGGCCGCGGTCACCTTTGTGCGGGGCGCAGTGGAGGCTGTGCGGCCGCAGTCGCCTTTGTGCGGTCCGCACAGGGTGCTAAACTACAGGTCTTCAGGGAGGCCTGTGCGGCCGCAATCCATTTAATGCGGTCCGCGGTGGAGCTCCGCGGCCGCGGACCTTTTTATGCGGTCCGCGGTGAGGGTCTGAGAGGGGTATAAATAGACGGGATTTTCAGCTATTTTTCACTTTTCAAGACCCCAAAAACATAAGAGGCGATTTTTCAAACAACCTTTCTTCTCCAAATCAATTGTAAGTCATTTTTAACTAGTTTTCTTCAATCATTAACATCTTTTAACATGGTTTCAACTTAAAATCAAAGATTTTCATGGGAGAAATTGGGTGTTTTGGGTAGAACCTAGGTCTTCCAAAAAATTGGGGATTTGGACTTCAATTTGAGGTCCGATTTCAAAACAAATTATACATTTGGATTCGTGGGGGAATGGGTAATCGAGTTTTGGTCCGAACCTCGAATTTCGACCACGTGGGCCCGGGGGTGATTTTGACTTTTTGGGTAAAACTTTGGGAAAACTCATTTTCATGCATTGGGGTTGATTCATTTAGCACTTATTGATTTAATTAAGTAACTTGTGACTAGATTCGAGCGGATTGGTGGTGGAATCAAGGGAGTAAAGCTATAATTGAGGCTTGAGTGGTGTTCAAAGCTTCGAGGTAAGTGTTTGATCTAACCTTAGCTTGAGGGATTAGGAGTTGAGTCTTATTTGCTATGTGCACATTATTATGATACGATTGATTTGGTGAGAACGAGAGTAAAATAACGAAGGGTGATGTCGTGCACATTTTTATTATAAATATTATTTGGGTGAGGATGAGAGTAAAAGCATGAAGGGTGATGCCGTGCAAATCGTTGAATTCTGATTCTTGTTGATATTCTGGCTTTGTTGTTTATTTCTTTTATTGAGGTTTTCTATTTGGAACTGTTACCTCCCCACAGCATGTTTCCCCTTCCTACATTGACTGGTTATTTCTGTATCTCTTTTCCGCTGTCTATATATACGAATTGCCCAGGTTATTTGGTAGTCCGGTCCTAGCCTCGTCACTACTTCGTCGAGGTTAGGCTAGGCACTTTCCAGTACATGGGGTCGGTTGTGCTGATACTACACTCTGTGCTCTTTTGCACAGATCCAGGTCTTGGACAGCAATAGTAGCACGAGAGCCAGCCTTCAGTCCAGTGAGACACCGAGTTAGCCTTGCAGGCGTCCGCAGGCCCAGCGTCTCATCTATCTTTTATTTCAATCTGTTATCTCATGTTTCCGAGACAAACAGTTTATATTTTTATTTCAAATGGTTGTATTTAGTACTCTTAAAAGTTCGTGAGTAATGTAACATCAGTTCTTGGGTAGAGGCATATGTTGATTTCCGCATTATTGTTCAGTTTATTCAATTTAAGTCCTCTGCTTTAATTCCATATTTCCGCTGTTATATTAATGTTTAACGCTTGATGTTATGCTCAATAAAAAGGATTAAAAATAAAGGAGTTAGGGATTTAGGATTTGTGGCTTGCCTAGCTTCTACGAATAGGCGCCATCACGACTCCCGAGGGTAGGAATTCTGGGTCGTGACAAGTTGGTATCAGAGCTCTAGGTTACATAGGTCTCACAACTCACAGACAAGCTCAGTAGAGTCTGAGGGATCGGTACGGAGACGTCTGTATTTATCCCCCAGAGGCTATAGAGTTAGGAAAATTTCTCATTTGTTCTTTCTTGTCGTGCGAATTTGTTCCTCAAATGCTAATTGGATTTCTACTCTGCTCTTTCACATATGGCGAGAACACGCACTTCCTCATCTACCTCTCAACAACCCGAGCGCCTAGCAGCACCTCCCACTAGGGGCAGAGGGCGAGGCCGTGCAAGAGGCGAGGTAGGGGCAGAGCTCAACTCCGAGCAGCAGCACTAGTGGTAGAGCCTCAGGTTGATTTTAAGGAAGAGGTTGCAGCCCCAACAGCTCCGGTGGGCCCAGCTCAGGTCCGAGAGGGGTTCATTTCCACCCCAGTTCTTCAGGACGCTCTGGTCCGATTGGTGGGCCTCATGGAGAGTGTCACCCGAGCGGGTTTGCTTCCTGTAGCACCAGCCACTTCTCAGGCTGGAGGAGGGGATCAGACTCCTATTATGTGCACTCTAGAGTAGGTAGCTCCCCAGGTTCAGATTCCAGCGGTTCAACCAACTATGGCAGTTCAGCCGGGTGTAGCAGCTCAGACCGGCAATGGAGCGGTTATGTTCGCCAATGCTTTATGGAGGCTGGATAGGTTCACCAAGCTCTTCACTTCTACATTTAGCGGTGCATCTACTAAGGATCCCTAGGATTATCTGGATAGTTGTCACGAGGTTCTTCGGAACATGGGGATCATTGAGACCAATGGAGTAGATTTTTGCTACCTTTCGTTTGTATGGATCCGCCAAGACTTGGTGGAGGGATTATTGCTTAGCTAGACCAGCCGGTTCGCCATCTTTGACTTGGGAGCAGTTCACAGCGTTGTTTTTGGAGAAGTTTCTCCCCGTGATACAGAGGGAGTCCTTTCGGAGGCAGTTTGAGCGCCTCCATCAGGGTTCCATGACGGTCACCCAGTATGAGACCAGGTTTATCGATCTAGCTCGCCATGCTCTTGTCATACTTTCCATCGAGAGAGAGAGGGCGAGGAGGTTTATTGATGGTCTTATTCAGCCAATTTGTCTTTAGATGGCCAAGGAGGCCGGGAGTGAGATCACTTTCCAAGAGGCGGCCAATGTGGCCCGCAGAGTTGAGATGGTTCTATCACAGGGAGGTGGTCATGGGTCAGATAAGAGGCCCCGTCATTCAGGCAGATTCAGTGGTACCTCGTCTAGAGGTAGAGATTCATATGGTAGTGGCCATCCTCCTAGGCCCTTTCAGTTAGCTCTCCAGGTCTCTCATGGTACTTTAGGTGGTCGTGGTTCTCAGATGCACTATTCTGATCAGCAGCCTTATAGTGCACCACCAGCTCTCATCAGTGCACCTCCGCTTCAGAGTTTCCGAGGTGGTCATTCAGGTTGACAGGGCCAGCAGTTTTAGCATCCCAGGGCTTGTTACACTTGTGGTGATCCTAGTCACATTGCCAGGTTTTGCCCTCAAGCACCGGGTAGCTCTCAGCATCAGGGTTCTCGTGTTATGGTACAAGCACCAGGCGTTCCACAGCCTGCCCAGCCAGTTAGAGGTGGGGGTAGAGGTGCTAGAGGTGGAGGTAGAGGTCCTAGAGGTAGAGCTCAGGACTCCAGAGGTGGAGGCCAGCCAGCAGCAGGCCGTCTTAGAGAGGTAGTTCAGGGTAGTGGGGCCCAGCCCCGATGTTACACCCTTCCAGCTAGGCCTGAGGTTGAGGCTTCAGATGCAGTCATTATAGGTACCATTATGGTTTGTGATAGATATGCTTCAGTGCTATTTGATCTAGGGTCTACGTATTCGTATGTGTCATCTTATTTTACACCGTACCTAGTCATGCCTAGTAATTCATTGAGTATTCCTGTTTATGTGTCTACACCGGTGGGTGATTCTATTGTGGTCGATCGAGTCCATCGTTCTTGTATTATGGTGATTGGGGGGTCTTGAGGCCCATGTTGATTTGTTTCTATAAGACATGGTCGACTTCGATGTTATATTGGGAATGGACTGGTTATCCTCGTACCATGCCATCTTGGACTATCACGCCAAGACTGTGACCTTAGCCTTACCGGATTTGCCTCGTTTAGAGTGGAGAGGGACTCCTGGTCATTCTACCCGCAGTGTTATCTCGTACGTGAAGGCTCAACGTATGGTCGAGAAGGGGTGTTTGGCCTATTTGGCTTATGTTGGCAATTCCAGTATTGAGGTTCCCTCTATTAATTCGGTGTCCGTGGTTCATGAGTTTCCTGATGTTTTCCCTTCAAACCTGTAGGGTATGCCACCCGACAGGGATATTGATTTCTGCATCGATTTGGTTCCGAGAACTCAGCCCATTTCTATTTTGCCATATCGCATGGCCGCGCCAGAGTTGAAAGAGTTGAAGAAGTAGTTGCAAGACTTGCTTGAGAAGGGTTTCATTAGACCTAGCGTTTCGCCTTGGGGTGCGCCGGTGTTGTTTGTTAAGAAAAAAGATGGTTTGATGAGAATGTGCATTGATTATCGGCAGTTGAATAAGGTCACCATCAAGAATAAGTATCCACTGCCGAGGATCGATGATTTGTTCGATCAACTTTAGGGTGCCAAGGTATTTTTAAAGATCGAATTGAGATCTGGCTACCATCAGTTAAGGATTAGGGCATCCGATGTCCCTAAGGCAACTTTTCGCACTCGGTATGGGCATTATGAGTTCTTGGTCATGTCATTTAGGTTGACAAATGCCCCAGCGGCTTTTATTGATTTGATGAACCGAGTGTTCATGCCTTATTTGGACTCATTCGTAATAGTCTTCATTGATGATATTCTGATATATTCCCACAACCGGGAGAAGCACGAGCAGCATCTTAGAGTGGTTCTTCAGACCTTGAGGGATAGTCAGTTATATGCTAAATTCTCGAAGTGTGAGTTCTGGTTGAGTTCAGTTGCATTCCTGGGTCATATTGTGTCATCAGAGGGTATTCAGGTTGACCCGAAGAAGATTGAAGTAGTCAAGAACTGGCCTAGACCAGCATCAGCTACAGAGATTCGGAGTTTCTTGGGATTGGCAGGCTACTATCATCGGTTCGTGGAGGGGTTATCATCTATCGCAGCCCCGATGACCAGGTTGACCTAGAAGGGTGCCCAGTTCAGATGGTCGGATGAGTGTGAGGTGAGCTTCCAGAGGCTCAAGACAGCTCTGACTACGGCACCGGTGTTAGTATTGCCCACGGGTTCAGGGCCTTACACAGTCTATTGTGATGCCTCCCGTATTGGGCTTGGTGCAGTGTTGATGCAGGATGACAAGGTCATTGTATATGCTTCGAGGCAGTTAAAGATTCATGAGAAGAACTATCCGGTTCATGATTTGGAGTTGGCAGCCATTGTTCACGCATTCAAGATCTGGAGGCATTATCTGTATGGCGTGGCATGTGAGGTGTTCACTGATCACAAGAGTCTTCAGTATTTGTTCAAGCAAAAGGAGTTGAATTTGAGGCAGAGGATGTGGTTGGAGTTGTTGAAGGATTATGACATCACTATCTTATATCACCCGGGAAAGGCCAATGTGGTGGCCGATGCTTTGAGTAGAAAGTCAGCCAGTATGGGCAGTCTCGTTTATATCCCAGTTAGTGAGAGGCCGCTTGCTTTAGATGTTCAGTCCTTAGCCAATCAATTCATGAGGTTGGATATTTCTGAGCCTAGTCGGGTATTAGCTTGCACGGTCGCTCGTTCTTCGTTATTGGAGTGTATCCGTGATCGGCAGTTTGATGATCCCCATTTGTATGTTCTTAGAGACACGGTGCAGCGTGGAGGTGCCAAGCAGGTACCTTAGATGCTGATGGAGTTTTGAGATAGCAGGGTCGAGTTTGTGTGCCTAATGTGGATGGGCTTCGAGAGTTGACTTTAGAGGAGGCCCATAGTTCCCGGTACTCTATTCATCGGGGCGCCGCGAAGATGTATCAGGATTTGCGGCAGCATTATTGGTGGCATAGAATGAAGAAGGATATTGTGGCATATGTGGCACGGTGTTTGAATTGTCAGGAGGTTAAGTACGAGCATTAGAGGATTGGTGGATTGTTTCAGAGGATTGAGCTTCCCGAGTGGAAGTGGGAGCGGATCACTATGGACTTCGTTACTAGACTTCCGCTGACTCGGAAGAAGTTCGACACAGTTTGGGTCATTGTTGATAGGCTGACCAAGTCAGCGCATTTCATTCCTGTGGCAATCTCCTAATCATCCGAGAGGTTAGCTGAGATCTATATCCGGGAGATTGTTTGCCTTCATGGTATGCCTGTATCTATCATTTTGGACCGAGGTACGCAGTTTACTTCACGTTTCTAGAGAGCAGTTCAGCGAGAGTTGGGAACCCAGGTTGAGTTGAGTACAGCATTTCATCCTCAGACGGACGGGCAGTCCGAGCAGACTATTCAGATATTGGAGGATATGCTCCGAGCTTGTGTTATTGACTTTGGAGATTCGTGGGATCAGTTTTTGCCTTTAGCAGAGTTTGCCTACAACAACAGTTACCGGTCGAGTATCCAGATGGCTCCTTATGAGGCTTTATATGGTAGGTGGTGTCGATCTTCGGTTGGATGGTTTGAATCGGGAGAGGCTCGGTTGTTGGGTACAGATCTGGTTCAGGAGGCCTTGGATAAGGTCAGGATCATTCAGGATAGACTGCGTACAGCCCAGTCCAGGCAAAAGAGCTATGCAGATCGCAAGGTTCGAGAGGTGGCTTTTATGGTTGGTGAGCAGGTATTGCTCCGAGTGTCGCCTATGAAGGGAGTGATGAGATTTGGGAAGAAGGGCAAGCTTAGCACTAGGTTCATTAGTCCGTTTGAAATTCTTGATAGAGTGGGAGAGGTGGTTTATAGACTTACATTGTCGCCGAGCTTATCAGTCGTGCATCCAGTTTTTCATGTGTCCATGCTTCGGAGGTATCACGGCGATCCATCCCACGTGTTAGATTTCAGCACTGTACAGTTGGACAGGGACTTGTCATATGAGGAGGAGCCGGTAGCTATTCTAGACCAGCAAGCTCGTCAGTTGAGATCCAGGAGTTTCCCTTCTGTTCATGTTCAGTGGAAAGTTCAGTCTCTTGAGGCATCGACCTGGGAGTTTGAGTCCGATATGCAAAGCCGTTATCCTCATTTATTCCCCGAGTTAGGTACTTCCTTCTTTTGTCCGTTCGAGGACAAACGGCTATTTTAGAGGTGGAGAATGTGACGATCCAAAGGGTCATCACCTATTTTCTTACCTACTATGTACTTCCGAGGCCTTGAAGACCACATTTAGAGTTGCCTCGATTTGCGTGCATAGTCCGAGCGTATAGCTGGAAAGCTTATATATGAAATTTTGTGAAAAATGCTAAGTTTTGATGTTAAAATGAATAAATTTGACTTTGTTCAATATTTTGGGTAAACGGACCCGGACCCGCGATTTGATAGTCCCGGAGGGTCTGTAGGAAAATATGGGACTCGGGCGTATGCCCGAAATCGGAATCCGAGGTCCCTAGCCCGAGAAATGAATTTTTTTAAGGAAATTATTTTTCTGAAAATGTCTAAGGAAATTGAAATGAAATTTGATTAGAACGAGTTGGTATCGGGCCCGTATTTTGGTTCCGACGCCTGGTACAGGTCTTATATATGACTTGAGTCATTCTTGTGAAATATGGTTAAAAACAGACGTCGTATGACGCGATCCGGGCCTTAATTGAGAAATGTGAAGTTTAAAAGAGTTTTGAGAAATTTCATAGATCTCGAGGTTTAATTTCATAGATCTCGGGGTTTGATGACAAGAATATATCCGTAGGATGTTTTTGAGGTTGTTTGTATACTTGGGTTGGAGTTTCGAGGGATCGGGTGAGTTCGAGTAGGTTCTGGGATGCCTTAGGCTTAGAAAGTCAGATGTTGCAGGTTCAGGAAGTTGCAGGCCTCTAAACCCTTTAGTGCGGTCTGCCAGAAATCGTGTGTGACCACGGAAGGGCCAGCGCGGCCGCGGTCGCCTTTGTGCGTGGCGAGGTGGAGGTTGTGCGGCCGCAGTCGCCTTTGTATGGTCTGCACAGGGTGCTGAACTGCAGGTCTTCAGGGAGGCATGTGCAGCCGCAGTCCGTTTAATGTGGTCGCGGTCCTTTTTATGCGGTTCGTGGTGAGGGTCTGAGAGGGGTATAAATAGACGGGATTTTCAACTATTTTTCACTTTTCAAGACCCCAAAAACATAAGAGGCGATTTTTCAAACAACCATTCTTCTCCAAATCAATTGTAAGTCATTTTTAACTAGTTTTCTTCAATCATTAACATCTTTTAAAATGGTTTCAACTTAAAATCAAAGATTTTCATGGGGGAAATTGGGTGTTTTGGGTAGAACCTAGGTCTTCCAAAAAATTGGGGATTTGGACTTCAATTTGAGGTTCGATTTCAAAACAAATTATACATTTGGATTCGTGGGGAATAGGTAACCGCGTTTTGGTCCGAACCTCGGGTTTCGATCATGTGGGCCTGGGGTGATTTTGACTTTTTGGGTAAAACTTTGGAAAAACTCATTTTCATGCATTGGGGTTGATTCATTTAGCACTTATTGATATAATAAGTAACTTGTGACTAGATTCGAGTGGATTGGTGGTGGAATCAAGGGGGTAAAGCTATAATTGAGACTTGAGTGGTGTTCAAAGCTTCGAGGTAAGTGTTTGGTCTAAACTTAGCTTGAGGGATTAAGTTGAGTCTTATTTGCTACGTGTACATTATTATGATACGATTGATTTGGTGAGAACGGGAGTAAAAGCACGAAGGGTGATGTCGTGCATATTTTTATTATAAATATTATTTGGGTGAGGACGAGAGGAAAAGCACGAAGGGTGATGACGTGCAAATCGTTGAATTTTGATTCTTGTTGATATTTTGGCTTTGTTGTTTCTTTCTTTTATTGAGGTTTTTTATTTGGAACTGTTACCTCCCCACAGCATGTTTCCCCTTCCCACATTGACTAGTTATTTCTGTATCTCTTTTTCGTTGTATATATATATACGAACTGCACAGGTTATTTGGTAGTCTGTTCCTAGCCTCGTCACTACTTCGCAGAGGTAGGCTAGGCACTTGCCAGCATATGGGGTCGGTTGTGCTGAAACTATACTCTATGATCTTTTGCATAGATCCAGGTCTTGGACAGCAGCAGTAGCGCGGGAGCCAGCCTTCAGTCCAGTGAGACACCGAGGTAGCCTTGCAAGCGTCCGCAGGTCCGACGTCTCCTCTATCTTTTATTTCAGTATGTTATCTCATGTTTCCAAGAAAAACAGTTTATATTTTTCTTTCAAACGGTTGTATTTAGTACTCTTAGAAGTTCGTGAGTAATGTGACACCAGTTCTTGGGTAGAGGCATATGTTGATTTCCGCATTATTGTTCAGCTTATTCAATTTAAATCCTCCGCTTTAATTCCATATTTCCACTGTTATATTAATGTTTAACGCTTGATGTTATGCTAAATAAAAAGGATTAAAAATAAAGGAGTTAGGGATTTAGGATTTGTGGCTTGCCTAGCTTCTACAAGTAGGCGCCATCACGACTCCCGATGATGGAAATTTCGGGTCGTGATATTTGGTATTGAGTAAAAAAATTCGAACCAAACCGACATATAAATATATATATATATATATATATATATATATATATATATATATATATATATCATTTATATTTTTAAGACTTTATAGTGATTTTTCTTTAGAAAATGTAGAAATATTTGGGATCCTCTCATGTATTAAGCTTGAAAGCGTAAATTAACGAAAAATTATTGTTAGACGTCTAAGAAAATAACTATCATGTGTTACTAAAAAAATTCTCCCATAAGAATATTTTAATAGATCATATGTTTATCAATTTTTTCCATATTTAATAAAATATATTCACTTATCAAAGTTTTATCTATAAATTTAACAAAGTAAGATTGAAATAATATTCATGTAACAAAAAAATCTGAAAACCCGAAAAACCCAACAAAACCGAACCAATCCAAACCGATATAGTTGGTTTGGTTTTTTTTTAATAAAAATCGAATCAACTCGGTCCATGTACACCCCTACCGAAAACAAATGAGTACAAACTAAATAGCTGTTTGAATGATTTAAATACTTAAAAAAAATTATTTAGGCATGACTGAAAAAATTTAACAAAGACTATATAGGAAAAATTTATCAACTAGAGAGAATACGAGGTAGAAGATTTTTTCATTCACAACTCTTGAATCTCAGCCATAAGAAAATTATAAATCAAATATGACTAGACTAAAAAGTCCTATTCCAATATGAATTTGATAAATAAAATCTAACTACACATGAACTAAATAAACTAGTAAATATCAATTCCTAAATAACTTAGGATACTCTTGGTCTCTTTCCAAATCCTCCCTCAAACAAAGATGTTCAAATTTGATGATCATGCATCAGAATTCTCCGATTTAATAGAGTCAGCAAGATCCGGGTGACCAGAGTGATCAGCAGCTTGATCAGCTTAAGGGGAAGTTTCGCAGGTTTGTGAAGACAGATTCTCGTCACTCAGTTTTCAGAGCTGAGCCAACTGATTCAGTGGTCTCCCTCTCTCCCTATACTTCGAACCAAGACTCTTCTTCAGACTTAGGTTCTCTAGCTTCTATTCTCGGGGTACGTAGATCCACCCGTCTTCGTTTTCCTATTCATAGGTTTGTATCAACTAAGTCTCTGTCTACTTCCCACGAGTCTTTTTTGCAATTTCATCCATCTTTTTTAACCTGATACCTTTGCAGAGGCCATATCTCAACCCTGCTGGCAGCTCTATGCAGAAAGAGATCGTAGCACTAGAATGGTTTGCTACTTGGGATTGAGTCTCTCTTCCTCTAGGGAAATCAATAGTGGGCTACAAGTGGGTCTATAAAGTATATATGGCTCCGCCTTAAATAATTTTGATGTGGCCCCTTAAACAAAAGAGATGGATTGGCTCCGCTGATTTAGCATGCTGCATTTGTTTCCTCATTCACCACATGACTAGGGATCAAATCCCAACACCCGTGCTTTCTTTCAATTCAAGATAGCATAGTATCCTTTTTTCTTTTATCTTTTTTAAGTTCATGAACAACTATTTAGCATTAGTACATAATGTCAATTTCTACACAAAATAGTCTCAAACTCTTTTTGAGAAATATCCTTCTAGACATCGAAAATGTAATAGAGCGAGACATAAGAAAAATATTAAAGGAAATTGGTAGGGGGATAAGGCATTAGCAAGAAGCCAATCATCTTATTTATCCTGATAACTAAGTTTATAAGCATGGTCATTTTCTTGACATGTATAAAAATAAGTAATTTAAGTTTTTCGAATCCGATTTCAAGGATCACTACGGCAAACTAGTAGACGTCCGTCAATTTAATGACAATGACTGAGACTCTGCTTGGATTGTTTTACAGACCTTCAATCTTATTTGACTAAGCTTTTGATATTTTTTAACATCCTTTCGGTCATTGACTCAAAGTCACTAAGTTTGTAAGGAGTTAGCACGTCAGATTTTGTAGTTACTAGCTTACACATCTATATCAACAGTGGTGTCTCCACTGCGCTCAAATTCTGGGTCTGCCTCTGCTTGTGTATCTCTACTTGTTGCAGCATGTTCAACTGTTGATGAAGCAACAAACGTTTTGCTTTTTTGAAGACCAAGAACATACATCAGGTTCCAAATAAATGTACTGACATAAGTACTTTTTCTTTGTATTGTAGCACCAGTCCAGTCACTGTATGTAAATTCAACTTGAATAAAATATACTATTAAATTGCGTACCGTAAATATACCTCAGAATTTTATTAAAAGAAGAGAATAATGTGCTATCAAAATATATTTCATACATTAGAGGTGTAAAATGCAAAGAATTCCAAATTGAACATAGCGACATGTAAAAGCCTTGTGGTGACAGCTTTTGTTGAAACGAAAATTTGTCACTGAAAGTTTATTTTATTGCAGTGTCATGTTTTAGTTTTATGTGCTCTTGGCTTCTTTTACGTTAAAACTAAAGAGTATAAGATCAATCAAATTTATCTGATGTCATTCAGGATTAAATCTTGAAAATTTGACTATTTCTACACAAATCACAATCTTTCCCTTTGGTTTCTTTAATTAGATTTCGATGTATTTACTTTTGGAGATTTGGTTATCAAAGATGGTAATTTCATGCTAAGTTATCCAAGTCTAAAATAAATAAACATATATTCAACCAAAAAAAAAAGAACGACAATTTTTTTCTATTTACGCACCATTAAATTTCTATATGCAATATATACATACATACATATATATATATATATATATATATATATATATATATATATATATATATATATATTATTCACAATTAAAACAAAGATTATTACACATTCCTAATTTTAATACATAGTGTATGTTGTTCTTGTTTGAAGAAAATAATATTCTGTACTTAGATATAATTAAGGACATTTAGCAAATAAAAGTCAATGCTTTTGTTGACAAAAAATTATTATGAACATGAACACATAGAGATAAATGAAAGTGTACTTAACTTACCACTTCTACTGGAGATTTACAATCCATCAAAAATTAGGAAAACAAATGTGTTTTCCTTTTCTTTTTCCTTTACCAATCGTAATTAATTAGATTTTTAAATTTCTACTTCTTTGTATATAAAGTCTTCACATATCTAACAAGCTCTTTCTCACACTTTGCTTCTTTTCCCGTTAATTTTTTTTCTTTTCCCGTTAATTACTAATGCAATTTTTGCTTCTCGTAATGTCGGGTTTAATGGGAAGAGAATTGGGCTATACTACTAGTAATCCATATTTTTGGACCGTAGAACACCAAAACAACAAATTCCGCGAGGGTGAAATTAAAAGGGCAGAATGTATTGGGTGTAAAACACAATTTTTAAGTTAGCTCACTCACTCCTTTGGGTATAAAACACAATTTTAAGGTTAGCTCAACTCCCGAGTTAAAAACTCTGGAATACCACATTTGCATAGTCATAAAAAGATGTCTATTGCTCGAATATCATGATGGAAGTCATATGTTCATCAATTAAGAAAGTAAATTACAGACTATAAAAATAGATCAATGAGCACATCGTCGAAAAGTTGTTGAAGCTATCATTAAGCATAAATTTGCCACACTCTTTTGTTGAATATAACATAATTAGGGATAGTGGAATTATATGAGTCCAGATGTTGTGATGCCTTCTAGGCAGGGGCGGCTCTACCTTAGACGAAGTAATGTCATGTGATGCTTCGTCGAAATTATCCTACTAATTATGTATATATAGTTCAAATGTAGAAACACAACAATCGGATAAATATTAAAAGTGATACTACTTTTAACTCCAACACGTGTAGCTCATGCGGTCAGAGACTGAAGTTATTGAGATATTTATCAGATTGTTCAAGTAATTAGATGGAGTTAGTTAGTGGTTAGAGTTAGTTAATTCTTTGTTAGAGTTAATTATTGTCAGTTGTACAAATGCATGTGTATATATACTCTACGAAGTATCAGAAAAAGCTTCGAGCTTCTTTTCATCATTTTCTCTGTTTCTCTTCTTCTTCATTCTCTCATTCAGTTCTAGAAGCTTCCTCATCTGCCATGGCAGACATGGCTGAGCTCAATTGCTCTACTTTCAGCAGCGATCTTTACATGGTATCAGAGCGAGGTTAATCTCGTAGATAGATTTCATTTCTATCTTCTCGTTCTATTTACTCTGTTTTTTTATTTCGCCAGATTTTTTGAATTTAGACCTAATTTCGATTTTTCGTCTCATCTGCTTGTTGTCGAGATCTCTAATAGCTAAGAATTGAAAATCCTTCTGTTTTCTCCTTCAATTGCATTTGTTATGGCTGTCACTGATCAAGGCAATTCAACCGGAGTAGAAACTGCTGCAACCGTCACTCCGGCGGGCACATGATAATCCAGGAGCTATGCTAGTTTCAACTCCGTTTGATGGAATAGTGTACAAATCTTGGAGGAGGAGTGTGTTGAGAGGTTTATCTGTGAAGAACAAGTTAGGTTTCATAAGTGGAGAGTGTAGACAACCAGATCCTTTGTCACCACAATTTCGACAATGGGAACGTTGTGACAATATGGTAACATCCTGGATTCTAAACTCGCTGTCTAAAGAAATTGCAGATAGTGTAGAGCATGCAAATGATGTTGTTGAGCTTTGGAAGGAATTGGAGGATCGCTATGAACAAACTAATGGAGCTAGGTTGTATCAAATTCAGAAAGAGATCAATGACCTCTCTCAAGGAACTCTTGAAATTACTACCGATTACACTAAGTTAAAGAAACTCTGGGAGGAACTTTCCACTTTGAATAAGAAGAATCAATGCAATTGTGTTTGTAACTGTGGGGCAAAAAAGAGTATGTACAAGGCTGAACAAGATAGGAGACTAATACAATTATGATGAATCCATTTATACCAAATCTAGCATAAGTTTTTTCACTACTAATTCAGGATGAAAAACAAAGAGAGATCAGGTCAGCTAACCATTTAACTGTTGACTCAACTTCATTGAATATGAGTGCTTCAGGACAGAGTTCTTTTAAGACAAACTTTCCAACAGATAACAATTATCGTGGAATTTCTAGAGGCAGACTCATATGTGACTACTGCAAAAGATGAGGACATAGTAAGGATAGGTGCTACAAGCTACATGGTTATCCATAGAACAATTCTACTCAGAACTTTACCCCTAGACAATTCTCTAATAACCGCAGCTATGATCAAGGTCAAGGTCCTAGATACAACAATAGAGGAAAGAGAGTAGTTTCAAGTGTGCAAGGAGTTAATGATGAAAATACTGTTGGCAAGGAAACTGAAAACAAGGCACAAGATGATGGCAAGAATGTGAACCTTACTGAAGAATAATATGGGCATCTAGTAAGCCTACTCTAGCAATTTCGTGAGAGGAATGGAGATGCTGGGAAATCATCAGGAAGCAATTTCATGAGAGGGTCTTATCTCATTGCATCACATCGCGACTGATCAACAACTTGCAGACATTCTTACCAAGGCTTTAACAGGCATCAAACATTCAGGTGTTTTGGCCAAGTTGGCAGTGTTTTCACCACCTCCAACTTGAGGGGGGTATTGAGATATTTATCAGATTGTTCAAGTAATTAGTTGGAGTTAGTTAGTGGTTATAGTTAGTTAATTCTTTGTTAGAGTTATTTGTTGTCAGCTGTACAAATGCATGTGTATATATAGTCCATGAAGTAGCAGAAAAAGCTTCGAGCTTCTTTTGATCATTTTCTCTGTTTCTCTTCTTTTTCATTCTCTCATTTAGTTCTAGAAGCTTCCTCATCTGCCATGGCAGACATGGCTGAGCTCAATTGCTCTACTTTCAGCAACGATCTTTACAAAAGTAATATGCGTGATGTGGCGTGTTCGAACCTGCAATTGTATTTCTTAATTTTTGTGCCCATCCACAAAATAGATGTGTCTGAAGAGGTTTGAACCGCTGACCTCTTTGGCATTATGAAAACACTAAAATCAATGGATCATAAGTCACAATTATAGATATTAGCCACATTAAATTATTTTCAACGTGAAAGGATGTTGTTGCTTCCTTTTGTTTTTGTTGTATTTTTATATGTTGTACAAATCTGTAATGACCCAGCCGGTCATTACGAGAATTTAAGCTTTGTTCGGCAGCACACGGTCTTGAACAGCTTCATAATATGAGTATCGACTTGCGTGCATGGTTGAATTCAGTTAATGGATGATTCAGAGTCAAATTGGTAGAAGGAATCTAGTTTTGGAATTTTGATTGGTGAGAATTTGACCGGAATTGAACTTTTGAGTAAACGGCCCCAGAATAAATTTTTGATGATTCCAACAGCTTTGTATGGTGATTTTGGACTTAGGCACACGTCCGGATTAGAATTTGGATGTCCGTAGGGTAAATTGAGGCATTTCGACGAAAGTTGAAAAAGTTGAAGTTTGGAAAACGGAGAAGTTTGACCCATAGTTGACTTTTGTGATATCGGGGTCGGAATATGATTCCGAGAGTTGGAGCAGCTCTGTTATGTCATTTTGGACTTGTCTGCAAAATTTGGCGTTATTCCGAGTTGAATTGATAGGTTTCGGCATGAAATTTGATATTTGAAGATTTGGAAATTCATAAGTTTGATTTTTGGTTTGATTCGTTGTTTTGGTGTTGTTTTATGTGATTTGAAACCTTGAGCAAGTCCATGTTAGGTTATATGACTTGTTTGTGTGATTAGATGGGGTCCCGGGAGCCTCGGGTGTGTTTTGGATGGGCTACGGGTCATTTTTCCCTATGTTTGAACTGTTGTTCTGCTATCTGGTATTTCTTTCTATGCGATCGGATAGGCGTATCCGCGATCGTGTAGTACAATGTTAACCTGCCATATTTTCCTTCTATGCAATCGCATTAATTCGTTCGCGATCGCATAGCACAAATTTGGACAGCAACATTTTTCTTTTATGTGATTGCATTGATTTGCCCGCGATTGCATAGGACATTTTGGGCCAGTAACTATTTTCTTCTATGCGATAGCATCACTTCTCCCGCGATCGCAATGAGCAAACACCTGGGCAGACAGAATATATTTCAAAATCAAGGGTTACACCATTTTCATCATATTTTGACTTCTAGAGCTCGGTTCTTGGCGATTTTTGGTGGGGTTTTCACGAAATTCGATTGGGTAAGCGTTCTTAACTAGAATTAAATATATTCCATGAATTTTTCTTTATTTTTATCATTTAAATTTTGTTTTGGGTTGGGAAAAGAGTTGGTTTTTGAAGAAAATTGCAAAATGAAATGGGTGATCGGATTTTGTAAAATTTGAGGGATTGGATAAATTTTGTATGGTTGAACTCATTTTGGAATGGGTGATCGGATTTTGTAAAATTTGATAGGTTCTGAGGTGTGGGCCCGAGGGTCAATTTTTATATTATTGTAAAGATTGAAACTTTATTATTCGGAATGGTTCTTATTCGATTTATGTGTGTTTTGGAGTTGATATAGTTGGATTTGAGCTGTCCGGAGATCTTTTTGCCCAAGTAATCCATTTTAGAGTACTGAGTTGTCGCCTTTGAGGTAAGTATCTTGCCTAACCTTGTGTGGGGGACTTCCCCATAGGATTGAGTCTTCTATGTTGATTGTAATCCGTGTACGCGAGGTGACGAGTGCGTACTCGGACTTAATTGTGGATAGTTGGCTTTTTAGGGTTCTTAGGTTCTTATATTCACTACGTATGGAGTTATTCTTGATATGACTGAGTTCCTGCTTATTAGTTTCATCTCTACATGCTTAGTTGGAATTATTTGCTTCATGATTTACTCTTATTACCTAATTGTCATCCTATTTGATTTAACTGAAGAACTTCGTCTCTCTTATCATCATGCTACCTTTTCATAACTGCCTGTGTTATTGAGGGTTATTGTCATCTCTCCTATAATCGCCTAGTCTTAAGTGCAGCTAAGATCACCTTCCCTTAATTGAAATTATCGAATGTTCTCGTAACTTCCCAACCTTAAATGGAGTTTAGATGACCTATATCCTTGTCGACTTGCTTTTATTTGGGACTACTAGACTCGTGATGTCTTCCTAGTACTGATTTGTTTATTTTGGGATCGTCACTACATGTTAGTTTCCCCTTCCGTTGAACTATTCCTTTTATGCCTTTCATTTTTCTTACTGTGGCTATTCTTGTGAACTGGTTATACCGATTCCTTGCGATTTGAAGTTTGGAGTGGATTCACTCGCTATATTTTGTATTACTGTCACTATTGTTGTTGTGCTGGTTGTGTTGGTGCACGAGGTCTCTGCCGTGCGAATTGTTGCTGAGGGGTTGCATGAGGTTTTTGCCCTGCCATTGTTACTATTAATATATTGCACATGCGGCGTGACAAGGCGGGATATGCATATATGCTTATATGTGGGTTGCGCACGTGGCGAGACAAGATGGGCTATGTCAGGGATTGATTGTGAGGATTTGTGATGGCCTGGGGGCATTCTTGTTGTTTAATATTATATTGTGGTACACTTACCTGTATGAGCTTTACCTCGTGGAAGTTATGAGGAAACATCTTACGTGTTATCCGTTCTTTTCCTTACGCTTATTAGCTGGTAGGAACTATGTTAAAGCACTTGCACAAGCATACACCTACACACTCCTATTAGACGCGAAGTCTTCGTGATTTTGTTGAGTATAGATGTACACCATCGTTTACTTATTATATATGTGAGAGTGGCCCCTAGTTAGCAAGTGAGTTATCAGCATGACCATGGGGTTGATGGGGGCACAGGATGCCAAGTGTTAGATTTCAGGTACTGGGACTCGTGAAATGTAATGGCCTGATGTGAACACTGTCGTAGGATCTGAGTTATTGCTTACCTTTACTGTATTGTGACTTTAGGATTAGGGTTGTGTTTTTGCTCGCTCTTCTATGTCATTATTCTTAGTATTTTCGTTGTTACTTGTTGTTTTCTTCCCTTATTGTGATTGTAGTATTGTTAGTCATTTCGTGTAGTCTTTATATATAAATCATGTCCCGTTGTTCCTATATTTGCACAGTTTTATTGGACCGGTAGGTATCCTGACTGTTCCTCGTCACTACTCCACCGAGGTTAGTCTTGATACTTACTGGGCAGCGCTGTGGTGTGCTCATGCTACTCTTCTGCACATTTTTGTTGTGCAGATCTAGGTACTTCCACTTAGTCTTATCATCCTTGAGGCGAGGCACTTCTGTAGAGACTTTGAGGTATATCTGCCGCGTCCGCAGACCAAGGAGTCTCTTTCTGTAAAAAGTATAGCCCTTCAGTAATTTTGCTAATTTATTTAGGCATTTCCGGAGTTAGAGCTTCTTATGCATCTCTTAGCTTGTGATTCATGAGATTCCGGGTTTTGGGAATTGTTGTTAGCTTCGAGAGTTATTATTGTATGTGCCGAGCGGCACCTTAAACATTGTTTCATTTTACTATTTTGGTTTTTAATTATTTCTTCCGCAATTATTGTTTATATTCTGCATTGTTAGGTTTACCTAGTCATAGAGACTAGGTGTCGTCACGATGGTTCACGAAGGGCAAACCGGAGTCGTGAAAAAATCTACAACAAATTTTTATTTGTTTAAATGGTGACACCACTTACACAAAATTATGTGTACGTCACTGCTTCTAGGAATACAGAAATTGCAAATGTAAGAAGGCTGCATATTAGAGAAGGAGAAATTGAAACAAGACTTAGCTAAAATTCCTAATAGAGTACTTCTGATTGTTGGACATCATCTACTTTTAACATACTTGTTTAACTACTCAATTTCTTGACGAAAATTAGAGGTTGAATTGTAAAATTCTAAATTTTGTTATATGTGTCCTCCGAACGCTAGAGTTTACTTAAAATATTTATCTCATCTTTGTAGATTTATAATATAATGCACCACTGAATATGAAATGAATGTACACTACTTTTTTTTCCCCTTAACAATCGTAATTTGATTTACAGTGTACAGATTTTACATATTTTTATCCCTGTATATAGAGTCTTTTCACATCTCTATTTCATCTAAGAACCAAGTGACTAGCAATCATAGTTTCATCCTTTGCTTTTTTTCCTCATAAATCACTTAGTCAAATCCCTGTCGTTATGTCTGTAACAATGGCAAGAGAATTGAACACACGCGATTAGTAACCTTTATCGTTGGATAATCGAGTTTAAAAAAGATATCCTCGACAACTACAAAAATTTGCCATCATATGTAGAATCTGAAAACTGCACCTTAATTACTATGTCAGAGATGATGGTCGTTAAAGGTTTTACAGTCGCGCTCATTTTAGTTACCACAAGCCAAAAAATTATGTTTTGACATAAAGGAGAAAACACACGATCCTACAAAAATACATGAAATGTTTATATGTTTACATGTTTCTCTCATCTATCAACTAAACATGGTGCAAGATATCGAGCTTAAGACATCACTAGCCCTCCAAAAAGATCAAAGACCGATTAGAATCCCAATTGTTGTGGAATAATACTTCGTATTCCACTTAAATAATTCATCAAGTGCTACTTCCTCATTATAATCTTGGTAAGGAATCAAAATTATTTGACAAATATGATGTGTTATGTCGTCTACAACAATTGGGATTTTTATTCGTCTTCCATATTTTTGGAAAACCTACAATGCCTTAAGCTCGATGTCTCACGTCATGTCTAGTTCACACATGAGTAGTGTTGAATATGACAATATCCCACATCGGTTGGGAAGTAAACTTGGTGGGAATTTTTTCCTATAAAAGGAGGCCTAATGTTTAGGATTTAAACACACCTCTCATTTGCCTTCTTATCTTCTTAAGGCATTTGTATCTTCTCTCTTTAGTATTATTTCACTTGTATTTTTGGAGTGGAATAAAATATTGGTTGTGTCCGAGGAGTAGACAAAATTAGCCGAACCTCGTAAATTCTGGTGTTCCTTTTATTGTTGCTTTATTGTCTTATTTATTACTTGGTGGCTGTCATAATTTTTTGGTATAGTAGTTGTGACTTATTTACACTATATACATTTGGCTTCCGCAACAATTGGTATCAGAGCCAAGGTACTGTCTAAGTATGCTTTGTGGTTGCAGCATAGTCTGATCTTCCACATCAGAAAAGATTTATCTTGGTAACTGAGTCAAGGTTCTGTCTGAGTATGCTCTGTGGTTGCAGCTTAGTCTGACCTTCCACACCAGAAAGGAAATAATCTTGAATTTGTGTCGTCAGCTATTAAATAATATTTGTGTCAAAGATGAGAGACAATAAACAAGAAGAATCTACATCAAGTGTCAACAATACGTCATCATTGGCATCTTCGCTTATGACAAGAATTGTGTCAAATGCCAAATTTGCGGTAGAAATATTTGACGGATCTGGACATTTTGGGATGTGGCAAGGCGAGATTCTAGATGTCCTTTTTCAACAAGGGCTAGATCTGGCCATTGAAGAAAAGAAACCAGATGCTATTGGAGAAGAAGATTGGAAGATTCTCAACCGTGTTGCTTGCGGTACCATTCGATCCTACCTTGCTAGAGAGCAGAAATATGCATACACAAAGGAAACTTCTGCAAGTAAATTGTGAAAAGCACTGGAGGATAAATTTTTGAAGAAAAACAGTCAAAATAAATTGTACATGAAGAAGAGATTGTTTCACTTCACCTATGTTCCTGGTACCACGATGAATGAACATATCACTAGTTTCAATAAGTTGGTCACAGATTTGCAAAATATGGATACAACTTATGATGATGGTGACTTGGCCTTGATGTTGTTGGCGTCACTTCCTGATAAGTACGAGCACCTTGAAACTACTCTACTTCATGGAAATGACGAAGTTTCTCTCAGAGAAGTTTGTTTGGCTTTGTACATCTATGAACAAAGAAAGCGAGAAAAATAGAAGGGCGGAGAAGGAGAAGCACTATTTGTGAGGGGTCGTCCTCAAAATCAACGAGGACAAAGAAGGAAAGATCCAAGTCAAGATCCAGACCCAGCAAAGATGAATGTGCCTTTTGTCGAGAAAGGGGCACTGGAAGAAAGACTGTCCGAAGTTGAAGAATAAGGCCAAACATAACAATGGAAAGGCCATTATGGATTCAAATGTAGCTGATTGTGATGATTCAGACTTCTCATTAGTTACAACAGAGTCATCAACATCATCAGACATATGGTTGATGGACTCGGCTTGTAGCTATCATATGTGTCCCAACAGGGACTGGTTCATGGAATTTCAAGAAGGAGAATATGGAGTCATCCACACAGCGGATAACAGCCCTCTTACCTCATATGGCATTGGTTCAATACGATTAAGGAACCATGATGGAATGATCAGAACATTGATAGATGTTCGATATGTACCGGATTTGAAGAAGAATCTCATCTCTGTGGGAGCCCTAGAATCAAAAGGGTTCAAAATCATTGCAGAAAATGGAGTGATGAGAGTATGCTCCGGTGCACTAGTGGTAATGAAGGCTAATCGGAAGAATAATAATATGTATCGCTATCGTGGCAGTACAGTTATTGGGACAGCGACAGTGACATCCAGTGACGACAAAGAGGCAGAAGCAACCAAGCTATGGCACATGCGCTTGGGACATGCTGGAGGAAAATCCTTGAAAACTCTATCAGATCAAGGATTGTTAAAAGGAGTAAAGGCTTGCAACTTGGAGTTTTGTGAGCATTGTGTCAAAGGGAAACAGACAAGGGTTAAATTTGGTACAGCGATCCATAATACTAAAGGCATTTTGGATTATGTACACTCTGATGTTTGGGGTCCTTCCAAAACACCTTCATTGGGTGGGAAACACTATTTTGTAACCTTTGTTGATGATTTTTCCCGAAGAGTGTGGGTGTATACAATGAAGAGCAAAGATGAAGTGTTGGGAATTTTTCTCAAATGGAAGACGATGGTGGAGAATCAAACAGGCAAGATGATCAAGTGTATTCGCACAGATAATGGAGGTGAATACAAAAATGATCATTTCAATAAGGTTTGTGAAAATGATGGCATCGTCCGACACTTCACTGTCAGACATACACCACAACATAATGGAGTGGCAAAACGTATGAACCGGACCTTGCTGGAGAAGGTATGGTGTATGTTGTCCAATGCTTGGGCAAAGAATTTTGGGCTGAGGCAGTTACATATGCATGCCACCTCATTAATCGCTTACCATCTGCTGCTGTTGATGGCAAGACACCATTTGAAAAATGGTACGGAAAGCCTGTTGTAGATGATGACTCTTTGCACGTGTTTGGCTCAACTGCATATTATCATGTGACAGAGTCAAAATTGGATCCAAGGGCAAAGAAGGCTATTTTTATGGGATTTACTTCTGGAATCAAAGGATATCGCTTATGGTGTCCTATGACAAAGAAAGTAATATTCAGCAGGGATGTTACCTTTGATGAATCTGCTATGGTAAATAAGGTAACAGAAGATACCAAACAAAATGAAGGTGCTTCTAGGCAGGTGGAGTTTGAGGGAAAATTTATTTTTCCTACACAAGAAGCAGAGGAGGAAACAAATGAAGATTACCCTCTGGAAGGAGAGCCAGTAGAGGAGATTCCAACTCAGGAACCTCAACAACAACTTGAATCAATAGCAACCAGCAGGCCAAAAAGAACAATAACGAAACCTGTTCGTCTCATAGAGACGGTTGCTTGTGCAACCTCAATTGTAGCTGATGATGTTCCTACTACTTATAAAGACGCTGTCCAAAGTTCAGAAGAAGATAAGTGGAGGATTGCCATGAATGATGAAATACAGTCCCTTCATCAGAATCATACATGGAGATTGGCCAATCTCCCGAAGGGAAAGAAAGCAATTGGGTGCAAATGGGTATTTGCAAAGAAGGAAGGATTTCCTAACCAAGTAGATGTTCGCTACAAAGCAAGATTGGTGGCCAAAGGATATGCTCAAAAGGAGGGAATTGATTACAATGAAGTATTTTCTCCAGTTGTAAAACATTCCTCCATTAGAATTATGTTGGCTTTGGTAGCACAATTGGAATTTGGAACTAGTTCAGATGGATGTAAAAACTGCGTTTTTACATGGAAACTTGGAGGAGGAAATCTACATGACTCAGCCAGAAGGATTCAAAGTTGCTGGAAAAGAAAATATGGTGTGCAAACTTGAAAAATCATTGTACGGATTGAAACAATCTTCTAGACAATGGTACAAGCGATTTGACGAGTTTATGTTGCGGCAAGGGTACAAGAGAAGCAAATACGATCATTGTGTGTATTTGCGCAAGCTTAAAGATGGTTCCTTTGTATATCTTCTCCTATATGTTGATGATATGTTGATAGCTTCCAAGAATTCGGAAGAAATTGATAAGTTGAAGATTCAACTGAAGAAGGAGTTCGAGATGAAGGATCTGGGTGAGGCAAAGAAAATTCTTGGCATGGAGATAATTAGAGATAGACGTTCAAAGAAACTCTGTTTATCTCAGAAAGAATATTTGAAGAGAGTACTACAACGTTTTGGCATAGATGACAAGACTAAGCCAGTTAGTACTCCACTTGCTCCCCATTTTAAGCTAAGTACTACTATGTCGCCAATGGATGAAGCTGAACGAGAGTATATGTCAAAGGTACCATACGCAAATGTTGTTGGTAGCTTGATGTATGCAATGGTTTGCACAAGGCCTGACATTTCACAAGCTGTTGGAGTTATTAGCAGATATATGCACAATCCAGGGAAGGAGCATTGGCAAGCTGTGAAGTGGATTCTACGGTATATTCATAATACTGTAGATGTCGGGTTAGTTTTTGAGCAGGAAGACAATCAGTCTGTAGTTGGATATTGTGACTCAGATTTTGCGGGTGATCTGGACAAACGAAGATCAACTACTGGTTATGTGTTTACTTTTGCAAAAGCACCAGTTAGTTGGAAGTCTATTTTACAGTCAACAGTTGCTTTGTCTACTACAAAGGCAGAATATATGGCTATTATAGAGGCTGTGAAGGAAGCAATTTGGCTTCAGGGATTGCTAAGGAGCTTGGTGTTGAACAAAAAAGTATCACAATCTTTTGTGATAGTCAAAGTGCTATTCAATTAGCGAAGAACCAAGTTTATCATGCAAGGACGAAGCACATTGATGTTCGGTATCATTTCGTACGAGAAATTATAGAAGAAGGTGGAGTCACAGTGAAGAAAATTCATACTACGGAGAATCCTGCTGATATGCTGACAAAAGTGGTGACTGCGGTCAAGTTTCAACATTGTTTGGATTTGATCAACATTGTTGAACACTGAAGATTGAAGATGAAGACACAACCAAAATTTGTTATTGAGAGAGAATTGAAGATGTGGAATTTTGCCAAGGTGGAGATTTGTTGAATATGACAATATCCCACATCGGTTGGGAAGTAAACTTGGTGGGAATTTTTTCCTATAAAAGGAGGCCTAATGTTTAGGATTTAAATACACCGCTCATTTGTCTTATTATCTTCTTAAGACATTTGTATCTTCTCTCTTTAGTATTATTTCACTTGTATTTTTGAAGTAGAATAAAATATTGGTTGTATCCGAGGAGTAGGCAAAATTAGCCGAACCTCGTAAATTCTGGTGTTCCTTTTATTGTTACTTTATTGTCTTATTTATTATTTGGTGATTGTCATAATTTTTTGGTATAGTAGTTGTGACTTATTCACACTATATACATTTGGCTTCCGCAACAAGTAGACCATGTAAACATGGAAGCATTCCATCTGTTTTGTAAGACCATGTGTCTTTTTCCTCTATGTCAAAACAGAACTTTTTGATGATATGGTAGCTGAAATGAGTATGACTATAAAACCTCTAAAGATCACCATTTGTGACGTAGTAATTAAGCTACAATTTTCAGATTCGACATTGTAATAAATATTTGTCTTTCGGCAAATTTTCGTGATTGTTAAAATATCATTTTTATGCTCGATTGTCCAACAATAAGTGTTACTAATTGTATGGTTCGATTTTCTCACAATTGTTATAGACATGACGAGAGAGATTTGATTGAGTGATCTACGATGAAACCGTAATTGCTAGCTACTTGTTTCTTAGATGAAGTATAGATGTAAAGACTTTATATACATAGATGAAGAAATTAAAACCTACGTACTATAAATCAAACAATGATTGATAAGGAAAAAAAGGTAGTGCACATACATTTTCCTAATTAGTGGTGCATTACATTGTAAATCTACAAAGATGAGGTAAAGTGTTGAGTAAACTCTAGTATATAAGACAAAAACTAAGAATTTTTCAATTCAACCTCCAATTTTCATAAACAAATTGAGCAATTAAACAATTCCAACAGTTAGAAGTCAAACATACTCTATTAGTAAATTTAGCCAAGTTTTATTTTAATTTTTCCTTCTCTTTAATATACATTTTTCTGATATCTACAACTTCTATGTTTCTAGAATGCATCACAACATCTGGATTTATATAATTTGCCTAATCCCTAATTCCATCATACTCAACAAGAGTACAATAAATTATATTCAATTATAGCTTCAGCAAGCTTTTCATAGTGTGTTCATTGACTTAATTTTGTGGAATATATTTTACCTTCTTGCACTACGGTAATTAGCGACCACAAAAATCGATCAACGTTGGTCTATTTTGACAAATTACCGACCAAAACGCATCCAAACACACTTGATCGCTATTTTGGTGGTCGTTTTAGTATACCAACCAAGATTGGTCGCTAATTACCGACCAAGATTGGTCGCAAAGGTAAAGGGACCAAGGTTGGTCGCAAAAAAGAACCAACCAAAGTTGGTCAGTCTTTTATTTATGTAATCAAAAGATTCACCATCTGGGAATCGAATCGGGGTGTGTACTGTGGCAAGATACTATTCTACCACTAAACCATTGGTGCATTTTGTTTTAAGATTGTCTTATTTTTTATTTATACTCTTTAATTCTATTTCCGCAAGAAAATAACCAACCAAAGTTTGTCGATTTTATTAAAAAATAAAATTACCGACCAAAGTTGGTCGGTTTTTTTAATATTAATTTTTATTTATTTTAATTGCAAAAACCAACCAAAGTTGGTCGGTTTCTTGAAAAATAAATTTTGCGTGACTCAAAAATAGTTTTACGCATTTTTGCGCCAAAGTAAACCGACCAAAGTTGGTTAGTTTCATAAAAAAAAATTAAAAATTAAAATATTTTGAAAACTGATCAATTTTGGTCGGTTTTTGGCCGGTTTTTTGACCGACCAAAGTTAGTCGGTTTTTCTTGGTCGGCTTTTGCTGAATTTCTAGTAGTGTTAGTTAATGAATATTTAACACACAACATGATATTTAAGCAATCGACACACCTCTTTATGATGATGCAAATGTTATGTCGGAGAGTTTTAACCTCTAGAAGTTGAACCAACTTTAAAAATTGCAACTTGACACATATTTATATCTGCCGTTTCAAATCCATCTTCAACTTTGCCAATATATTTTTGTAAAGTAGTTCCACATCTATTTTTCTAATTGGTAATGGATTATAAATCTACAACAGGAGTGGTAAGCATTAAGTAGATTTTCACTTATCCCTACATGCTCTTAATTAATTAATTTATTTATTTTTTGCAAAATCATCGACTTTAATTTGTTAGATATCCTTAACTATGTATTAAAATATATGGATGTAAAATAATCTTCGTTTCAATTTTTGGATAATACCAATAGAAACTTAATGGTGTTTAAAAAATAATAATTCCTCTTTCATTTTTCCGGTTGAATTATATTTTTATTTACATTATAACAAGGAAATGTAGGCAAGATAGAGCTCTGCAAAGGGTTCGAGAATAGGGGTCCTTTAGAGTAAGTCTTTTCTATTATCAATGAAACTGAAAGAAAGAAAAAAAAAAACAAGTGCGTTTTGATAAGTTAGCATCAAACTACCATCTCTGGTAACCAAATGTTCAAAAGTAAATGCATCAAAATCTAATTAAAGCAGCAAAAAAAAAAAAAAGGAAAATTGTGGTTTGTGTAGAAATAGTCAAAGTTTCAAAATTTTATACTGAATGACACAGATGAGTTTAACGCAAAAGAAGTCAAGAGTACATAAAACTAAAATAAATATACTACAGTTTTTGTGAAGTAATTTCACACTTTTGATGATGACTTAAATTTTACCTTTAATTTGGTCATACCGACTCACTTACCTTCGTACTATTTTCACGTATGCGATTTGTATCGTCCATTTTTCTCCTAACTTTCTGTTAATGAAATAAACAAGAAAATAACCAAAAAGAAATCTTAGAGGTAACGAAACTACATGGACACATAATTCATGAATGGAGTTAATCCAAAAACAAAGTATCTAAAATGAAATAACTAAAATATGTCTGAAATTAGAAACACAATAAAATCCTTAGATTAAATTATCTGGAGATATTATAATACGCTTTATTTTAATACGGATTACACAATAGCAAAATGGCATGCTTTTATTTTTATTCTTAACATATAATTCTACCTTCAAAAATCAGAAAACTTCAAATTCACTATTTTCATCACACATACAAAAAAAAACATATTTCAAAAATTTGTATATACAAAATTATATAATTCTTCAGCAAACACAATAGATGGGATAAATTAAACCCACAAAATAAAATCCCCACATATTTTCGGATATATAAAAAAAATTAATAACAAAACAAAAGCACAGAACAATAAAATTGAGAAGAAAAACAAAAAGAAAACTCACCTGTTGAGAATTAAACTTGGAGAATAGAGATAGCAACCGAGGAGAGTAAATTCTTTGGATGGTCACTTAACTTAACTTATGAAAAAAATTATTTTTTATATTTTTAGAACAGCAGACATAAATACCACACCTATTTTTTGTTAATAATAAAACTCATTTAACCAATGAATTTGTTTCCCGTCCAATCCACCCAATAAAAATGTGTGGATTAGATGGGCAAATTCACTGGCTAAATGGATTCTATTATTAAAAAATAAGGGTTTTTAATATGAAATGACATACGTAATATATTATTTATTTTGTGCGTCGAAAGATAATAGTTGAGTGACTTTTGTGTTTTAAAGAAACAAAAGTGACTTTGATAGGATATTTTTGTAAGTTTGGTGATTAGCTAAGGAAAGTACTCATTACTTAACTAGTTAATTTGTCCGCTCTTTGCATGGCAGTAAAAGATGTTGAATTTAATGACCGGTCTTTTATAATAGAGAAAAATTAAAATATCTTTAAAATAAATTTTTTAAATATTCCCTTTAATCTCCAAATTATAAAATATTAATAATATAGGTGAAACTTTTTAAAAAAAATTGGGAAAAAAGCATGTAAACAAAATATCAATAACTTTGATCTTTATGTGCGCATAAATTATTTAAGTAAAATTACTCCAAAAAGTTACTTTATGTACATAATCATATATAATAAGTATATAATTTTTATATACTGGCTATAAAAAGAAAACAATAAATACGACATGCTATAATTTATTTAAAGATTCCTAAATTTAAAAACATAGTTTTTTTACTTTCTATTCTTGATTTGTGTATACAAGTAGTATTACTAACCTTTTTCCCCTTTCATTAATTAATTAAATTTTACTAGTTATAGAGAATGAAATAATTATTTTTTAAAAAGCACAAAACTGGATTCATTGCCCCCAAATTCACTAATCAAAATTGCATGTAGCTTATTTTTTTCCCTTTATTTTGACTTCCGTAGCCAGCCACCCTTCTACCTTAAAAGAATTTTCTTTCATCCTCAAAATCATTAAATTATTCAAAATTTGCGAAAATCCCCGAAAATTCCACCCATTTCTTTTTTAACGTTTCTCCTATGTATAAATTCATTGCAAATATAAAAAATGGAGGAAGAAAATCCACAAGAGATGAAGCTTCAAGCTGAAAAGATTTTCACATTAGAATCATTAAAGAAGAAATAAAAATAAGCCAAAAACAAAAGACAGCAAGAAAAAAAAGAATACGAAAAAATGAGAGTAAAAAGAAAAAGGAAAGTAACAGACAAAGTTAAAAAAATTTCAGCACATGAATTGAAAAATAGACGCAAATAAAGATGAATTTATAGGATGAGAATAGAAGAAGTTAGGGGAGGTGAAAGATTTGTAACTGATATGAAATAATTGTAATGCTTAATGAATAGTCATGCATTTTGGGGGTTTTAATATCGCATATTAATGATTGTACTGATATGAAATTATGATGTTTAATGAAGAATCATGTATTTTGGATTTCTTAATATAGCACATAAATGAATGAAATAGATGGAAAAACCAAAAAAAAAATAGGAAAAAGATAAATGATTTTCATGGCTTCAGGGAGTGTCATTATATGCGAATTATATATGGTTATACACATATTCTACATGAATTATACATATATTATATATCCGTTGATTATTTTTATTTTAAACGATTAGGTGGGAGAAAGAATAATTGGCTTTTTTTTTTTGCTTTCCACTCGGTGTGCGATAACATTCCTTTCTATGTTTTGCAGTGTATCCTTAGTGACTGCCTGTAACGACCCGACTAGTCATTGTGAGCAATTGCGCCCGATTCAGCAGTTTGAGGTCTCGAGCAGCTTCATAATATATGTATTGACTTGCGTGCATGGTTGAATTCAGTTAACGGATGATTCAGAGTCAAATTGGAAGAAGGAAACTAGTTTTGGAAGTTTAAACGGTGAGAATTTGACCGGAATTAAAATTTTGAGTAAACGGACCCGGAATGGGCCGTGGGTGATCTCAACAGCTTCGTATGGTGATTTTGGACTTAGGCGCGCATCCGGATTCGAATTTGGAGGTCTGTAGGGTAATTTGAGGTGTTTCGACAAAAGTTGGAAAAGTTGATGTTTGAAAAATGGAGAGGTTTGACTCATAGTTGACTTTTGTGATATCGGGGTCGGAATGCGATTCCGAGAGTTGGAACATCTCCGTTATGTCATTTTGTACTTGTCTGCAAAATTTGGCGTTATTCTGGATTGATTTTATAGGTTTCGGTACGAGTTTTGGAAGTTGGAAGGTTTGAAAATTCCTAAGTTCGATTCTTAGTGTGATTCGTTATTTCGGCGTTGTTTGATGTGATTTGAGATCTCGAGTGAGTCCGTGTTAGGTTATATGAATTGTTTGTCTGTTTGGACGGGGTCCCGGAGGCCTCGAGTGTGTTCTGGGTGGGCTACGAGTCTTTTTCCTTCTATTTTGAATTGCTGATATCTGTCAGCTGGTTTCCTTCTTCGCGTTCGCGTCTACTCCTCCGTGTTCGCGAAGTGTAATCTTGGAGGAGGAATTTATTGTTCTTCGCGTTCGCGGTTAACCTCTCGCGTTCGCAAAGGTTTACCTTTCTCCTTCTTCGCGTTCGCATCCACTCCCTCGCGTTCGCATAGTAGAATTAGGAACTGGGGGACTGGTGGCTATTTCTTCTTCGCGTTCGTGTAAGCCTCTGATATTTACACTCCGCGTTCATGTTCCTTAGCTCGCGTTCGCGATGGCTTTTGTTGGCAACTTCAGTTTCCCTTCTTCGCGAACGCGATTGTCCTTTCGTGTTCGCGATGCACAAAATCTGGGCGGACAAAATATAATTTCCAAATTGAGGGTTACACCATTTTCACCATAACTTGACTTGTGGAGCTCGGTTTTGAGATTCTTTTTGGGATTTTCATACAAATCGATTGGGTAAGTATTCTTCACCTAGAATCAAACATATTCCATGATTTTACCTTCTTTTTCATCATTTAATTTGTGTTTTAGGTTAGGAGAAATGTTGGTTTTTGAAGAAAATTCCTAAAATGAAAAATCACGATTTAAGGGGCCAAATGGTATCGGAATTTAATAAATTTTGTATGGTTGAATTCATATTGGAATGGGTATTTGGTTTTTGTAAAATTTGTCGGGTTCTGAGGTGCGGGCCCGGGGGGCGACTTTTGGACTGATTTTTAAATTTTATTAAACATTGAGACTTTATGGACCGAAATAGTTTCTTATGTGTTTTATTTGTGTTTTGAAATTAATTTGATTAGATTTGAGCCGTCCGGAAGTCTTTTCACCCGGGAAGTGCATTTCTAGAGTATCAATTTGTCGTCTTTGAGGTAAGTATCTTGCCTAACCTTGTGGAAGGGGTAGGGGGACTTCCCCTTAGGATTTGAGTCTTCTATGCTAATTGTAGTCCGTGCATGCGAGGTGACGAGTGTGTGCTCGGACTTATTTGTTGAAAATTTGCTCTAGAATTCTTAGGTCCTTATGTTCATTATGTGGAATGTATCCCATTATGATTGGGTTTAATAATTGTTTAAATTGCCTCTATATGCTTCAAATGATGTTGCTAGCTTTCCTCTAATTCTTACGTGTTATATTGACCCTTAATTGCCTTAATTGAAGTGATTGCATTCCTTATTGTTTTGATACTTCTTGATTGTGAGTTCCTCTATGATTTCATGCAAATATGTTACATGTCCAATTGTTGTGGTTACTGGTGTAGTCATCATGTGCTTATTATGTCTTGTTGTTTTGTTGAGGTCATCGTGCTTCTTGGTTTTTCCGTGACCCTTATGATTGTGAGCACGTGATTTTTGTTTCGCACGACAATCGCTCCAAAAGAAATAAAAATAATAATAATTGGCCCTGCTGTACAATATTTGGATTTTTACATGGCACTTCGTTAATTGTTTATGACTTTGGCCCATTTTTACTTTATTAAAACAAAATACAAAAAAATGTGTGTGTCATGCATAATCCGAACCGTAATCCGGTCGTTAAATAGAAAATCATAAATAGGCATCTTCGTCCGTGATTTTATTTTGTTTGATTTTACCTGTTTTGAAATATTTTAGTGTGTGTGCAAATAATTGTATTGAGTGTGTATTTAATTTTAATTTGATTTTGCTTTGTTTTGTTTTTAAAATAAATAAGAAAAAGAAATAAAAATAATAAAAAGATCCCTTCTTCTTCCGGATTGGGCCAATTTATTAAAATTGGCCCAAACAAACAATGCACAAAAACCAGGCCTACCCGGTCCAGTCCCAGCTAAACACCAAAGCGTCCAAACGACGTCGTGTTAATCCAGGTCGATCTGGGCCGTTGATCTCAAATTGATCAACGGTCAAGATCGATTCCCCACAACCCAGTGAGGAACCCGACCCGTTGCCACCTGGACCAACCCAAACCCTTTACCCTCGAAACGACACCGTTCCACTTAAGCCCTCGGATCTAGACCGTAGATCTAGATTGATCTAACGGCTGAGATCAACCCACCCATTCCATATATAAGCCCTTTAACCTTACCCTGCCCCCCATCTGATACCCCAGCTCCCGTCTTCACCATCTTCCCCATCAAACCCTAGAGCCGCCCCTGTATCCTTCACCATGAAAACCGGCGGCACGGACGCCGGTGACCTCGCCCTTAACACCATAGAACCCCCGTGCCGTCCTGAACCCAAATCTACCAACCACACACCTCGAATCCTATCCCACCTTCTCGAATCTTCATTTGAAGATTCGATTCGGAACCTAATATACACCGATCTGCCTTAAATTCATACCAGACACTCCCCAGACCCCCTCGTGACCAAACCATACTTGGTTTGGTCCGAATCTGACCAGGGAAGCATGAATCCCGGATCTAGTTTTCGAACCTTAGGGTTCCTCGTCACTGGTCCGTTATTTTGTTCAAACCAAAGGATTAAGGTCTAATGGACCTTAATCGAAGTGTTTCTCACCTGAGAAACACTTCGATTAAAGCCCGTTCATCCTTAAGAAAGGTCTGTCCAAATCCGAGTTCAAGACTTTTGATTTTTCGAGTTTTAAGGTGAGTTTGCTTTCTTTCCTTTACTTGTTTTAGTCCGTGTGATTTGTTTTAAAAGCTGTTCATGATTGTTGAAGTCTGTTTTGTTTTGAGTTTCTATTAACTGTATCCTGTCCACTTTGCCTGAACCTTTGTTGTTTGATTGAGTGTCTTTTTCTACTTGTCCTGATAGTGTGTATGTATGTATTTGTTGTGCAATTAGTTGAATTCCAAATTTGTACTGATTAACTGATTCCTCGAAGCACAATTCTGCTCAGTCAATATAATGCGAACCTTGTGTGATACTGTTAAATGTCGGATTTTTGGCTACGATTGTATGTGTTATAACTAATATAGTCGAGTCGACATGTGTCGTCAATTAGTTTCAACTGTCTGAACAAAAATAAATCGATTTGCTTCTGTTGAACATTGCCTGAATCAATTAAGAACCAAGTTCAGTTACTTATAGTTGTTAATATGATTTCAGAAACCTAAGGCTTGGTCTGTAATTGAAATCTGAGTTGATGGCTTGTGCACTTGTGCACAGCATGTGCATTGTGCACAGCCTGGTTCCTGCATAAAAGAGCTTTTGATTTAAAAATGGTTTGACAGCATATGCTGTCAGATATATTCTACTGCCCATACTTTGTTTTAGTTTAAGAAATATTAAACCTTTTAAAGGGTAGAACTACCAGGGAATGATGGGGTTTAATACTTAAATAGCTAAAGTAGAACTGAAAAGAAGATGGGCACATGGGAAGGGTTTTCTTTTAACTTATCAGGCTGTAAAAGGGGTAATGGAAGGCTTATAAAAGGGGGGACATACAGAGATAAAGAGGAGACTGGAGGACTGTGAAGATTTTCTGGGGAAAGAGCTAAAATACATACAGATATAGACATACAGATATAGGGAGAGGAACACTGTGAGGAATAATTTGAAAGAAAGAGAGGGTGATACACATTGAGAGATATACACACACACACACATAGAAACAGACATTGACAAGAACAGAGTGATTTGAGGGGAGAACATTTTGAGAATTAAAGTGAGGAAAACAGAGAACTGGAAAAGAATTCTCTTTGATGACACAGACAGGCAGGATCAGAAATTACATCTTTTGATTGCTGTTTTGATTTCACTAGTCTTGACCTGTTTGTGCAACATTGATTTCTTCCAAATCCCAGCTGAGTCTGCTTGATTGTTGTCGTTTTACTCGAAGACTTGGTCTAGTTGAGTATTCCCAGTTGAGGTCTTGATCCCACTTCAATTATTTCGTGTGTTTGTTGCTGCTGCTATTCTGTCCCTGTTGCTGCTGCTATTCTATGTCCTGCTGCTACTGTTAATTCTGTTTCCTGCTGCTGCTGATTTCCCCATCTTCTTCCTCTTCTCCTTTGCATTTTCAGTGTTTCCAGGTACACATTTCAAATCCCACTTTGGTGTTAACTGTAACAGTTCCAAAGCATGAAATGAAAGGAGTTTTGAAGAAAGTTTAGATGTCTGTTTTTGTAATGCTCATGGCATATTGACTTCTCTGTATAAATTGATTAATGTGCAATTCAATAGCAAAAAAAATCTAGTTAGTTAATACTTAACTGAGTTTCAGCCTCTTATATCTTAGTTCATAGATGTTTGTTGACATGAGTTAAGTAATAGTACAATGCGTAGAATTGTACAAATATTTGGCATAGTTACTGACCGGATTCCTGTTTAGTTATAACAATATGCATAGGATAAAATGCTTCCACCTTCACAATGATGCTCTGTTTTATTTCAGTTTCTTTCATCAGAAATCCGCTAGGCAGTATATAGGAGCACGTTCGAACCCCCCAGTGGTAATAGTGTCTAGTGGGTTAATTCCCTTAATCTAGCCTAAATGAGTCTAATTCGATTCAAGAGATGTTTTGTATATAAGCATAGCATTTTGTCATGTAATTTCTTTGTCAAATTAGAACATTTCTCATAACGTATGACGTTTTTTTATAAATAATTAATCAGAAAGTAATAAGAATTAGGCCCAAAGCATATACTTGAATCAACATGTAACTTCCTTTTCCTATTTTAGACTAAACATAACAAAGATGTAGTCTCTACAGGTTTATCTTTTTAAATAAAATGAGGCGAGCCTCGACAAAAAAAAGGCAAATTGCGGGGCCCTCAATAATTGGTCATAATAAATACTTAGAATTTGGGATGGACTGTTTAGTGAATTCCACTGCCTTCCCCAAAGATAATAACGCGTTAGACTTTTTAGGCGCGACTTAATTAAATTACATTCTTAAATTCGGGTGCGCATTTATGTGACCCAAATTCAAATCTCAACGGAGTCGAAATGTGTTAACAACTACGGGTGCATTGATTGTGACGTGGTTCGAGATGCATTTTCACGACGTTGCAATTCTATAAAAATAAATGATAATAATAAAAGCGGTTTAAACTTAATAAAAGCACATAAGTCACAACATGTATTTAAATCAGATATTTAGCCATTATAACAATTTAAGCGACCGTGCTAGAACCACGGGATTCGAGGGTGCCTAACACCTTCCCTCGGGTCAACAGAATTCCTTACTTAGAATTTCTGGTTCGCAGACTTCATTTGGAAAAGTCGAAAATTTCCTCGATTTGGGATTCAAGATAAACCGGTGACTTGGGACACCAAAAGCCAAACCTTTCCCAAGTGGCGACTCTGAATTAAATAAATAATCCCATTTCGAATATTGTCACTTAAATTGGAAAAACTCCACCCGCACATCTTACCCTTCGGGGCCGGGCGCGCAAAAAGAAGGTGTGACAGCTCTGGCGACTCCGCTGGGGAATTAAACCCAGAACCACTGGTTCAGGGTTCAAGAATTCGAGCTTAGAATAATTGTTATATTTGGCTTTATTATCTGATATTTATTACATGTTTTTTGCATAACGTGCTAAATGTTGTCTTTTACCGCTTGATATTATCTGAACTGTATATAAACTGTGCCGAAACCTTTCTTTCCTTACCTCCGGGGAGAAGCTTGCTGGTCGAGACTCCCTATTCTGTTAGTGTCTATACCTGAAATAAGAAAGAGGTCGGACAAGTTACAAAGCCGGACGATCTCGCGGGTCCCCGGTACGTAGCCCCCTCCTCGACTCGAGTTGTCCGCTCGGGTACACAGTCTAGAACAAATGCCCAGGTTATAAACCTAGTATAACGAAACTTCATGCTGGATCCCTAGTAGGAACGTTTATCTGCATCATGTTGCATCTGACTTAGGGGGCTCAACACAGGGGTTGGGCCCGTCTAGGACAGGCAACCTGAAATGAAAAGACCACCCTGCTGCATCCTATTTGTTTTGTGCATTTATTTGCTTCGGTTCCGCATGCTGACCGGTTTCTAAAAAAGGGAAAATAGCAGCGTAGGGAGATAATTACTTATTTTGGAAAAATAAAACCAATGTTCAAGTATTGTCAAAACATCGCCGGAATTTTTCTAAAAAAAAAGAATAAAAACAAAATTTATCTTCTTAGTTTGAATTATTAAAAAAAATACAAAAAAAAAAATTCATGTCCAAAATCAAAAAAAAAGAAGGTATTTATTTAAAAGTAAAAAAAATGGAAAATTCATAATTCAAAAAATGTGTTGTTTCTTTTGTAGTACCCCTTTTATAAATTCAGACTAATAGTCGAAATATTGCCTAAAAAAAATATTTTCTTTAGTCTTTATCTTTTTTTCAAAAAATAATAAAAAATACTTATTCTTGATTTCTAGGTTTATTTGATTTTCTCTATTCATGATATGCCCGAACTACGCCGGTTTGATTCTCACCGGATGTGAGATACGTAGGCAACCCTCGTCGGGTTCAACCCCCATTTTTGCTAAAATAGCCAAATCAATGAAAAAATGCGTTTCAAACTTTAAAAAAGAGTCGTAAATAAATCGGGTGACGCTGTTTTGTCATAAATAGCCGAATGTTCCCGAAAGGGACGCCGGAAGGCTGACTTTGCATAAATAGCCACCTTTGGGTCTTGTTTAGCATTTTTATCCAGTAGACCCACACAGCCTTAAAATCTTCGTCCCCGAAGTGTTTAAAGGCCGTGTTCAAAACTTGATCCCCTCTGTAAAATATTTTGAGTCAGTTCGTTTTGTTAAAATCACCTTAATAAATGTGCAGGATGAGCACGATGCAAAATGAACATTTTTCAATAATGACCAAAATCCCTGTCAAGTTACGGCTATGGTGGAATGATCTAGGTGTTGAAGGACAAAATGAGGTTAAGAAATATCTGAAAGGTCTTGTGGGTTTATTGGAAATCCAGCCTCGGGGAGATATCATAAGAGCTTTGGTTACCTATTGGGACCCGGCGCACAATGTTTTCCATTTCTCTGATTTTGAACTCACCCCGACTTTGGAAGAAATGGCCGGATACATCGGGAATACTGAACTTCCCTTGAAGGAAAAATACTTGGTCGCCCCAAGAGTCGTCACGGTATATCGGTTCCTAGATTCATTGAAGATACCTAGAACAGTCCACAACCCGGATCTGGCAGCCGGATTTTGTACTCCATGCTTCATATATGATAGGTACGGTCATGAGGGGGGATTCAATAATCCAATCAACAAACTGTGCAGCAAAGGAGTTCGTCAGAAGTGGGACAAGCACAGACGGGTAGCGTTCATGATGATGTTCCTGGGCCTTCTGGTATTTCCAAGGAAAGACGGAAACATTGATTTGAAGATATCCGGGGTCGTCAGCACTTTACTCACGCAAAGTGACAGTACTCTCGCGCCTATGGTGGTATCTGACATCTTTCGAGCTCTTACAGCTTGTAAAGCTGGGGGAGATTTCTTCGAAGGTTGTAACTTGCTCCTACAGATATGGATGACCGAGCACCTCTGCCATCATTCCGAGATTTTGAGCCATGGTTCCCCGGAAAAGACCTGCATAGAAGAATCTTACACGAGAACCAAAGAGATCATTTTGCCCAAAGGAGTCTTGGCATGGACCTCGTTCTTTCAAGCTCTTACTGCCAGCCAAATACAATGGACGTTGGGATGGTTGCCTGTTGATGAGATCCTATATATGTCTGCAGCTAAAACTCATTTCTTACTAATGGGGCTTAAGAGCATTCAACCTTACGCACCCTGCCGAGTTTTGAGACAGTTCGGAATATGCCAGACAGTACCTCATGAGGAAGATCTTAGCACTCAAGCAACTGAGATAAGTCCTAACGGACAATTCCCAGAAGCAAAGATTCGCCAAATCTGGAGTGAGTGTCAATATTTGAAATCAGATACTTGCGTGCGGGATCGAGCCAAAGGAGAGACAGCGCCAGGTTACCTTGCATGGTATAGAAGGGAATTTGAGCATGAAAGGCCGGCTAAGAGACCCCACATCCGGAATTTCACCGAATCATCGCAAAGGCAGTGGGATTGGTTAGCAAAGGAAAGAGGCTATTGCGCCGAAATCAGCAGGTTAAAGCAACAAGTAGAAGGCTTGAAATATGAGCACAACGTGCAAGCTGCCACCAGTCTGGGAGAGCGGAACAGGTTAATTCAGGAAAACAAAATGCTCAGAGCCCAGATCAAACAGATAAAGGTGGATACAGATAAACAGCCAAGGCATCGATCAGACGAGCAGCTGATAAAAAGGTTGAAAGGTGAAATAAGGGAATGGCAAGATGGTTTGGAGAAATCTGAAAACATCATAGCAGAGCTCAGGGCACAGTGGTATACAAGAGCAGATAAACATCGCCGATACTTGAATCAATTGGAAGGCGGCCACGAGAAAACTGTTGCTAAGATAAAGAGAGAGATGGCTACACTTGAGATCAAAGCAGCTAATCAGGCCAAGGGTTTCCAAATTGAGAGCAGATACTGGTACGACTCAATAGCCCAGATGAAGTTGGAAGTACGGCGACTGAAGCACCAGCATATACAGGATGCTCAAGTATTCAAGATATGTAGCGATCAGATAAAACGCTTACTCATAGAGAAGAAGCAAACCAGAGATAGGATCAAGGTCATTGCCCATGCCATCACCAGACGATGTCTACGATGTGAGAACATGTCCAGCGTTACCGTCCTCTCGGCAGTAATGGGTTATGTCAAGCAGACTATGCATGAGCTGGAGCAACTTGAGAGGGATCTCACGCCTAGGACCGCGGTGAGGCCGAACGATGCCCCGCGGACACCAATTTTCAAAACCATAATGCACTCATAAGTCAAAATCTGTATCTTAGCATCTCCTACTTGTTTTTTCCATCAGGGTGATTTTTAGTCTATTTTGAGTCTAGGTTTGTTTTCAAAGTTCGCTTTTTCTTTTGCAAAATGTAGTTTGTAATATACCATTTCAACAATAAAGAGGTTGCTTCTTTTACGATCATTTGTGTTTTTCGAACTACGTAATGATCTGATTCACGTAGGCATCGTGATACGTAGGCAGTCCTCATCGGATCCGGTCGCATTTCTTTTACTGCGAAAATAAAAATAATAATAAAAGAAAAACAAAAAAAAAGAGAAAAAGAAAAAGAAAAAGAAAAGAAAGAAAAAAAATAAAAATGCCGGAATGACGCATGCTCTCGTAGCAAACATATAGTAATCCACTTAACTGTATAGGTGCATCATGCCCAACGTGAGATTAACTTCTGTTAGTTGCTCCAAATTAACCGTGCGTTTGTCGTTGAGCATTTCCTCCAGGGTTTTTGAAAAGACGGTTGGTTTGGTGAAAGTCTGGCCTCGCACTCATATTTCACGAGGTCAAGGAGAAGCGTTCGACTACCTGTTGTTAAGGCCAGAAGCGGTACTCACACTTACTTCACCAGGTCAAAAGGAAGTGTGGGAATGTCTTCAGAAATCCCATTGCAAACGATCCCTGTTTCTGAGGAGAGCTCAATCTCAGCCGTCCTCACACCTGAATCCGCAACTGCGGAAGAAAATAGAATCCTACGGCTCCGCATGTTGGAAATGCTGGACGACTGGAATAATGGGAAAGAGCCGCCAAGTGTCGTCCCCGGATTCCCGGAATTATTCTCCAGGTCAAGTGGAACGTCTAATGTCCCCATAAATTATCCTGCTACCCCATTTGGTTACCCAGCCACCTCAGCCTTCTCTGCTGGATCGCCTTCTGAGCCTCATCCCCGAATGTCGTCCACTGATGCAAGCATGAACATCTTTACTGCATCACCTTGCCCGATTACGGCACAACCTACCACGTACAAACCAAGCTTTGACTCATCCTCTTTTACATTCCAAGCACCATCGTTCTCAATGGAACCAACTAGGTTTGCTACCAGTACTAATCCTCTACCGCCTTAGTGCGAGCTTGCACCGGGACAGGATCAGAACCCCAGAATTGCAGAACAAAATGAGATTGCCAAGAGAATGAGAAGCCTTGAACAAAGTTTGAAGAATATGCAAGGATTGAGCGGACAAAAGAGCGTCTCTTACGCCGACCTGTGCATGTTCCCTCACGTGCACCTGCCAACGGGTTTCAAGACCCCCAAGTTCGAGAAATACGATGGGCACGGTGACCCCATTGCACATCTTAAGAAATACTGCAACCAATTGCGGGGAGCCGGCGGAAAAGAAGAACTGCTGATGGCATATTTTGGGGAAAGTCTAGTAGGGATAGCTTCGGAATGGTATATGGATCAGGAAATGTCCCGATGGCATATATGGGATGATCTCGCCAGAGATTTTGTAAAACAATTCCAGTATAACATCGACATTGCGCCAGACCGAAACTCTCTGTCGAATTTGAAGAAGAAGCCTTCGGAAAGCTTTAGAGAGTATGCTATTAAGTGGCGTGAACAGGCGTCGAGAGTGAAACCTCCCATGGATGAAGTGGAAATGGTCACTACCTTTCTCCAGGCTCAAGAGTCTGACTATTTCCAAAACATGATGTCAGCCATGGGTAAGCCATTCACGGAAGCGATCAAGATTGGAGAGATGGTGGAAAATGGTTTGAAAACAGGTAGGATTCTGAGTCAAGCAGCCATAAGGGCGACCTCCCAGGCCGTCCAAAGCGGGTCCGGAGGAACGACAAGGGGGAAGAAGAAGGAAGAAACGACTATGGCAGCCTCTGAAGCAAGGGAGTATCGTCATCCCAGGCCCCATTTTCCGGAAAGAGCCCCACAACACTACTACCCCCACTCAAATTTGGCATATGCTCATCAACCTTATATGGTCATGAATGCCCAACCTTATAACCATCCACCACAACAAGCCAACCGAGGCCCAGCTCCACCTCCCAGAAATCAGCCTCCTTACCGCAACCACTATAACCCACAACCCCCGCAGAATAACTTTCGCCCTCAGGAGCCACCTCGAAGGCGAACTTTCACGCCCATCGGTGAACAATACTCTACTTTGTTCCCGAAGCTAGTCCAGTTGGGTTTCTTACAACCAATCCCTCAAACGAGGCAAAACCCAACATCACCTTCTTACAAAGCCGGAGTCAGATGCGCCTATCATTCAGGGGCCGAGGGACATGATACAAATGACTGCTGGTCGTTGAAAAGAGTGGTCGAAAATTTGATAGAGCAAGGGAAAATAGTGCTAAGGGACGAGGAAATCCCGAACGTAACTAACAATCCATTACCTGCTCACAATAATGGGCCGCTGATCGGAATGATTTGTGAAGACAAAGAGTTCGATCCTGCTTTGAAAGCTATAATTGCCATTGTCGACACGGGGAAGAGGCCCGAAATGGACCAGAAACCAGAAAAGGGGGAAGAGGTCAAAGCTATAAAGAAAGTGCCTGAAAAGAAGGTGGAGAAGAAAGTGGTACCGGTAAAGGATGAAGTTCTTTACATACCACGAGGTCAAGCTGAGAAGGCGCAGAACTTCGGAATCAAAAAGACAAAACCTATGTACGTGCCGAAAGGGGCCTATGTGGTCCGGGGGACGATTCAACCACCTCGGCTGAATGAGCCAGTGGTTATCGGACGCGTGCCACAAAAGCCAATGACCAACCCGTCCACAGTACCGTGGAATTATCAAAAGACTTTGGTAATGTACAAAGGTAAAGAGGTCATGGGAGAACTTCCAGAAAATACTTTCATTGGAAGGTATTCAAATACCCAAGAACTGAACAACGCCACACAAAGGCGCTTCCCTCCAAAGAAGCCCGTGAGTGTTGAAGAAGCGGAAGTGTTCTTCCAACAAATGAAGATGCCGGATTACGAAGTGATAGATCAGCTGCGCAAGCACCCTGAGCAAGTATCCATGCTGTCATTATTGATGAGGTCAACCGAGCATCAAAAGATCCTGCTGAAAACCCTGAATGAAGCATATGTACCAGTTGAAACATCGGTGGAGCAACTAGAGCGGATGACAGAAAGATTGTTCGCCATCAACCAAATCTCTTTCAGCAAGAATGATTTACCCCCGGAAGGAGCGGCACACAACAAGGCTTTGCATCTAACAGTTAAATGCGAAGACTATTATGTCAAGCGGGTAATGTTGGATGGAGGCTCAGGCGTTGACATTTGCCCGCTCTCCACGCTGCAAAGAATGGAAATTGGGACCGGAAGAATCCGACCCAACAATGTCTGCGTAAGAGCTTTCGACGGCATCAAGAGAGATACCATGGGAGAAATAGACCTGTTGTTGGTCATAGGACCAGTCGAATTTCGAGTAACCTTCCAGGTGATCGACATGGACACATCCTACAATTTTCTCCTTGGCAGACCTTGGATCCATGCGGCAGGAGCCGTGCCTTCCACTCTTCACCAGATGGTGAAGTTCGAGTACGAAGACCGAGAGATCGTGGTCCATGGGGAAGATGAGCATGCCATTTATCGGGACCCATCCATCCCGTATCTTGAACCGAGAGAAGGGAGCGAACATACGGTCTATCAAGCTTTCGAGATTGTACTGGCCGAGCAGCACGAAGAGGGAATACCCTACCCCCAGCCTTTCTTGTCTAACGCCTCGGTCATGGTGGCCAAAGAGATGATCCGGCACGGATTTAGGCCAGGGAAGGGACTTGGACGAACCCTTCAGGGAATAACAGAACCCATTACTTTGCCAGTCATCAAGAAACCTTTTGGACTAGGTTTCAAACCTACTCCAGCAGACGAAGAGTGGGCAAAGAAAAGGAAAAATGAGGTTTGGAAATTACCTCGACCACTGCCGGATTTATATGCAACTTTCATCAGGCCAAGGTACGTTGAAGAAGAGGATGATGAGGTCTTCACAGCTGAGGAAATCGAGGAGATATGTGGGGCGATGAGGGAAATGCTCTACGAGGTCCACATGGTTCAACCAGGCGAAGGCACGAGCACTGCTGAGATGATGTAAATGGGGCCAGACGCCAAACTTCAAAACTGGGAAGCCACGCCATTCCAGACTAAACGGAAGTCCGGGTAGACTTGTCCTGCCACCTTTCCTGTGTCACAAGTTATCTCCAGGACATAACTTGAGCTTTTTCTTCCTTTCAATTGTTGTTTTGAATTCCTAAGTTGTAAACATTGTTGTTTTCCAACTTTCCAAAGAAAAAAAATAAAAAAAATAAAAAAAAATCATCATTGCTTTCCCATTCTTTCTTTTGTTCTAATTTTTTGTTATTTTTCCTTTTTTATCTTTCTTTTCAGTCATAATAATGCGGCTTTAAATATGACATGCTTGCGGACTTCACGCCCAGATCACAATGAGCTATTTAACTGCGAATTAATGAACCCAGAACCAGAATATGATGCGGAAGAAGCTTTTAGGGAGATAAACCGAGAGTTGGAATATTTCGAGAATAAACCTAAGCCAAATCTAAATGACACTGAACCGGTAAATTTAGGAACCCCGGAAGAAATCCGGGAGACCAAGATAAGCATTCACACGGACAAGAAAACGCGAGAGGCGATAATTCAACTTCTTTTTGAATTTAAAGACGTGTTTGCTTGGTCATATGATGACATGCCGGGACTAGGTGTTGATCTAGTGGTTCATAAATTGCCGATTCATCCTGATTGTCCTCTAGTTCAACAAAAGCAACGAAAGTTCAAAACTGAGGTCAGTGACAAGATTAAAGAGGAGATCACCAAACAACTGAAAACAGGAGTGATTCGGGTAGTCCAATATACAACATGGTTGGCGAATGTGGTTCCAGTACCAAAAAAGGACGGGAAAACTCGAGTATGTGTAGATTACCGAGATTTGAACAGAGCAAGTCCTAAAGATAATTTCCCGCTGCCCAACATCCACATCCTCGTTGATAATTGCGCCAAACACGAGATACAGTCTTTTGTAGATTGTTATGCTGGGTATCATCAGGTATTGATGGATGAAGAGGACGCCGAGAAAACTGCCTTCACCACGCCTTGGGGCACCTACTGTTACCGGGTCATGCCATTTGGTTTGAAGAATGCTGGGGCTACTTACATGAGGGCCATGACTGCCATTTTCCATGACATGATGCATCAGGAAATAGAGGTGTACGTGGGTGACGTGATAGTCAAGTCCAGGACACAGGATAATCACATCCAAGACTTGAGGAAATTCTTCAAGAGGCTAAGGAAGTATGACTTGAAGCTAAACCCAGCCAAATGTGCTTTCGGAGTTCCGTCGGGCAAACTTTTGGGTTTCATCGTAAGCAGGAGAGGAATCGAGCTAGATCCAACTAAGATAAAATCCATCAGAGATCTACCTCCCCCGAGAACAAAGAAAGACGTGATGAGTCTGTTGGGTAGGTTGAATTACATCAGTCGGTTTATTGCCCGGCTGACAAGCACGTATGAGCCCATATTCAAGCTGTTAAGGAAAGATGCGGCGATTAAATGGACAACTGAGTGTCAAGAAGCCTTTGATAAAGTCAAAGAATACCTTTTGAATCCCCCGGTCTTGGTCCCTCCAGAACCGGGAAGGCCACTTTTCTTATATCTAACAGTCTTGGAGAACTCTTTTGGCTGCGTCCTCGGGCAACACGACGTAACCGGAAAGAAGGAGCAAGCAATCTACTACTTGAGCAAGAAATTCACCGGCTACGAGGCCAAATACACGCTATTGGAAAGGACATGTTGCGCTCTCACATGGGTTGCTCAAAAGCTGAGACATTATCTCCAAGCCCACACTACGTTCCTCATAAGCAGGTTGGATCCTTTGAAGTATATATTTCAGAAACCAATGCCTACTGGGAGACTGGCTAAATGGCAAATCTTGCTTACGGAATTCGACATAGTCTATGTCACTCGCACGGCAATGAAAGCCCAGGCGTTAGCAGATCATTTGGCCGAAAATCCGGTCGATGAGGAATACCAGCCATTGGATACCTACTTTCCAGATGAAGAAGTAAACACCATAGAAGTGATCTCGGAGGAAGCTCATGTTTGGAAGATGTTCTTTGACGGAGCCGTGAACGCCAAGGGCGTAGGGATTGGGGCAATTTTGATCTCGCCTTCTGGTCAGCATTATCCCGCCACAGCTAGACTTCGTTTCTTTTGCACAAATAATACAGCTGAGTATGAAGCTTGCATCATGGGCATGCATATGGCAATCGATCAGGATGTCGAAGACTTACTGATTATGGGAGATTCTGACCTGATCATCCGACAAGTCCAAGGTGAATGGGAAACTCGGGATGTCAAACTTATCCCTTACCGACAGCATGTGGAGGACCTCAGCAAGCGCTTTACGTCAATAGAGTTCAGGTATATTCCGAGGTGCCACAATGAACTGGCAGATGCACTTGCTACTTTGGCTTCAATGCTACCCTACCCGGGCAACGCCCGCGTCGATCCTTTGGAAATCCAAATCAAGGAAAGACACGGTTACTGCAGTGTAATCGAGGCGGGATCAAATACGCAGCCTTGGTACCATGACATCAAGAAATTCCTGAAGACACAAGAGTACCCCGAGCACGCTACTGGAGATCAGAAGAGGACCATTAGGCGACATGCAAGTGGTTTCTTTCTAAGCGGTGAATTGTTATATAAGAGGACCCCGGACCTCAATCTCCTAAGATGTGTCGATATCGAGGAATCGAGAAAGATCATGCACGAAGTACACGCAGGTGTGTGCGGACCTCACATGAACGGGTATGTCTTAGCGAAGAAAATCCTTCGAGCAGGTTATTACTGGATGACCATGGAAAAAGATTGCTTTAGCTTTGTCCGGAAGTGTCATCAGTGTCAGGTGCACGGTGATTTGATTCATGCACCTCCCACGGAGTTGCATCCCATGTCCGCACCTTGGCCATTTGTCGCATGGGGCATGGACGTCATTGGACCAATCGAACCGAAGGCTTCGAATGGACACAGGTTTATACTGGTTGCCATCGATTACTTCACAAAATGGGTAGAAGCTGTCACTCTCAAGTCGGTCACTAAGAAAGCTGTGGTGGATTTTGTACACTCAAATCTTATCTGTCGCTTCGGTATTCCTGCGACTATCATTACAGATAACGCAGCAAACTTGAACAGTCACTTGATGGGAGATGTATGCGAGCAATTCAAGATAACGCATAGGAATTCCACTCCTTATCGGCCAAAAGCCAATGGTGCTGTGGAAGCGGCAAACAAAAACATCAAGAAGATTTTGAGGAAAACGATCCAAAGTTCCCGACAGTGGCATGAGCAGTTACATTTTGCATTATTGGGGTACCGCACTACGGTACGCACATCGGTGGGAGCGACTCCTTATATTATGGTTTATGGGACCGAGGCTGTAATACCGGCAGAGGTAGAAATTCCTTCGCTTCAAATCATTGTCGAAGCAGAAATCAAAGACAGCGAGTGGGTTAAGGCTCGACTGGAGCAATTGATGTTGATTGATGAAAAGCGAATGGCCGCAGTTTGTCACGGACAGTTATACCAACGAAGGATGGCCCGTGCTTACAACAAGAAAGTCCGACCCCGGAATTTCGAAGTAGGTCAGCTGGTACTAAGGCGTATTCTGCCGCATCATGAAGAAGCAAAAGGAAAGTTTGCCCCAAATTGGAAAGGCCCATACATCGTAAGGAAGATATTGCCGAGAGGAGCATTGTATTTAGGTGATATCGAAGGAAATGACCCCGACACAGCAGTAAATGCAGATGCAGTCAAGAGATACTACGTCTAGATCATACTCCAAGTAGTCCTGACACATTTGAAAATGGCGAAGGTTTTATCCCCCACTACTCCCAAACACTACCCAATCCTCTCTAAAAAAAAGAAAAAGAAAACAAAACAAAACATTGATTGAGGCCTGAACTACGTTTGACTTGATTCCGAAAGGATACGTAGGCAGCCTCTCCTTGAGGTTCAGTCACGCCAACAATAAAATCCCATTCATCCTGAAATTGAAACCGGGGCACGTCGAGCAGTTGAGAAGTTAGTATCATCTACCTCTCTTTACCAAGCACAAGCCTTCAAATCAATTACCAAATATGGTGGGGAACCAATAAGCGTCACAAATGGAGACCAGCACACTCTGAATTGAGAAAGATAAAATGAGAGAGTCTCGGCGGTGAAAACCTTCGGGCACCACGAGGCGACGGGAGCAGAAAAACCAAAATGAGAGAGCTTGTTTAGTAAAAACTCACAAAGAGTGCTATCAAGCGATGACAGGAAGAGAAATGAGAGAGGTCAGCCAGCGAAAACCCGCAAAGGGCGCTGTTGGCCGGAAAAGAATGACTCCACCCCAAGAAGGTCTCGACAAAGTTCCACCAGGTTTGGAATCACAGATCCGTTCTGGTTGAGGGAAACGCAGGCTCAGGGAAAGTCAGGCGTCCAGTCCAAAGAGCGTGTCATGTCATTTAAAGCCAGCATTATCTTCCTCAGATAAGTCTTCCTCGTCCCGAAGGGGGCACTCCTTTTCTAAAATTCGTTTTCTCCTTTCTTTATTTCTCTTCGAATCCCTTTTGTGTTTTAACCCCAAGTTCAGGATACACAGGAAAGGGCAGGTGGCAGGTTTGTTTGCACGGAATCCCGTCTCATGAGGGAAAACGCCTCATTTCGTTGGTACGATTGCCCAAGCCTGATGAATCATGACGTTTGATGGTAAAGAGGAAAGAGAGAAATCTTCCCCAGCGAGTCCGCTTCGGACAAATCCCCACCGAGTCTCCCTCTGTACAAATTCCCACAGAGTCTCCCTTTGTACAATCTCCCACAGAGTCTCCCCAATATAAAAAAAAAAATCCTGTTGGAATCTCCTCAGCACATCCCCAGCGAGTCCCTTTGTAAATATTCTCCAACAAGCTTACCCCAACGAACCCTGAGAAACTCGTTTTGAAATAAATCCCCAGCATGCCCATTGTACAAAAATCCACACGAAGAATCCACTTTGTAAATATTCCCCACAAAGCTTCCCTTTTGTACAAATCCCCACAAAATACCTCCAATAAAATCCCCGTTGAGAACCTCCAAGCAAAACGGGACACAAAAAAAAAGAGAGCCTTACGAGGCAAATCATCACAGAATCTGGAAATACAAGCCTGAGCGGTCTAAAGGGTTTCGGCATATGAATCAAATCAATGGCGGGACTTCACAACAGAAATGAAGACGCAACAAAGCAACCGGGAACAATCAAGGTCACCAAACCGACCGTCATTTCCGAACTAACAATTGTTCTTTGTCTGAAAAGTTGAAACAGGTGTAATCCAAGACAACCGTGCAAGAAGCAGGTGTCGCCCAAAGAAGAAGGTACATGGGTACAAGAAATATTTTGGTAATAAGGAATTCACTCGAAAAGTAAGTTTCCACGAAACTACCTTTTATCTTCTACTAAAAAAGAAAATTCAAAAAAAAAAGAGGTCGCTTAGTATTCTCGAACTTTGTCCCCAGCCAATCAGCATTAGGGTTTTAAACCCTAAACTGAACTTTTTCCTTTAGTCAGCATTAGGGTTTTAAACCCTAAACTGAACTTTTTCCTTTCAGCCAGCATTAGGGTTTTAAACCCTAAACTGAGCTTTTCCATGCAATCAGCGTTAGGGTTTTAAACCCTAAACTGAATTTTCCTTTTAGTCAGCATTAGGGTTTTAAACCCTAAACTGAACTTTTTCCTTTCAGCCAGCATTAGGGTTTTAAACCCTAAACTGAGCTTTTCCATGCTATCAGCATTAGGGTTTTAAACCCTAAACTGAATTTTCCTTTAGTCAGCATTAGGGTTTTAAACCCTAAACTGAACTTTTTCTATTCAGCCAGCATTAGGGTTTTAAACCCTAAACTGAGCTTTTTCATGCAATCAGCATTAGGGTTTTAAACCCTAAACTGAATTTTTCCTTTAGTCAGCATTAGGGTTTTAAACCCTAAACTGAACTTTTTCCATTCAGCCAGCATTAGGGTTTTAAAACCCTAAACTGAGCTTTTCCATGCAATCAGCATTAGGGTTTTAAACCCTAAACTGAATTTTCCTTTTAGTCAGCATTAGGGTTTTAAACCCTAAACTGAACCTTTTCCATTCAGCCAGCATTAGGGTTTTAAACCCTAAACTGAGCTTTCCATGTAATCAGCATTAGGGTTTTAAACCCTAAACTGAATTTTCCTTTTAGTCAGCATTAGGGTTTTAAACCCTAAACTGAACTTTTTTCCATTCAGCCAGCATTAGGGTTTTAAACCCTAAACTGAGCTTTTCCATGCAATCAGCATTAGGGTTTTAAACCCTAAACTGAATTTTTCCTTTAGTCAGCATTAGGGTTTTAAACCCTAAACTGAACTTTTTCCTTTAGTCAGCATTAGGGTTTTTAAACCCTAAACTGAACTTTTTTCCATTCAGCCAGCATTAGGGTTTTAAACCCTAAACTGAGCTTTTCCATGCAATCAGCATTAGGGTTTTAAACCCTAAACTGAATTTTTCCTTTAGTCAACATTAGGGTTTTAAACCCTAAACTGAACTTTTTCCATTCAGCCAGCATTAGGGTTTTAAACCCTAAACTGAGCTTTTCCATGCAATCAACGTTAGGGTTTTAAACCCTAAACTGAATTTTCCTTTTAGTCAGCATTAGGGTTTTAAACCATAAACTAAACTTTTTCCTTTCAGCCAGCATTAGGGTTTTAAACCCTAAACTGAGCTTTTCCATGCAATCAGCATTAGGGTTTTAAACCCTAAACTAAATTTTTCCTTTAGTCAGCATTAGGGTTTTAAACCCTAAACTGAACTTTTTCCTTTAGTCAGCATTAGGGTTTTAAACCCTAAACTGAACTTTTTCCTTTCAGCCAGCATTAGGGTTTTAAACCCTAAACTGAGCTTTTCCATGCAATCAGCATTAGGGTTTTAAACCCTAAACTGAATTTTTCCTTTAGTCAGCATTAGGGTTTTAAACCCTAAACTGAACTTTTTCCTTTAGTCAGCATTAGGGTTTTAAACCCTAAACTGAACTTTTTCCATTCAGCCAGCATTAGGGTTTTAAACCCTAAACTGAGCTTTTCCATGTAATCAGCATTAGGGTTTTAAACCATAAACTGAATTTTCCTTTTAGTCAGCATTAGGGTTTTAAACCCTAAACTGAACTTTTTCCATTCAGCCAGCATTAGGGTTTTAAACCCTAAACTGAGCTTTTTCATGCAATCAGCATTAGGGTTTTAAACCCTAAACTGAATTTTTCCTTTAGTCAGCATTAGGGTTTTAAACCCTAAACTGAACTTTTTCCTTTAGTCAGCATTAGGGTTTTAAACCCTAAACTGAACTTTTTCCTTTCAGCCAGCATTAGGGTTTTAAACCCTAAACTGAGCTTTTGCATGCAATCAGCATTAGGGTTTTAAACCCTAAACTGAATTTTTCCTTTAGTCAGCATTAGGGTTTTAAACCCTAAACTGAACTTTTTCCTTTAGCCAGCAGTAGGGTTTTAAACCCTAAACTGAACTTTTTCCTTTCAGCCAGCATTAGGGTTTTAAACCCTAAACTGAGCTTTTCCATGCAATCAGCGTTAAGGTTTTAAACCCTAAACTGAATTTTCCTTTTAGTCAGCATTAGGGTTTTAAACCCTAAACTGAACTTTTTCCTTTCAGCCAGCATTAGGGTTTTAAACCCTAAACTGAGCTTTTCCATGCAATTAGCATTAGGGTTTTAAACCCTAAACTGAATTTTTCCTTTAGTCAGCATTAGGGTTTTAAACCCTAAACTGAACTTTTTCCTTTAGTCAGCATTAGGGTTTTAAACCCTAAACTGAACTTTTTCCTTTCAGCCAGCATTAGGGTTTTAAACCCTAAACTGAGCTTTTCCATGCAATCTGCATTAGGGTTTTAAACCCTAAACTGAATTTTTCCTTTAGTCAGCATTAGGGTTTTAAACCCTAAACTGAACTTTTTCCTTTAGTCAGCATTAGGGTTTTAAACCCTAAACTGAACTTTTTCTATTCATCCAGCATTAGGGTTTTAAATCCCAAACTGAGCTTTTCCATGTAATCAGCATTAGGGTTTTAAACCAAAAACTGAATTTTTCTTTTAGTCAGCATTAGGGTTTTAAACCCTAAACTGAACTTTTTCCATTCAGCCAGCATTAGGGTTTTTAAACCCTAAACTGAGCTTTTTCATGTAATCAGCATTAGGGTTTTAAACCCTAAACTGAATTTTTCCTTTAGTCAGCATTAGGGTTTTAAACCCTAAACTGAACTTTTTCCTTTAGTCAGCATTAGGGTTTTAAACCCTAAACTGAACTTTTTCCTTTCAGCCAGCATTAGGGTTTTAAACCCTAAACTGAGCTTTTTCATGCAATCAGCATTAGGGTTTTAAACCCTAAACTGAATTTTTCTTTTAGTCAGCATTAGGGTTTTAAACCCTAAACTGAACTTTTTCCTTTCAGCCAGCATTAGAGTTTTAAACTCTAAACTGAGCTTTTTCATGCAATCAGCATTAGGGTTTTAAACCCTAAACTGAATTTTCCTTTTAGTCAGCATTAGGGTTTTAAACCCTAAACTGAACTTTTTCCTTTCAGCCAGCATTAGAGTTTTAAACTCTAAACTGAGCTTTTTCATGCAATCAGCCAGCATTAGGGTTTTAAACCCTAAACTGAGCTTTTCCATGCAATCAGCATTAGGGTTTTAAACCCTAAACTGAATTTTCCTTTTAGTCAGCATTAGGGTTTTAAACCCTAAACTGAACTTTTTCCTTTCAGCCAGCATTAGGGTTTTAAACCCTAAACTGAGCTTTTCCATGCAATCAGCATTAGGGTTTTAAACCCTAAACTGAATTTTTCCTTTAGTCAGCATTAGGGTTTTAAACCCTAAACTGAACTTTTTCCTTTAGTCAGCATTAGGGTTTTAAACCCTAAACTGAACTTTTTCCTTTCAGCCAGCATTAGGGTTTTAAACCCTAAACTGAGCTTTTCCATGCAATCAGCATTAGGGTTTTAAACCCTAAACTGAATTTTTCCTTTAGTCAGCATTAGGGTTTTAAACCCTAAACTGAACTTTTTCCTTTAGTCAGCATTAGGGTTTTAAACCCTAAACTGAACTTTTTCCATTCAGCCAGCATTAGGGTTTTAAATCCTAAACTGAGCTTTTCCATGTAATCAGCATTAGGGTTTTAAACCATAAACTGAATTTTCCTTTTAGTCAGCATTAGGGTTTTAAACCCTAAACTGAACTTTTTCCATTCAGCCAGCATTAGGGTTTTAAACCCTAAACTGAGCTTTTTCATGCAATCAGCATTAGGGTTTTAAACCCTAAACTGAATTTTTCCTTTAGTCAGCATTAGGGTTTTAAACCCTAAACTGAACTTTTTCCTTTAGTCAGCATTAGGGTTTTAAACCCTAAACTGAACTTTTTCCTTTCAGCCAGCATTAGGGTTTTAAACCCTAAACTGAGCTTTTCCATGCAATCAGCATTAGGGTTTTAAACCCTAAACTGAATTTTTCCTTTAGTCAGCATTAGGGTTTTAAACCCTAAACTGAACTTTTTCCTTTAGTCAGCATTAGGGTTTTAAACCCTAAACTGAACTTTTTCCTTTCAGCCAGCATTAGGGTTTTAAACCTTAAACTGAGCTTTTCCATGCAATCAGCGTTAAGGTTTTAAACCCTAAACTGAATTTTCCTTTTAGTCAGCATTAGGGTTTTAAACCCTAAACTGAACTTTTTCCTTTCAGCCAGCATTAGGGTTTTAAACCCTAAACTGAGCTTTTCCATGCAATTAGCATTAGGGTTTTAAACCCTAAACTGAATTTTTTCTTTAGTCAGCATTAGGGTTTTAAACCCTAAACTGAACTTTTTCCTTTAGTCAGCATTAGGGTTTTAAACCCTAAACTGACCTTTTTCCTTTCAGCCAGCATTAGGGTTTTAAACCCTAAACTGAGCTTTTCCATGCAATCTGCATTAGGGTTTTAAACCCTAAACTGAATTTTTCCTTTAGTCAGCATTAGGGTTTTAAACCCTAAACTGAACTTTTTCCTTTAGTCAGCATTAGGGTTTTAAACCCTAAACTGAACTTTTTCTATTCAGCCAGCATTAGGGTTTTAAATCCCAAACTGAGCTTTTCCATGTAATCAGCATTAGGGTTTTAAACCATAAACTGAATTTTCCTTTTAGTCAGCATTAGGGTTTTAAACCCTAAACTGAACTTTTTCCATTCAGCCAGCATTAGGGTTTTTAAACCCTAAACTGAGCTTTTTCATGCAATCAGCATTAGGGTTTTAAACCCTAAACTGAATTTTTCCTTTAGTCAGCATTAGGGTTTTAAACCCTAAACTGAACTTTTTCCTTTAGTCAGCATTAGGGTTTTAAACCCTAAACTGAACTTTTTCCTTTCAGCCAGCATTAGGGTTTTAAACCCTAAACTGAGCTTTTCCATGCAATCAGCATTAGGGTTTTAAACCCTAAACTGAATTTTTCCTTTAGTCAGCATTAGGGTTTTAAACCCTAAACTGAACTTTTTCCTTTAGTCAGCATTAGGGTTTTAAACCCTAAACTGAACTTTTTCCTTTCAGCCAGCATTAGGGTTTTAAACCCTAAACTGAGCTTTTCCATGCAATCAGCGTTAGGGTTTTAAACCCTAAACTGAATTTTCCTTTTAGTCAGCATTAGGGTTTTAAACCCTAAACTGAGCTTTTCCATGTAATCAGCATTAGGGTTTTAAACCCTAAACTGAATTTTCCTTTTAGTCAGCATTAGGGTTTTAAACCCTAAACTGAACTTTTTCCATTCAGCCAGCATTAGGGTTTTAAACCCTAAACTGAGCTTTTCCATGTAATCAGCATTAGGGTTTTAAACCCTAAACTGAATTTTCCTTTTAGTCAGCATTAGGGTTTTAAACCCTAAACTGAACTTTTTCCTTTCAGCCAGCATTAGGGTTTTAAACCCTAAACTGAGCTTTTCCATGCAATCAGCATTAGGGTTTTAAACCCTAAACTGAATTTTCCTTTTTTCGGCTTTAGGGTTTTAAACCCTAAGCTGAACCTTTCCCCAGCTAGTCGGTATTAGGGCTCCAACCCTGAACTGAACATTTTTATCTTCCTTCATCAATTTTATGAACTTCCTGGCGAATAATTAACGAAATTTTCCTAGTGAAACTGGGGCAGAAAATTTCGTTCGTTTGTTTGTTTTCTCCCGCAGGTCTAACCTCGAGCCACATGGATCGAAATGACCCACGAGATGAGTCCTGGTTCGGAATCAACGAAGAAAAAGAAGAAAAAGAGAGAAGATGTCCCGAGATATCGGAGTAAATGGAAGGCAAATTGACTCCAACATTTGGTTAAGGTCCTGAACCCTGCCAATCGCGTCTCACTCAGTATCCCAGAGATTAAACAAGTCGCTGCAACTCGCAAGCATCAAGATTCAGATCGGAGTCTACAAGCAGAATCAGGTAAGACCCAAGATCAAGTCGTAAAAGAATCATACATAGGAATCTTGTAACTAGCAGTTGACATGCATATAAGTAGTTAGTTCAGTTTCCAATTTTCGTTGGGTTGTAATAAGGCGGTCAGTGACACAGCAGTGACAACAGCAACAGCAGTAGCAGCAAGCATTGCAATCCCATGGTAGTCCCAGCTACCAAAACTTCCCGAACTACATTGACCTGATTCTTGTTTATCCCAGGATATGTAGGAAATCTTTGAAGCAAGATTCGGTCAGATCTTTCAAAAAATGTGTTTCACACGGAGTAGTCCATAGGCAAAAAATCGCTCATACACGCTCACTTTATCTTTGCACGAAAACTCTTCGTGTTTCCGAACAAAGAGGGGCAGCTGTGAGCACGTGATTTTTGTTTCGCACGACAATCGCTCCAAAAGAAATAAAAATAATAATAATTGGCCCTGCTGTACAATTTTTGGATTTTTACATGGCACTTCGTTAATTGTTTATGACTTTGGCCCATTTTTACTTTATTAAAACAAAATACAAAAAATGTGTGTGTCATGCATAATTCGAACCGTAATCCGGTCGTTAAATAGAAAATCATAAATAGGCATCTTCGTCCGTGATTTTATTTTGTTTGATTTTACCTGTTTTGAAATATTTTAGTGTGTGTGCAAATAATTGTATTGAGTGTGTATTTAATTTTAATTTGATTTTGCTTAGTTTTGTTTTTAAAATAAATAAGAAAAAGAAATAAAAATAATAAAAAGATCCCTTCTTCTTCCGGATTGGGCCAATTTATTAAAATTGGCCCAAACAAACAATGCACAAAAACCAGGCCTACCCGGTCCAGTCCCAGCTAAACACCAAAGCGTCCAAACGACGTCGTGTTAATCCAGGTCGATCTGGGCCGTTGATCTCAAATTGATCAACGGTCAAGATCGATTCCCCACAACCCATTGAGGAACCCGACCCGTTGCCACCCGGACCAACCCAAACCCTTTACCCTCGAAACGACACCGTTCCACTTAAGCCCTCGGATCTAGACCGTAGATCTAGATTGATCTAACGGCTGAGATCAACCCACCCATTCCATATATAAGCCCTTTAACCTTACCCTGCCCCCCATCTGATACCCCAGCTCCCGTCTTCACCATCTTCCCCATCAAACCCTAGAGCCGCCCCTGTATCCTTCACCATGAAAACCGGCGGCACGGACGCCGGTGACCTCGCCCTTAACACCATAGAACCCCCGTGCCGTCCTGAACCCAAATCTACCAACCACACACCTCGAATCCTATCCCACCTTCTCGAATCTTCATTTGAAGATTCGAGTCGGAACCTAATCTACACCGATCTGCCTTAAATTCATACCAGACACTCCCCAGACCCCCCTCGTGACCAAACCATACTTGGTTTGGTCCGAATCTGACCAGGGAAGCATGAATCCCGGATCTAGTTTTCGAACCTTAGGGTTCCTCGTCACTGGTCCGTTGTTTTGTTCAAACCAAAGGATTAAGGTCTAATGGACCTTAATCGAAGTGTTTCTCACCTGAGAAACACTTCGATTAAAGCCCGTTCAGCCTTAAGAAAGGTCTGTCCAAATCCGAGTTCAAGACTTTTGATTTTTCGAGTTTTAAGGTGAGTTTGATTTCTTTCCTTTACTTGTTTTAGTCCGTGTGATTTGTTTTAAAAGCTGTTCATGATTGTTGAAGTCTGTTTTGTTTTGAGTTTCTATTAACTGTATCCTGTCCACTTTGCCTGAACCTTTGTTGTTTGATTGAGTGTCTTTTTCTACTTGTCCCGATAGTGTTTATGTATGTATTTGTTGTTCAATTAGTTGAATTCCAAATTTGTACTGATTAACTGATTCCTCGAAGCACAATTCTGCTCAGTCAATATAATGCGAACCTTGTGTGATACAGTTAAATGTCGGATTTTTTGGCTACGATTGTATGTGTTATAACTAATATAGTCGAGTCGACATGTGTCGTCAATTAGTTTCAATTGTCTGAACAAAAATAAATCGATTTGCTTCTGTTGAACATTGCCTGAATCAATTAAGAACCAAGTTCAGTAACTTATAGTTGTTAATATGATTTCAGAAACCTAAGGCTTGGTCTGTAATTGAAATCTGAGTTGCTGGCATGTGCACTTGTGCACAGCATGTGCATTGTGCACAGCCTGGTTCCTGCATAAAAGAGCTTTTGATTTAAAAATGGTTTGACAGCATATGCTGTCAGATATATTCTACTGCCCATACTTTGTTTTAGTTTAAGAAATATTAAACCTTTTAAAGGGTAGAACTGCCAGGGAATGATGGGGTTTAATACTTAAATAGCTAAAGTAGAACTGAAAAGAAGATGGGCACATGGGAAGGGTTTTCTTTTAACTTATCAGGCTGTAAAAGGGGTAATGGAAGGCTTATAAAAGGGGGGTCATACAAAGATAAAGAGGAGACTGGAGGACTGTGAGGATTTTCTGGGGAAAGAGCTAAAATACATACAGATATAGACATACAGATATAGGGAGAGGAACACTGTGAGGAATAATTTGAAAGAAAGAGAGGGTGATACACATTGAGAGATATACACACACACACATAGAAACAGACATTGACAAGAACAGAGTGATTTGAGGGGAGAACATTTTGAGAATTAAAGTGAGGAAAACAGAGAACTGGAAAAGAATTCTCTTTGATGACACAGACAGGCAGGATCAGAAATTACATCTTTTGATTGCTGTTTTGATTTCACTAGTCTTGACCTGTTTGTGCAACATTGATTTCTTCCAAATCCCAGCTGAGTCTGCTTGATTGTTGTCGTTTTACTCGAAGACTTGGTCTAGTTGAGTATTCCCAATTGAGGTCTTGATCCCACTTCAATTATTTCGTGTGTTTGTTGCTGCTGCTATTCTGTCCCTGTTGCTGCTGCTATTCTATGTCCTGCTGCTACTGTTAATTCTGTTTCCTGCTGCTGCTGATTTCCCCATCTTCTTCCTCTTCTCCTTTGCATTTTCAGTGTTTCCAGGTACACATTTCAAATCCCACTTTGGTGTTAACTGTAACAGTTCCAAAGCATGAAATGAAAGGAGTTTTTAAGAAAGTTTAGATGTCTGTTTTTGAAATGCTCATGGCATATTGACTTCTCTGTATAAATTGATTAATGTGCAATTCAATAGAAAAAAAAAATCTAGTTAGTTAATACTTAACTGAGTTTCAGCCTCTTATATCTTAGTTCATAGATGTTTGTTGACATGAGTTAAGTAATAGTACAATACGTAGAATTGTACAAATATTTGGCATAGTTACTGACCGGATTCCTGTTTAGTTATAACATATGCATAGGATAAAATGCTTCCACCTTCACAATGATGCTCTGTTTTATTTCAGTTTCTTTCATCAGAAATCCGCTAGGCAGTATATAGGAGCACGTTCGAACCCCCCAGTGGTAATAGTGTCTAGTGGGTTAATTCCCTTAATCTAGCCTAAATGAGTCTAATTCGATTCAAGAGATGTTTTGTATATAAGCATAGCATTTTGTCATGTAATTTCTTTGTCAAATTAGAACATTTCTCATAACGTATGACGTTTTTTTATAAATAATTAATCAGAAAGTAATAAGAATTAGGCCCAAAGCATATACTTGAATCAACATGTATCTTCCTTTTCCTATTTTAGACTAAACATAACAAAGATGTAGTCTCTGCAGGTTTATCCTTTTAAATAAAATGAGGCGAGCCTCGACAAACAAAATGCACAAGATGCGGGGCCCTCTAAACATATATATTAAACTACTTAGAATTCGGGACAGGCCGTTTAGCGAATTTTACGGCCTTCCTAAAATAACAATACGCTAGTTGCTTTAGGCGCGCCTTTAATGATCTAACCTTCTTAAACATGGGTGCACATTGATGTGATCCAAATTCAAATCTCAATGGAGTCGAAATGTGTTAACAACTACGGGTGCATTGATTGTGACGTGGTTCGAGATGCATTTTCACGACGTTGCAATTCTATAAAAATAAATGATAATAATAAAAGCGGTTTAAATCTAATAAAAAGCACATAAGTCACAACATGTATTTAAATCAGATGTTTAGCCATTATAACAATTTAAGCGACCGTGCTAGAACCACGGGATTCGAGGGTGCCTAACACCTTCCCTTGGGTCAACAGAATTCCTTACTTAGAATTTCTGGTTCGCAGACTTCATTTGGAAAAGTCGAAAATTTCCTCGATTTGGGATTCAAGATAAACCGGTGACTTGGGACACCAAAAGCCAAACCTTTCCCAAGTGGCGACTCTGAATTAAATAAATAATCCCATTTCGAATATTGTCACTTAAATTGGAAAAACTCCACCCGCGCATCTTACCCTTCGGGGCCGGGCGCGCAAAAAGGAGGTGTGACAATGATGTACTTGTTGATTCCCTTGCCGGGATGTTGTTGCTTATGATATTGTTTCCCTTTCCGGGATATTGTTGTTATACTATTGTTCCCTTGCCAGGATTCTTTTATGATTTGTGTTGATTTGTATATTGGGATCACGTTGCGCGTCGCAACAATATTATATGGGATCGGGTTGCACGCCGCAACAAGGAGTAATAAGGGTGGACAGGTGTGGTCGGATTGCACGCCGCAACATCATTATATGATTTGGATCGGGTTACATGCTGCAACAATATTATATGATTGGATCGGGTTGCACGCCGCAACATCATTATATGATTGGGATCGGGTTGCACGCCGCGACAGTATTATATGATTGGGATCGGGTTGCACGTCGTAACAAGAAAGAATAAAAGTGAATATTAATTCTTATAGTGAGAACGAGAGTAAAAGCACGAAGGGTGATGTCGTGCACTTTCTGTTGTTGTGTTTAGTTGTTGTTGTCAATTTAAGTATTTTTATTGTTTAAACTCCTTTATTGTTGTGATCCTTTGTGTTAGAACCTACGGTGTTTTCAATACCTCGCCGCATATGTATATGTATATATATATATATAGCCGCATATGTATATGTATATATATATATATATATATATATATATATATATACGCACACACACACATTCCAATACTTCAAACTTCAACAATTGTTACATCTTTAATTCAATTAGTTTCTCAATTATATCCCCTTAAACCGTCTGAGATTGTATTTTACTTAAAAAAAGGAATTTCTACTAAGTTTTAAGTTATAACTCTCATGTTAAAGGTAATAATCCATTCGATGTTGTATTTTAATTCAAAGGGGTACTTTCTTTATTCAAATGATTTCAAAAGAAACAACTTCATCTTTTCTCACTGGCTTTCCTAATTAGTTTAGAAATTGTAATTTACTTATATTAGGTAAATGAGACTTCTTGGACATCTTGAGTGCATTTGTACCGACATTATGTATTGTATAGCATGTGGATTTTGTTGTTAAAAGTGAGATGGAAAGTATGGGGGCACAAGGTGCCATGTGTGGTGAAGATTCAGAAGTTGAGATTATGATATGAGAAACCGAAGATTGAGATGGTCGGGATTGTTTATTAGACATGATGTGATTGATTGAGGTGGCATTGCCTTCTTTAATTGAATACATTCTTACTTGTCTCTGTTACTGTTATGTCAGTGTTGATTTGCTTGGTTATCTGATTTACTTGGTAATCATTCGTTACTACCCATATTTTCCCTTTATTTGTTCCCACTGTTCGTATTTTGATTTCTCTCCACTGTTGATATTACCTCATTATCTTTATCTCGATATTTTATTATCATATCATGTTCATTTCATTTGACCAGTAGGTGTCTTGACTGTTCCTCGTCACTACCCCACCAAGGTTAGTCTTGATACTTACTGGGCACCGCCGTGGTATGCTCATACTACACTTATGTACATTTTTGTGTACAGATCCAGGGATTGATCGATAATAGCTGTGCAGATTGTCGTGGTGGAGACTCAAGGTAACCTGCTGCTGCGTTCGCAGGACTCAGAGTCACCTTCGTTTGTATTTACGTTTTATTGATTCCTTCTCGTTCTGGAACAATGTTGTATTTATTTTATATAACTACTCTTAGAAAGGCTTATGACTTGTACCACTGGTTTTGGGAATTGTGATTTATTGAGAGTTATTTAATTTGAAGTCAGTAGATGTTAATGTTATTTCAGTAAATGTTAGGCTTACCTAATTTAGAGACTAGGTGCCATTACGATTCCTACGGAGGGATTTTGGGTCGTGACACTACCGAATGTATTTGTGTATAATAAGTGTATAAAATATTTATAGAATGTATAATAAGTGTATAAAATATTTATAGAATGTATGACAAATTATGTATATGCTGTAAACCAATTGATAATGAGTATATGAATATAGAGTGGATGCTTCGCCTTCTATTTCTTCTTCTTTACTGATATGGGTTTTTATTCTTATGCAATTTCTTTTCTTTTCCTTTTATTTTATATATAGATTGGCCCAATCAATATTTCAAATTTGTATAACAGATAAAAAAGTGATTTTTGTCTGAAAATTTTCCTATTTCTCTTTTATTGTAAATCATCGATTTGTGCTGAAATTAGACTAATATTTTGGGATTATTTCGTCTGGGTAATTCTAAAAAAATTCTTATTTCTCTTGCCAGATATTTTTATCTCTATTCACGGAGTAAGCCCTATCAACCTCCTACTGGGTCAAATTCTAGGTCATACCAATGACAATAACCTTCAAAACGAAGATGATATCAACAATAAAATAATTATTACAAAAAAGAAATCAATTTTAAGTTGATTAGTTCCAAAGAAACAGATGTAATTTGTTACTTATATTTGTCAATCACCGTAAATTTTAAATTCCTTTTTAATCTGATTGTGATTGCCTTGATATATTATGGACACTTCACTGTTGTGACCTGTAACGACCCGACCGGTTGTTTTGAGAGTTATAGCCATGTCCCCCATTTACTGTCCATTCCCTACTTAATTGTTGTTATGTGATTTGCCAGGATAGTTGGTTCGGATCCGAAGAGGTTTCGGAATGAGATTAGACACATAGCCTCAAGGGTTGAAAGCTTAAGTTGAAAAGATTGACCGGATGTTGACTTATGTGTAAACGACTTCGGAATAGAGTTTTGATGGTTTTGTTAGCTCCGTTGGGTGATTTTGGACTTAGGAGTGTGTCCGGATTGTGCATTGAAGGTCCGTAGTTGAATTAGGCTTGAAATGGTGAAAGTTAAAAATTTAGAAGTTTGACCGAGAGTGGACTTTATGGTTACCGGGCTAGGATTGAGGTTCCGAGAGTTGGAGTAAGCTCGTGGTGTGATTTGTGACTTGTGTGCAAAAGTTGAGGTCAATCGTACGTGATTTGATAGGTTTCGGCATCGAATGTAGAAGTTGGAAGATCAAAAGTGCATTAGGCTTGAATCGAGGCACGATTCATGGTTTTATCATTGTTTGATGTGATTTGAAGTCTCTACTAAGTTCGTATCGTATTTTAGGAATGGTTAGTACATTTGGTTGAGGTCCCGGGGGCCTCAGGTGGAGTTCGGACAATTATCGAATCAAATTTGGAGTTTGAGAGACTGCTGCAGCATCAGGTCTAGTGCAATCGCACCTGCAAAGGTTTTCATCGCAAGCGCGAAGCCGCATGTGCGCACCAGCCGTCGCAGAAGTGGTCAAGAGTTGAGCGTGCAGGGGTCAAAGGTGCGAGGGAATTGCCGCACCTGTGTGGCTGCAGATGCGGCGACTAGAGCGCAAAAGAAGAATTGGATTGGGGGCTATGGAGCACGGACGCAGAAGGATTTTCGCAGGTGCGGACTCGTACCTGCGCGTGGAGGATCGCAGAAGCGGAGGCAGTGGAGCCTTGGCAAACCGCAGAAGCAGGAGATTTCTCGCACCCGCGAACCGCAAATGCGAGTAAATGAGCTGCATGTGTGAAAGCACCGGGCAGTGTATTGAAATAGAGGGTTCCGTGATTTTCATTATTTTGGACATTTCAAGCTCGGATTAGGCAATTTTTGAGAGGAATTTCGAAGGGATTCTTGAGGTAAGTCACTTGTGGTTAAATTTAATCAATAATTATGTTTCTCCATTGTTCCTACCTATATTATGTGGTTTTGAGGTGTAATTTTAGAGTTTGAGGTTAGGGATTTGGAGAATTTAAATTGGAAATTTTGGTGTCGATTTGGTGTTAGATTTTGGTAAATTTGGTATGGTTAAACTCGTGGTTGAATGGGCTTCTAGATTTTGTGACTTTTGTTGGATTCCAAAACGCAGGCTCGGGGGGCCAACTTTGAGTTGACTTTTTGACTTTTAGTTAAGAACATAGAAATTTTATATGGAATTGATTCCTTTAGCTCGTGTTGATTGTATCAAACTGTTTTCGGCTAAATTCAAGGCATTTGGAGGCCGTTTCGCGACGCAAGAGCTTGTTAGAGTAGAGTTTCGCATAGTTTGAGGTAAGTAATACTTCTAAACTTGGTTATGAGGATATGAAGCCCTTAATTTCGTGTTATGTGATTGGTGTTGAGGTGACACATGTGCTAGATGACATGCATGTAGGCATGCACCGTAAGAATTGTGACTTGATCGGTTCCATGGAACTGAATAGTTGATTAAGCTTGTTGTTACCCGTATTTTCACGGACTTTGAAGAAGTTCAACGCTATTTGGGTGATTGTGGATCGGCTGACCAAGTCCGCACACTTCATTCCTGTGTGTACTACATATTCTTCATAACGGTTAGCAGAGATTTATATCCGAGATATTGTTCGCTTGCATGGTGTCCCGGTTTCCATTATTTCAGATAGAGGTACTCAGTTTACTTCACAATTTTGGAGGGTCGTACAGCGAGAGTTGGGTACTGAGGTTGAGTTGAGCACAACTTTTCACCCTCAGACGGACGGGCAATCCGAGTGCACTACTCAGATATTGGAGGACATGTTGCACACTTGTGTCATTGATTTTGGAGGGTCATGGGATTAGTTTCTACCACTCGCGAAGTTTGCTTATAACAACAGTTATCAGTCGATTATTCAGATGGCTCCAGATAAGGCTTTATATGGGAGGTGGTGTAGATCTTTAGTTGGTTGGTTTGATACGGGTAAGGTTGGCTTTTGGGTACAGACCTGGTGCAGGATGCTTTGGACAAGGTGAAGGTGATTCAGGAGCGACTTCATACGGCGCATTCAAGACAAAAGAGTTATGCCGACAGGAAGGTCCGTGATGTGTCTTTCATGGTGGGGAGAAAGTTCTACTGAAGGTTTTACCCATGAAGGGTGTTATGAGATTCGGGAAGAAGGGTAAATTGAGTCCTCGGTTCATTGGGCCTTTTGAGGTGCTTCGGAGGATTGGAGAGGTGGCTTATGAGCTTGCTTTGCCACCCAGCTTGTCGAGTGTGCATCCGGTATTTCATGTTTTTATGCTTCGACAGTATATTGGTGATCAGTCTCATATTTTGGATTTCAGCACGGTTTAGTTAGATGATGATTTGACTTATGATGTGGAGCCAGTGGCTATTTTGGAACGTCAGGTTCGAAAGTTGAGATCAAAAGATATAGCTTCAGTGAAAGTGCAGTGGAGAGGTTGGCCCATGAAGGAGGCTACCTGGGAGACTGAGGCTTCAGGTATAATTTTTTAACTCATTCGAGGATGAACGTTTGTTTAAGAGGGGGAAGATGTAACGAACCGGCCGGTCGTTTCATGAGTTACCGCTCTGTTTCTCCCATTTCTGCTTTCTTATGTATTGTTCAGCTACATTTTATCGTATCGTCTTGGTTGGTTCGTGTTTGGGTAGTTTTGGAGTTATATGAGACACTTAGTCTCTTAAGTTGGTCATTTAGTTGGAAAAATCAACAGGAAGTTGACTTGTGAGTAAACGATCTTGGAATTTGGTTTTATGATTCGAATAGCTTTGTGAGGTGATTTGGGACTTAGGAGCATGTTCGGAATGTAATTTGGAGGTCCGTATTAGATTTATGCTTGAATTGGCGAAATTAGAATTTTGGCGATTTTCGATTAGTAGTGGAAATTTTGATATCGGGGTCGGAATGGAATTTCCGAAAATTGAAGTAGGTCCTTTGTATCATTTGGGATGTGTGTGCAAAATATCAGGTCATTCAGACGAGGTAAGATAGACTTTTTGATCGAATTCGGAATTAGGAAGTATTGGAATCCTTAGGCTTGAATCCGAGGGTGATTTGATGTTTTAATGTAGTTTTGAGCGTTCAGAAGGTTGAAAAAAGTTTGAATGATGTTATGGAATGTGTTGGCATATTTGGTTGAGGTCTCGAGGGCCTCGAGTCAGGTTCTGATGGTTATCGGAAAGTTTGGAAGTTGGAGAATGCAGCTGAAGCTGGTGGTTCTGTTATAACCGCACCTGCAGTTAGGGTACCGCAGGTGCGATGATAACAGAAACGATGAAGGGCCGCAGATGCGGTTGGGCAGCTCAAAAGCGAGAGTTGAGGTGCACCTGCAAGCCCGCATGTGTGGTGGATTGGCCGCAGGTGCGAGTAAGGGGGTTTAAGTGAAAATCCGCAGAAGCGGAGAAATTGTCTGCAGGTGCGGACCGCGGATGCGTTAATGTGTCTGCAGGTGCGGAAATGCCTTGGCAGAAACTATATAAACCTGCCTTCATAAAATTTGGGTTGTTTTCCACCATTTTTATCCGGAGTTAAAAATTTTGGAGGGTTTTAAAGAGGGAATCAAGGGGGTTTCCATTGAGGTGTGTTTCTTGAACCTAAAACTCGATTCTATGTTGATTTTCAGTTGTTTAAGCATGAAATTTATGAGATTTAGGGTGAAAATTTGGGGAAGTTTGGGCTTGAAATTGGAGAAGTAAAATTGGGGATTTGAGGGGCCATTTGAGGTCCGATTTTGATGTTCTTGGTATGTGTGGACTCATGGGAGGATAAGGATTCTATTGATGTGATTTTTATCGGATTTCGAGACGTGGGCCCGAGGGGCGGGTTTGATCAATTTCTGAATTTTTGATGTAATTTGATTATTTTCGTGTGGTTTTTTCCCTTAGCATATATTGATGTTATGATTCTGATTTTGGATAGATTAGAGGCGAGTTGAGGACGAGTCGAGAGGTAAGGGCATCGCGGAGTAGTATTTCATTCGGTTCGAGTTAAGTAACGATTGTAAATCTAGACCTGAGTGTATGAAACCCGAAATTTCATATTGTTTTGATAAATTAGGTGACGTACATGCTAGGTGATGGGCGTGTCACGTGTGGGCGTGCACCAGTAGGGATTGTGACTTGTCCGTCCCATGGCAACTGTATAGTTGCATATTTTGATATATTGTATATGATATCCATGTGTTTTAGAAATTAGTTTGTTAACTTAGGCTGAATGCCATGTTTGGGGCCTTTGAGTCGAACTGTTTAGACCCTTAGTGGTATTTTACTACTTTCCTCACAGTGTTTTTATTTGAAAGCATATCCTCAGTCATGTTTTACTTGTTTATTGTTAATCCGGTTTCATTACTCTACTTCTTAATATATGATAACTGTTTGGGCTGAGTTTCCTTGATTTTCACTGATATACCCGAGTGGCCGTGAGGTTAATGACTGAGAGAGGTTGAGGACCCAATGGTGAGGATTATATATATGTTATGGATCGGGTTGCACGCCGCAGCGATATTTATATATATATATATATATATATGAACTGAACTGCATGCCGCAGCGATATATATTGGATTGGGTTGTACACCTCAGCGATATGACGCTTGGGCTATAGAAGCCCTTCTAGAGTCTGTACACCCTCAGTGAGCGTAGTCGACTATATATTATGGATCGGGCTACACGCCGCAGCGGTTGTTATTATTATTATTATTATTATTATTATTATTATTATTATTATTATTATTATTATTATTATTATGAGATATCTATTGAGCCGGAGTGCTGAGTGTGAGTACTGTTGATTGAGGGGCTTGCCCAAAAGGCTATACTTATGAGTGATACTTTGCCCAAGAGGCTTGTTTATGAGATTTTCCTATTTTCACTCTTCTTTTATGCTAAGCCTCTATTGAAAATGATGAATAAATATTTTAAAGGATTTTTCTCTGAAACTGGAGTTTTTACAAAGTATTTGGTTATTGAACCGCATATTTTGACTTTGATATTGCTGTTGAGATTCCTGATTAAGTATGCATGTGATTTTTAATGATCTTCACTGCACTCATACTTTATTTACTTTAGTTACTTACTGAGTTGGCATATTTACGTTACTCCTTGCACCTTGTGTGCAGATCCAGGTGCCCGAGCATCATAGTGAGAGCTTTCAGCACTCTCAGAGTCTGCTACGGAGATCGCAAAGTAGTTGCACGGTGTTCGAAGCCCTGCCTTCCTCCTTCCTATCGTAGTACTTTATATTTCACACTTGTTTTGTATTGAGCAGATAGTGTTGAGTTGTATTTAGTGGCTCATGACTAGTGACACCAGATTCGGGCTGGGTTGATGTATTTACGTACTTGTTTCCGCGTATTTCTTTTGATATTTTAAAAATGAAAGATTTGAGACTTAATCTTTAGAAAATACAAATTTTACAAAGGATCTTCTATATTGTTCGTGTTGTTTCGGCTGGCCTAGTACTGTGATAGGCGCCATCACGGCCGGGATATTTGGGGTCGTGAAATGAATCCAACTTAGAATGGTAGATAGATTCATCTTTATTCCTTTCAAATTGCTTCCTTCAATCTTCCTTGATTTGAGACGGTCTTGGCTGATTGCTTTCTTCATTCCAATCTTGGCGGATTGCTTCCTTCTTGACCATCTGCAAAATCTTCATTCCAATCTTGATTGATATCCGTGATTGATAGAATCTTGGTCAATCCAGAATCATAATAATTGATTCCCTTCTTCTTAGGCTTTATTGATGTACTTTCCAATTCCAGTTAACTTGTCGTTGAGTAGATCATCCTTCCTATTAGCAATGTTGTTGCTTACCAGAATTAGAATCTGCATACAAAAGAATATCATTAGTCAAAGATTCTTTAAGGTTATTGATCATTATTAAAATTCTAAACTTAACAGGTTGTACTCACGCTACATCTTGTACCTCGTTTGCAGATCCAGGTATTTTCGGTCACGGCAATTGCTGATTTGCAGAGTTCAGACCTTCGGAGATTATCAAGGTAGTTGCTTGGCATCCGTAGACCTTGACTCTTCTCCCTTATCTTTCTGTTTACTTATTCAGATTTACTTTCTAGATAGTGTACCATACTATGTTATTATATAGATACTCAAGTACTCAGTGACACCCCGATTTTGGGAAAACTTTATGTATTGAGTTATGATATTCTATCTTGTTTTTATGAGATTTTTCCCTTATTTAGATTGGTTTAGCGTATTTCAAATTTAAAGTTTTGGAAATGTCTTAACAGTCGGCTTGCCTAGTACCATGATATGTGCCATCACGATCGGTTGAATTTTGGGTCGTGCAATGACTAGAAACTTTATATGAATGCGTCTAAAGTTTCACTTGTACCAGCACAAACTAAAGACAAATTGGTCAGAAGTTCTCTTGTAGCAGTACAAACTTCAGATACACATGTTTGAAGTTAGCTTGTTGTAATAAAAACTTCAGATACATAGAGCTTCAGACATGTATTTCTGAAATTGTCTTGAAATTGAGTAAATTTATTGATTTTTATGCATTGTGAATATAGCTTAAATGATGGTCACAAAATCAAGTATACGCATACTTCCCCCACTTAACATTTTGGCCAAATTAGGAGTTTATTGGATACAATTTATACAATTTAATATGACTCCGAACTATTAAAAGGTCCTAATGAAACATACAGTAAAAATCATTTTGCATTTTGAGGAATGTTTTTGTCAATCGAAAAAGTACTTACAAGGGAAAATAATGATTTTAGTTCACGTCTTTGTAACTATTCGGTCGGTCATTTCATGATTTACAGCTCCGTTTCCCCTATTTATGCTTCCTTATGTGTTGTTCAGCTGTATTTCTTCGTATCGTATTGGTTGGTTCGGGTCCGGAGTGGTTGTGGAGTAGAATGAGATACTTAGTCTCTTATTTAGAAATTTAAGTTGGAAAAGTCAACCGGATGTTGACTTATGTGTAGACTGTCTTGGATGTGAATCCCAATGGTTAGGATAGCTCCATTAGGTGATTTTGGACTTAGGAGCGTGTTCAGAATGTGATTTGGAGGCCCGTGGTAGAATTAGGCTTGAATTGGCGAAATTGGAAATTTGGCATTTTCCGGTCGGCAGTGAAAACCTTGATGTCGGGATCGGAATGGAATTTCAGAAATTGGAGTAGGTCCGTAGTGTCATTTGTGACGTGTGTGCAAAATTTCAGGTCATTCGGACGAGGTTTGATGGGTTTCGGCATCATTTGCAGAATTCGGAAGTTTGGAGGTTCCTAGGCTAGAATGCAATGGTGATTCGGTGTTTCGATGTTTTTTTCGGTGTTCCGAAGGTTTGAATAAATTTGAATGGTGATATGTGACTTGTTGGTATTTTTGGTTGAGGTCCCGAGGGCCTCGGGATGATTTCTGATGACTATCGGGGAGTTTGGAAATTTGGTAAGGCAGTTGAAGCTGTTGATTCTGTCATAACGGCACCTGCAGAGTGGGGACCGCAGGTGCGAGGCTCGTAGAACCAGAAAAGCAACCGAAGAAGCGGCCAAGGCCAAAGAAAGCCAGGAACCGCAAGTGCAGAAGGAGGAGCGCACCTGCATGACCGCATGTGCGGGTATTGGGCCACAGATGCGGAAAGGACAGATAAGTGAAAATCGCAGATGCGGTTGGTTTGACCGCAAAAGCGGTCCCGCAGATGCGGATGATGGGCCGCAGGTGCGATGCCTGGGCAGAAGGTATATAAGGAAGCCCTTCGCGAATTTTTGGGTGTTCTTCACCATTTCTATCCGGATTTTGGAGATTTTTGGAGGGTTTTGAAGAGGGAATCAAGGAGATACTCATTAAAGCAAGTTATTTGAACTTAATACTTGTGATTATGGTAAATTTTAGTGGTTTAAGCATGAAATTAGTGGAAAAATATGGAAGAAATTAAGGGGATTAGAGCTTGAAATTGGAGAATTTAATTTGAGGATTTTAGGGACCATTTGATGTCGGATTTTAATGGTTTTGGTATGTACAGACTCGTGAGTGAAAGGAGTTTCTAGTTTATTAATTTTTGTCAGATTTCGAGACGAGGGATCGGGAGCCAGGTTTGGATGAATTTCGGAATTTTGGTGTAAATTGATAGTTTTTCTTTTGGAATTGATCCCTTGGCCTTATATTGATCATATTGTGTTGCTTTTGGTTAGATTCGAGGCATTTGGAGGTCGATTCCAGAGGCAAGGGCATCGCGGAGTAGGGATTTGACCGGTTCGAGGTAAGAAATGATTGTAAATCTTGTCCTGAGGGTATGTAGCCCCGGATTACACATCGTTTCACTATTTGAGGTGACGCACATGCTAGATGGCGAGCGTGGGGGCGTGCACCGTTGGGGATTGTGACTTGGTCCGCCCCGTAGCAACTATTAAGTTGCGTATTTGACTAAAAACTAATTGATACTTATGTGCTTTAGAAAGTATTACCATGTTTTGGGCTGAATGCTATATTTGGGCCCCGTGCCAAGTTTTTTGGACCCTTAGGGGTCTTTTACTATTATTTCCTCACTGTTTTGACTTAAGATCTGTACTCAGTTATGCTATGTTTTACTGATTTCATAACTCGGTCCTTATTACTACGTTTTGATGCATAAAATGATATTTTGGGCTGAGTACCCTGTGTTACTGATAGACCGAATGGCTAGAGAGGTTTCTGACTGAGTGAGGCCGAGGACCTGTGTTGTGAGGATATTATCGGATCGGGCTGCGCCGCAGCGTGTTATTACTGATTTGTGATTAGGAGACGTCGAGAGCCTGATTTATTATGCCACGAGGTGGCTTTTTATAGCGTTTGAACTGTAGGAGCCCCTCCGGAGTCTGTACACCCCCACTGAGCCCAGGTACCCTGAGTGAGTGATATGATGTTGCCCGAGGGGCTGTTCTTGATTCATGTTGTACCCGAGAGGCTGATTATGAATGATATTGATGTTGCCCAAGGGGCTGACTCTCAGTGATGTTATGCCCGAGGGGTGGTTTATGATACATGTTTTGCCCGAGGAGCTATTTATGATTTTCATCACTTTTACTCTAAATTTCATTGAACCTCTGTTGAAACTATTGAAAATATCTTCAAATGACTTTTACTGAAACTGGATCTTAAACAAGATGATTTGAGTTATATACTGATTTGAAAGCATGTTGTACTTACTGAGATTTCATGACATGGATTTATCTGTTTCTTACTGCTCAGTCTTTATTTACCTTTATTACTTACTGAATTGGCGTACTCACATTACTCCCTGCATCTTGTGTGCAGATCCAGGGGTTGTTGGACGTGATAGCGAGCGCTGATCTTTCATCCGACGTGGATATTTCGGAGTTGGCAAGGTAGCATGCGTGGCGATCGCAGCCTTGCTCTTCTCACTCCTATCTTCCTCTAGATTTTATTAGTGTTTTTCTGACTGTATTAGTCTTTGTTGTTATCGGATAGTCCTTAGTAGATGCTCGTGACTTGTGATACCCCGATGTTGGGCTTTGTTTCTTTTCGCACTTTGTTATTTAGACTTATATTGTGAAGTTTTATTAATTAATAGCTTTAAAACATCTTTATTATAAAATGTCGAATTATTTTGGGATTGTGTCGGCTGACCTAGTTCCATGATAGGCGTCATCACAACCGGGTTGATTTTGGGATCGTGACAGTCTTATTCTGTATAGAACATTTAACTTTTAATTGAACTAAACACTCGATTGCTCCAAAAGCTAAAAATTTGACTATCTACAGAAATCACCATTTTTCCTTCTTTGCTGGTTTAATTAGATTTTGATGCATTTACTTTTGAAGATTTGATATAAGAGATGCTAACTTAATTTGATGTTGATTTGTCCAATCAATGTAAATAAAAACATATATAACTCAACCGAAAATGAAGGAAGAGATATTTTTTATTTAAGCTCCATTAATTTTCTCTTGTTCTGCATGAAAAAAATCAAAACAATATAACTTTTACCCAAAAATTGTAACGTAGACTATAATATATACATTTTAATACATGGTGTCCGTTGTGCTTCTTTGAAAAAAATAATATTCTTCACTTACTCAAGTATTATTAAGGAAACTTAAGAATCAAAACTCGATGTTTTTGCAACAGAAAATTTATTAACAATATACTTATAAGAGATGTTTGGCTATAATTATATTGTATATCTTTAATGTATTACTTAACTTATATTTCGGTATTTAATAATGAATTGTGCGATATTTGAGCTTAATTAAGTTGTTTTCATGTGTAGAATCAATAGGACGTGAAAAGGAATGGATGTTGCACAAAGGGATATTGAAGAAACACTAAAACATCACGAAAAGATGAAAATCGGACGAAGCCCAGCACCAGGCAACAAGCCAGACGACGCCTGGCACTACTAAATAATAGTTCTATTGGAACAATTATTTGGCAATGGTTATAGAACTGTTACAATAGATTATGTATTGGAACGGTTTTAATAGTTCCAATAGAGTGAAAAGGCTTTTGGTATACTTCTAAAGCAAAACCGTTCCAATAGGATAGTAAATGTCACAATAAATGAAGCTATGAGGACAGTTTATAAAGGCGATACAATAGGGTTATTTATGGGAACAGTTTGCTAAAATAAAATATTTATTGGGACGGTTTATTTTTTCCTCCCTAATTTCCCTCCTACGTATTTATTAAAAAAAATAAAAATAAATGATGACCCCATAAAAATTTTAATACTAAGTGTTTAAGTAATAAACACATCGTCTCTCTCATCAGCACCCGTCTCTTTCATCTCTCTCGTCTTCAAACCTAGAAAAATCCGCCATCGACGAACTGTGCGGCCTACTCCAACGAAGGAATTCCGACGAAGGACAACCATTTCGGCTAATATAAGGGAATCTCAGATGTAAATTACCGGTATTTTTTCGTGTTTGATATTTTCTGTGGTTGTTCGCTTTCGCTATTGTTTCACCGGAAAATTGTTTCGCCGCTTCTACTACTTTCTTTCTCTGGTAAGTTTCATATAAACCCAATAATTTACTATGTCCTTTGTTTGTATTATATGATAAATTTTTTGATTTCTAGTTTGTAAAACTGTAATTATCTAGTTAGTTGAAAAAACAAGTTAAACTTTGTTTAGGGTTTTTTGAGGTATTTTTAGTTGGAATTTTTTATCTAACTAACGGGAAGGATTTGAGCACCAAAATATATGGTCTGTTGTTTTATACTATCGGCAGACTATACGAGCATGGTGTTACATTAAGGGATTTCTTATTATTTTTTGCTACTTGACTCTTCATGTTAACTCTGCGGCAAAGGATGTTTTGTGAATAAGAAATACATCGATCACATTTTATCTGTTAGTTTTATGTGTTATTATTGTTTGCTCTATTTCATTTGCCTAATTTCCATGAACTTCCACTCTATAAACCTGTTCATCAGTGTAAAGACACTCTTAATACAAATTAGAAGCAATAAATGGTTCTTGATTATTTGAAGAAAACTTAATTCAAACTAAAAAGGTAAAGAGAATCAATGCTTTAGGCAACACTTGCTAGACTATTGATTAATATAACATCAACTTTCTCTATATGTAAAAACTCTTACACAATATAAGTAGTCAATCCATGTAATTAGCTGAGATTGAATTAGCTGGTTTGGCCAAAGGTAAAAAATGAAAAATGAAAATTAAAGATCTTCTGCTAAGTTTTTGAACTTGCCTGTCCATTTTCTGGAATATGTCATATGAGAGCTATATGTTCCAAGACTCAGCCTGCATAACTGGAAGGACCTTCTGTGTTGCCAGAAAGGTACATTAAAAAATTCTTATAATTAATAACCAAGTGGGTGTTTGCTGGTGGGGCCACACCTTGCCTCTTGCGATGGACAAGTAATTGAATAATTTGTATTGCTGATTACTTTCAAATACTAATTTATTGGACATACCTTATGTGAGATAAGTCATTAACATCCTTGTGGAATGAAGTATCAAGTCAAATTCAGATGATACTTAATTCAGCCATGTATATAGAGTGCCAGAACTTTTGCATTTATATATATTTTGTAAATTTAGATTTTTTCTTGTAGAAGCAGTCAAACAACTTTATTGGTTGGTAGTGATCTCTTTTAAAATATCGCAATAATGAAATCCATATAATTTTGATTTTATTAGCTGATTTTTTTATTAAGAGTATATAAGCCAATTTTATACTACTCCCTCTGTTTCATATTATATGAGGTAGTTTGTCTCGGCACGAAGTTTAAGAAAAAAAAAAGAAGACTTTTGAAACTTGTGGTCTTAAAAGCTTAAGGGGTAAAAAGTTTGTGGGACCATGACATTTGTGTAGCTATAAAAGCTTCTCATTAAGGGTAAATGGGTAAATAAAAGAGTTTAAAGTTGAATTATTTTCAAATTTAAAAATGTGTCATTTGTTTTGGAACAGACTAAAACGAGAAGCACCTCATTTAATATGAAATAGAGTGAGTGTTTGTTTTGGTGTCAGATAGGATAAAAGTAATTTAATGGATAACAAAGATAAAATGTGGATGGGCCTTCGAAGGTCAATTAATAAGTACATACAAGGAGTGAATAAATTTCTTGATAAAGCATTTGAACGAGCTTCCCAAGTAAAACAAATATTATGCCCTTGTAAAGAGTGCGCTAATTGTTTTGGCATCATAGAAATGTGGTGGAAGACCACTTGATTGTTAATGGTTTTGTTCATGGATACAACAAATGGATTTTCCACGGGGAAGGATTTTCCTCGAGAAAGACTGCATGTCCAAGCAGTAATGAAGAATGTTCTGATATATGACGATATTGATGGATTACTTCATGATACATTTCGAAATGTCGAGGATGATTTGGGACATAAAAGAGTAAGGGATGGACCATCGGAAGATGCAAACAGATTCTTTAAATTACTAGAAGAAGGAAAAGAAGAATTATATCCAGGGTGTGAGAATTTCTACAAATTAGGTTTTACGATTCGGTTGTACTTGTTTAAATGCATTTATGGGATGAGTAATGTGGCATTCACAGACTTGTTGGAGTTGTTAAAAGAGGCATTTCCGTTTGCTCAGCTACCCCAGTCTTTCTACAAAGCAACAAGCATGATAAAAGATTTGAGTCTTCATTATAAAAAAAATACATGCATGTCCTAATGATTGCATGTTATTTGGCCATGACAATGTAAATGCGGATAATTGTTCTGTATGTGGGTCTTCTAGATGGAAGAATGTTTTTAATGTCTTGACTAATAAAAAGACCAAAACCTCTGCAAAGGTTTTAAGGTACTTTCCATTAAAGCCTTGGCTTCAGAGGATATTCATGTGTCCCGAAATAGCTGTAGCTATGAAATGGCATGCTATTGAACGACTGAATGATGGAAATATAAGACATCCTACTGATAGTGATGCTTGGAAGGAATTCGACTCCTTGCACCCTGAATTCTCTAGCGACCCTCGCAATGTTAGATTGGGTCTTTCAAGTGATAGTTTCAACCTGTTTCGAACAATAAGCATTTCACATAGCACGTGGTCTGTTATGTTAATGAACTATAATCTATCGCCTTGGATTTGCATGAAGCCAGAGTATATAATGTTGTCAATGATCATCCCAGGTATGTCATCTCCGGGAAATGATATAGATGTATATCTACAACCACTAATTGCTGAATTGAAGGAACTATGAGAATTCAGTGTACAAACATTTCATGCCGAATCTAACCAGATATTTCAATTGCGTGCAGCGTTAATGTGGACAATTAGTGATTTTCCTGCACTAACAATGCTTTCTGGATGGAGAACAAAGGAAAAATTTGCATGCCCCACTTGTAATTATGGCACATGCTCTCAATATCTCAAGCATAGTCGTAAGATGTGCTACATGAGTCATTAGACATTTTTGCCTCCTGAACATCCATTTCGAAGAGATAAGAAATCATTTGATGGTAAGGAGGATCATAGACTTGCACATACTCCTTTGTCGGATACAGAAGTCCTCGAAGAGTTGCGTGAATTCAAGAATATCTTTGGAAATGGCCAAAAGAAAAGGTCTCGGGATAACAAGTGTCCATGGAAGAAAAGATCCATCTTCTTTGAACTACCGTACTGGGAAACTAACAAATTGAGGCACAATCTTGATCTGATGCACAATGAGAAGAATATATGCGATAGTATTCTTGGGACATTATTGGAGATAGATGAAAAGTGAAAAAGATCATGTAAATTCTTGTTACGATTTGCAATAAATGGGAATACGAAAAGAGCCTGGCCTCACGAGGTTCCAAGCGCGTTCCAGACCTGGCCTCGTGAGGTCAGGCACCCAGTTGCCCTAGTTCGGAAATCAATACTATCTAAAAATCTAGAATTGAACTCGAAAGTGAGAATTCTAGATTGCATATAGGATTGAGTAGAGCAAGTTCTTGAACCTGGGATGGAGGAATGGATTCGCAGTTTGGATAGACATATGCTAATTGTCTTGCTTAGTTATTATACGAGAATTATAAATGTATTCTTGTTGATTCTAACTCTATAGACATATAGGTATTAGGTTATTTTGAATAGGTGAGTAAGAACTCGACAGATTCTTATGAGCAATAATAATCCCGTCAACCAACAAACCAGATAAATTAATTAGTCAATACAGTAGGATTGCTAGATTGTCCATGACCCTTGGTCATTTTCATCACATTGATAATATAAAAGTCCGCTCTTCCTTTGTTTTGAATTTACTACTATTTGTTTTTCTTTATTTTAGTTAGTTTAGATTCAAATACTTTTAGGTTTAATTCTTGTTTAGATAATTTGGATAGTCTAATTTAGTTAATAGTTGATAACAAGTATCATGGGTTCGACATCCCACTTTTAATCACTTTATTACTTGACGACTATGTATACTTGCATGAGCATTTGGCCGCAACACTAAGAGATAAAATGGAAGTTTATTTAAAGCTTTACCTCTTCTGTGCATATTTACAATATAATGCACCACAAATTAGGAAATTAAAATAAATGTGCATTTTTATCCCTTGTCAATCGTAATTTAATTTACAATATTTAGGTTTTAAATTTCTCCATATCTTCGGACAATCGAGCATCGAAACGACAATCTCAGCAGCCATGCAAAACGTGCACCTTAATTACTATCACATATGATGGATTTTATAATCGCTCATTTCAAGTATCATATAGCCAAAAAGTTATATCTTGACATAGAGAACAAAGACACATGATCTTACAAATTAAATCAAATGCTTGTATGTTCACATGTTCCTCTCCACTAGATATGATGCGAGATGTTGAACTTATGGCCTCATCAATCCTTCAAGAAAATGAAAGTCCAAGAAGATTCCTAATCGTTGTGGACATTAATCCGTCGTATTTTTCAAGCAATTTCGAATCCTTACTAAGATTATCACGAAAAGGCAAGCAAGAATGAGGACGAGTTGATAGAGCAAGTTGTGAACTTACCCTTATAGGAAGAGACCGAGTTTGCGCCTATTCCTGCATCGAGGCATGTGGTTGAAGCATAGAGATGGTGAAGGGAGAGAATTTAAAAATGAAGGTGAATGTGATTGAGAAGTATAACATATGTTTTGATAAGTTGAGTTCAAGAGGTAATATTGAAAATACTCGCATGCCATGCAAGTTACTTCAACAACGTCTTTTGATATCAACATATCAAGAAATATACTATAGTTCTCACTTATATTCTCCTTCATATTCATCTTCCCACCCTTCACTTCTTACAATGCTTCAATCGCATGTGCAGGAATTAACACAAATCGAGTCTCTTCTAATAAGGGCAATTTCACGATTTGCTCTATCAACTCGACCTAATTCTCCTATGCTTTCTCTTGATAATTTTGGTAAGCATTCAAAATCGTTTAAAGGAATATGACGGATTATGTCCATAATAATTGGTATTCTTATCGGTCTTTCATTTTCTTGGAGGACAGACGATGCCCTAAGATCGATGTCTTGCATCATGTCTAGTTGATACATTTTCTTTGGGTGTTGAACCAACCTTAATTCTCCAGCAAACACATAAGTTGAAGCATAACCTCAAATTCAGACACGTAGGAATTGAATTACGTAATTGACAAATTCAGATCAACAAATCAAAGCTTAAATGAAAGGAAGCATTACCTCAACCTACATAAGTTGAAATATAGACACAAACAAAAGTGAATTTATGGGATCAGAATAGGAGAAGTTGGGGGAGGTGAAAAGAGTTGTAATTGATATGAAATAATGATATTTAATGAAGAATCATGTATTTTTTTTTTTAATATAGTACATAAATGAAGGAAATAGGAGGAAAAGCCAAAAAATTGAGATAAATGATTTGTTTTGGTTTTAGTGAGTGTCAATTCTCTTTATATATTATATACAGTTATATATATATTATAAATTGATTTTCTTGGTTTTAGAGAGTGTCAGCTTGTAAGATATTTTTAACTACTATAAGGTGTTAGGTACGATATTATTTTTTAGAGTCACTCTGCATGAAATCTTAAACGATAGTGGGGTAAACCTCAGGAAGGACGATAAGTCCCTATGGGAGGAGGTGTATGTGATATCCTAGGCGAATCCCACATCGACAAAACGCGGGAGATATGCTTAAGCAAACAAGTCGTAGACTCTAGTAATGCGTCTTAAAGCCGTGCGGCCCTAGATCTAAAGCAGACATCATACTTATTAATTACTTTATATATATATATATATATATATATATATATATATATATATATATTTATAAATTATATATAACTGAATTTTTCTCTCTCTAGCTGCGATGAACAGTAGCGACGTAACAGTTCACCAGCCATAACTCCATATTCCGGTAGTGGAAATTCACCAAATTGGTCGCAAAAGAACCCCCTTCTCATTGCGAACAATCCCCAGTTGGTTTCATCCCCAAATCAATAGCCAATTTTTCCAGATCTTAATTTTCATTTCGTGTTTACTGTAGAACGCAGAAATTTTTATTAAATTTATCTGCTTTTTGGAGTTTTGAAGAACTTCATGGCTGCTACGACCTCTCCCCAGCCTTTGGCTGTGGGAGAGGCAATCCAAAACAATCAAGAATCAGTTCCTAATCATAATACCAAGCAGTCTTATGCCTCGCATCTACTGTCAAAACAATCTGCCGCAAAATCGTCAAAACTGGAGCTTTGTCCAGTAACGTTTGAACATGGTGAACCTACTGTGGAATTCACCATTGAAGAGGTGAATGCTTTCACAATGGAAGAAGGTTTACATCAAGCTGTAATCCTCAAATTTTCGTATGGGAAACCTGATCTACAAAAACTACGATAGATTATTTCCAAACATTTGATGTCAAAGGCTACTGTAATATTGGACAACTGGAATATCGACATATACTGGTTAGGTTTGATTTGTTTGAAGATTTTGTTCAAGCTCTGTCAAGATCGACAGGTTATATTAAGGCGAAGGGTGACGAGTTCTTTTTTAGAACATTCCCATGGACAATAGGCTTTAATCCGCGAGAAGAAACATCGAGGGCAGTCGTATGGATCTCTTTACCTGACTTGCCTGCAAATTTCTTTGCAAAAAGGTCGTTAATGTCCATCGCTTCAGCAGTTAAAAAGCCTTTAGCAGTGGACAAAGCAACGCAATATCGAACGCGACCAAGTACGGCAAGGGTTAAGGTCGCTCGATTTACTGGACAAGCATCCAAAGAGAATTAAGATTCATATTGTGGATAAGAATTCTGGGAAAGTTGTTGAGAATTATCAGGAGATAGTGTCACACCTCCTTTTTCCGCACCCGAGGGGGCGCAAGGGAGTTTTTTCCAATTAAAGGACAATCGAAACAGGATTGGTTTAATTATTTCAGAGTCGCCACTTGGGAGATTTAGGGTGTCCCAAGTCACCAATTTTAATCCTGAATCGAGGAAAATAAGGGCTCTATATTACAGTCTGCGTACCAGAAATCCGGATAAGGAATTCTGTTAACCCGGGAGAAGGTGTTAGGCATTCCCGAGTTCCGTGGTTCTAGCACGGTCGCTCAACTGTTATATGCGGCTTGATTATCTGATTTTATACAAGTGTGAACTTATGTGCAAAATTTAACTTTTAACCGCTTTCATCATTTACTGTTTTTATCAAGAACTGCAACGTTGTGAAAATGTATCTCGAACCACGTTACCATCAATGTACCCGTGGTTGTCGACACACTTTGACTCCGTTGAGATTTGGATTTGGGTCACATCAATGTGCACCCGAGTTTAAAGAAATTAAATTATTAAAGGCGTGCCTAACGCAACTAGCGTATTGTCATTTTTGGGGAAGGCCGTAAAATTCGCTAAACGGCCTGTCCCGAATTCTAAGTGTTTTAATATATATACATTCAGAGGGCCCCGCGACTTGTACATTTGTTTGTCGAGGCTCGTCTCATTTATTATTAAAGAATTTGCAACGTCATGGAAATGCATCTCGGGCCACGCCATAATCAATATACCCGTGATTAGAGGCACATTTCGATTCCGTTAAGATTTGGATTTGGGTCACATAAATGTGCACCCGAGTTTAGGGAGATGACATTATTAAAGGCGCGCCTAAAGCAACTAGCGCATTATTATTTTGGGTAAGGCCGTGAAATTTGCTAAACGGCCCGTCCCAGAATCTAAGTGTTCATTATGATACATATATCTGTGAGGGCCCCGCAGCTTGTGCATTTTTTCGAGGCTCGTCTCATTTTTATTAAAGGCAAGCCTAAAAATAATTAAGATTTTCTACCCATGACGTCATCTGAGGTTAAATGAAAACAACGATTCTAATAAATAATAATATCCATGGTAAAATGAAAAAACGATTCAACCAAGATGACTCGCAAACCGTTCATACATTCTCACATTCACTTTAAACATGCAGTAACTATCCATAAAAATAAACATTTTTAACAAAACAACAAAATTGCATTGTCGACATTCATCAATATCAAATACTCTCATTTGCCTTGAATCATAACATGCGAAACGAACAAAATGAAACAAGGGACGAAGAACACCAACCTTCGAACCTCGACAATCCTAGAATGACAAACAGTGCTTCCTACGGAACTTGAACCGGACTTCACTGAACAAGGAACAACAACGAAAACCCCGGAACAAACTCGATGAACCGGACCTCGACTCAACTTTTGGACTTTGGACTGGAACTCGACTTCAACTCGACCTCACTGACGGACTGTTTGGTCGACGACTGTGGGGCCAACGGGCAGTGTTTGACGCAGTGGTTTTGGGGTGCAATGACAACGGGGGTCGTCGTGGGTAGTGGTCGACGATGGCTGCTGGGTTTTGCTTGGTGTTTGGACGTGGGGGTGGCGACTGGTTTAGGGTTTTGTTTGAAGGAGAAGAACGTGGTGGTTTAGGGTTCTTCTGGCATTTGTTTGGACGTGAGGGCGTGGACTACTGGCTGGCCGATGCAGCAGCTGCTGATTGACGAGGGATGAAGGGTCGTTCGGTCAAGGTGGTGAGGCTGCCATGGTGGTTGGTGTCCGTGATGACGCAGCTGGTGGTTTGGGCGACGTGGACAGTGGTCGTTTGGCTTGAGGAAGAAGCAGATGTGGAAGGTCGACGGGGCTCCGGTAGTTATGGTCGTTCGAACAGTTGACGGAGGTGGAGGGAGCTGGTAGCGGACATGGTGTTTTGGACGACGATTATGGGAGCTGGGGCGACGTCCGGGGATGCGAGGGGGCTGGTCGGGTGGTTGTCGACGATGGAGGTGGTGTTCCGGACGTGAGGATAGGGAAGCTTTGGCTGGTTCTCGTGAGGCTGGTCGTTTCCTTCTTTACCGTAGGTTTTCTTTCTTTCTTCTTTTGAAGAAGAAAGAGGAACAGTAGTTTTTTCCCAATTTTTCAAAAGTCCTCCCCTTTCCAAGTCTTTGTCCGTGTATTTAGCATGGGTTTGCCCAGACAAATGAGCCCCACGCGTGGTGGGGTTCGAGACTTATGTCCCCCACGCGTGGTGGGGTTCCCCATGTGTCCTGGACACGGTTTATTATGGGGTAGGTAAGAAATTAGGCCTAAAACCGGGTAGTTTGAACCCGAATATTATTCTTTTGCCCGGACCCGAGAAATAGGAACACGTTGCTTAACTAGTCCTATGAAAGCAAAATAACTACCAAAATAAGACTAGTATTCAAACAAAATTATATCTTTTTTAAATATTTTTTCAAGATTTAAAATAGCTACAAAATATTAATAAAACTATTTTTGTATTTTTCGTTTTTTAAATATTAAGATAAAATATGAAGCAATATTTTTTGTATTTTCAAAGTTAAAATGACTATAGAATATTAATAAAACTATTTTTTTGTAATTTTCGTTCTTTAATAAAGACAAAAATATGAAGTAATATTTTTTTGTATTTTTCAAAATTATAATGACTGCAAACATTAATAGAACTATATTTTTTTTGTAATTTTCGAATTTATATAAAGTACCAAAATAAAGTACAATTTTTGTATTTTTTAAGTTTATGAGAGATACATAAACTAAAATTATATATATATTTTTTGTGATTTTTCTTTTTGCAACGAAATAAAGTAAAATAGTTAAAATGACTATATTGGACCCAATTTCACATATTCACGCTAAAAATGTGAAAATTCTCGGGGAGGGTCAAAAATCACGTGCTTACAGCTGCCCCTCTTTGACTGGAAACACGAAGAGTTTTCCGACAAAGAACGACTAGACGTGTTTTTGACCCGACCATTACTTGGACGGACTACACTTAAGGAAAGGGAGGGAATGTGACCGAGCCCTGGTATCTGAGCTGCCTACATATCCTTGGTTATACAGGAATCAGGCCACGTGTAGTTCGGGATGAGAGAGATAGTGAAGTGTACCGAGGTGAAGAGCCGATCGAGGTGCCGTTCCGTTGAGGTTCCGGTCCGCGGTCCTGTCATTACAACAAAAATGAAAACTGAAAAAGACTAACTAAGCCTATCAGCTACTAGTTACAAGGATTCCTATCTCTTAAGTCTTCTGAAACTTGGTCTTGAGTCTTGAATGGTGCTTCATACAGACTTTGGATCTGAACCTTGATACTTGCTAGTTGTAGGTGCTAGTTCTTGAGCAGACCACATTTGTTCTCCACTTCCGTATTTTGGGCTCTTCTCTTTCTTTTTCTTTTTTTTCTTCTCTTTTTTTTTTTTTTTGTTTTTGTGACCAGCTTCTGTTGATCATCCCAGACTATTGATTCGCGTTCTTGAGGCGAGCTTCTAACTTGGATTGAATGCTGGGGATTTCTGTTGTAATCCTTCTGCTTTCCAGTGGGTCACTGCTTGATCTTTGACAGGCGGACTCCTGACTTCTTCGATCTTTGACATACCAACAAACTCCGTTCTACAGGCGGGTCCCTGAAAATCAAAACAAACAAAACAAACAAAATTTCCTAACCCGTTTGTACTGGGAAGATTTGTGAGTCGTTAGCAAAATTGTAACTCACTTACACTATTGATGCAATGATGAGAGTAAACTAAAGACTAGGATGTGCATCTCCTATGAGTAAAACCAAAACTCTTGCTAGCAAATGTGTCTGCTAAAATAAAAACCTCAATGACTCAAACTAGAAAGTGTGTCTTCTATGGTTGAATCGGAATGAGCAAAACTAGGAAGTGCATCTCCTAAGGGTGAAAACTTCAGTGACTAGAACTAGGAAGTGCGTCTCCTATGAATAAAATCTCGATTAGGAAGTGCGTCTCCTACGGGTAAACTTCAAAAACTGGACTAGGAATTGTGTCTCCTATGGTCGAACTTAAAATGAATCAAACTAGGAAGTGCATCTCCTAGGGGTGAACTATTCTTAGGAAGTGCGTCTCCTATTGGTGAAACTGAACTTAGGAAGTGCGTCTCCTATGGTAAAACTGAACTTAGGAAGTGCGTCTCCTATCGGTGAAACTTAACTTAGGAAGTGCGTCTCCTATGGTAAAACTGAACTTAGGAAGTGCGTCTCCTATCGGTGAAACTTATCTTAGGAAGTGCGTCTCCTACTGGTGAAACTTGCTTAGGAAGTGCGTCTCCTATTGGGAAAAACTGTTCTTAGGAAGTGCGTCTCCTACTGGTGAAACTAAACTTAGGAAGTGCGTCTCCTATCGGTAGAACTGAACTTAGGAAGTGCGTCTCCTATGGTAAAACTGAATTTTAGGAAGTGCGTCTCCTATTGGTGAACTATTCTTAGGAAGTGTGTCTCCTACTGGTAAAAACTTGCTTAGGAAGTGCGTCTCCTTAGGAAGTGTGTCTCCTATGGTAAAACTGAACTTAGGAAGTGCGTCTCCTATCGGTGAAACTTATCTTAGGAAGTGCGTCTCCTACTGGTGAAACTTGCTTAGGAAGTGTGTCTCCTTAGGAAGTGCGTCTCCTATGGTAAAACTGAACTTAGGAAGTGCGTCTCCTATTGGTAAACCTAACTTAGGAAGTGCGTCTCCTATGGTAAAATTGAACTTAGGAAGTGCGTCTCCTATTGGTGAAACTTATCTTAGGAAGTGCGTCTCCTACTGGTGAAACTTGCTTAGGAAGTGCGTCTCCTATTGGTGAAACTTGCTTAGGAAGTGCGTCTCCTATGGTAAAACTGAATTTTAGGAAGTGCGTCTCCTACTGGTGAAACTTATCTTAGGAAGTGCGTCCCCTATTGGTAGAACTTGCTTAGGAAGTGCGTCTCCTATTGGTGAAACTGAACTTAGGGGGAAATGCATCTCCTATGGGTAAAGACGTGGAATGTATGCCTCTGTTATCTGGGCGGGCTCCCAACTTCAATACTTGAAAGTAAAAACTGAATGTATGCCTCTGTTATCTGGGCGGGCTCCCAACTTCAACACTTGAAATAAAAGACTGAATGTATGCCTCTATTGTCTGGGCGGGCTCCCAATTTCAACACTTGAAATAAAAGACTAAATGTATGCCTCTGTTATCTGGGGGGGCTCCCAACTTCAACACTTAAAAGTAAAGACTGAATGTATTCCTCTGTTATTATGGGCGGGCTCCCAATTTCAACACCTAAAAGTAAAAAGACTGAATGTATGCCTCTGTTATCTGGGCGGGCTCCCAACTTCAACACTTAAAAGTAAAATGACTGAATGTATGCCTCTATTATCTAGGCGGGCTCCCAACTTCAACACTTAAAAAAAGACTGAATGTATGCCTCTATTATCTGGGCGGGCTCCCAACTTCAACACTTAAAATAAAAAGACTGAAACCAACATATCCTATTTGAGGGTGGATGAACCCGACAGATCCTATTTGAGGGCGGATGAACCCAACAGATCCTATTTGAGGGCGGATGAACCCGACATATCCTATTTGAGGGCGGATGAACCCGACATATCCTATTTGAGGGCGGATGAACCCGACATATCCTATTTGAGGGCGGATGAACCCGACATATCCTATTTGAGGGCGGATGAACCCGACAGATCCTATTTGAGGGCGGATGAACCCGACATATCCTATTTGAGGGCGGATGAACCCGACATATCCTATTTGAGGGCGGATGAACCCGACAGATCCTATTTGAGGGCGGATGAACCCAACATATCCTATTTGAGGGCGGATGAACCCGACATATCCTTAAGACTTGAAAATGTCTTACCTGGAAAACTTGGTGGGGATTATTTACTTACCTGTTGGGGGGTAAAATATTATCAGCTGGGGGTACCTGACTTCCAGAAAATTTTCTAAATGGAAGGAAAATTTTCTGCCCCAGTTTGATAATATCCCTTGTGGCATGCATTTCTGCATCAATGCCATTTCCTTTACCTGTTTCAAATCAAACAAAATTTGTTAGTTTAAAACATGGTGGTTGGTTGTGATACTCCCAACGGGATGGCTTTTCCTTTTTTCCTTCCTTGCTTTGCGTTGCACAACTTGTTGGGGACGATTTTATTTGCTGGGTACAATCCCTTTCTGATGGGGGTATCCCTCTTCTTTTGTGGCATAGCTCGGAAACTGGCATTTCCCCGACCTTTTAGTCTAGCATGGATTTCGCCAAATCATGCTCACTGCTTTCCTTGCTTTGTTCATGGGCCTTGGCCTTGAGGTTTATAACTTTTGATAAAGGCAACGGTATCCCTCTTGACACTTGTCAATCCTTCTGTCAATTCCCTTTTTGCTGGGGATATCTTTTGACACTGGCCTCGCGCTTGTTCCTTGCTGACTATACCATTTGGATGTACTAGTCAGATCTCATCTTGAAAAGCTGATGGCATATTTGAAGTCATTTCATACTTGTTCTGGCCCGACAGACTCTATTGGGGAATTTTTCTATGAAAGGAGAAAGATAAAAGAAACAAAATAAAAGACAAAGGAAACGAATGACTCTTTTACAAAAGAAACTATAAATAAAAATCTATCAAACGCAGATACCGACTCTAATGGCCATGACATGCGTATGTGGCCTATCCTCTGCCGTCAATCATCTTTTAAGATCTTCAATTGGCGATTCCCCCTCTGATTCTCAATCTTATTCGACTTGTAGTGCCCGAAGGGTTTTCACTATCAAGTCTCACTCATTCTTGGGTTCTTCTCTCAGCTTTCATCGCCTTATGGTGCCTGTGAAGGTTTTCACCGATAAGACTCTCTCATTTGTATCACTTTCCAGTTGGGGATTTGGAGTGTTGCCGGTATGACTCTCTCTGTTGGAGATTAGAGTCCTTTCCGCTGTGGAACAGAATGTTATGTTCGCCGGTAAGACTCTTCATTTGTCTAACTTGGCATCTTTTTTAAAGACTGATCAGAAGGTCTTTCTTTGGACCGTAATGTGGGTTTTGGATAGGCTAGAAAGAAAAGGTATAAAAGGCTCAAAAATGCATTAATTTAGGTTATTAGTTACAACCTTCGGAATTAGATTTATTTACAACGACCGCAACCTCTGCCCCAGTTTCTTGCTTGGGGATATCTTAATTGTTTTTTTCGTTTTTCAAAACTATGACCGAGCCGTGAAGCGCCTACGTATCCTCTTTGAGGAATCAGGTCAAACGTAGTTCCCAATTCCTCTTTTTCATTTGACTTTTTTCTTTGTTATCATTTTCTTTTCTTTTCTTTTTCGTTGCTACTGATTCCGAACGAGGGGTATGAAAGAAAATAAATAAGGCTCAAAAGGGGTTAACGAAGGATAAAGTGTTTGGGTAGCAGAACAAAATGCCTTCGTCATTCCAGTCTTCAAAACATGCCAAGTGCGAACAACACAATGAAACAATAGATTTATAGTCTCTTCCGATGGTGTTGGACTTGACAATTATATTCAACATATGTTTGTTCATTTGTCACTTCTAAAGCACCGTTGGGCGACACTCTCATTCTCATTATTATGAACGACCCTCATGCCAATTAGGCGAATCTTTGCCTTTTAACGGTTTTCTTTGTGTTTAACTTGCCCCAGTTCCACATGACTCGAGCTCTGTATGATCTCAACCGTTCTTATTTTTCTTTAACTGTTTTGATCACCTCTCCAGGGTTTGGATTAACTTTTAAGATTAGGCCCAAACTGGGTGCGCATGTTATGTCCCTAGAATCGGCATCGAACAAAAAATGGTAAAAGGACTAAACAAAAAGATGACTGGAAATAATAAAAGACCGGACTTTGTATTAGACTACCGGTGAAATGGTTTAAATAACAAAACAAACAAAACAATCCAGAACAAAATCCTAAAAACAAACTGGACAAGACAACATCCGACTCATAACCCTAATAATCCGAACAACAGAAATGACAACAAAATGAGCCACCACAAGCTTCTCTCTTGCTGACCCAGGAACAAAACGTCCTCCCACTTTATCAAAATTGGCATTTTAGCCACTGAGCTTTGCATCAATACTGCCGAGACCATTACCAGCTTCAACCTCATCAACCTCCGTCGGCAAATTCTCGAGGAGGTTCGAGTGCTCCATGTCACTGTTATTAATCGCAACCCGCCCTTCTCGGATCATTTTCTCTACTTCCCTTCTCCAGCTATGACAGCTCTCAATGTTGTGCCCTATGACATTGGAGTGGTAGGCGCATCGTGCTGCCGGATCAAAGCTCCTTGCAAGCGGATTTATAGTACATGCGGGGAGTGGCTCAATCGAACCAGCATGCCTTAGCCTTTCAAACAGACTGGCATAAGATACCCCGATGGGGGCGAGAGCCTTTCCTCGTTTCAGCAACCTTTTCATTCTTGCATGTTGACAGGGCCGGAAACCTGATCCAGGAGGCTTTTGGTAGGCTTGTGTAGGTGGGTAGGCATTTTGTGGAGCCAGGTGCCTGGAAAGTGAAGTATGGCGGGGAAAGAAGTGGTGTTGGGGAGCGGAGAAGCATTGAGGAGTGATGGAGCTACTCGGGTAGCTGGGAAGGCTGCCATAAGTGGGTTGGGATGGAGAGTATGGGGGATCTTCCATTATGGTGTTGGGTGCTTGGGAAATGACCGAGCTCAAGAGACTTGGCGGTGGAGGGGGTGGTGCTTTTCCCGTTATCCATGCCTGATACATGTCTGCCACATGTTGTCTTAGCATTCTCACTTCTTCTTCCAACCCGCTGTTCCGTTCGATCAATTGTTGTTGGTCATCAGTACCGACCCACTCGGTTCTGCGGTTCTGAGCCATTGTCCTTTGATTTTGCTTTGCAGGGAGGAGTTACCACAACCAACCACTCTCTATATATGGACACATCAAAGGGAAGTCATCACGTTAGTGTTAGGGCATTGGACAGACAATCATATATCAAAAATGTACCCAAGCAGTTAGGCAATTGTGCCCCCTGAAAATCTTCCGCACTCTCTTTTATTTATTTATTATTATATATTTATTTTATTTTCTTTTTTTTTATTTTATTATTTTTTCATTTTAGTGGTGGTCGAATCTTATGGAGATTGCCTACGTATCATGTCCCCGCATGAATCAGACCTTGCGTAGTTCGGACCAATAAAAGATAAACAATAATGAACATTTTTTTTCAATTTTCATATTGAAACAAACTGGGTTTCAAGGATTTACAGATGACCTGCAAACTTGAAAATCAAACAACCCGCATGTTCTAATCAAAAGATTGGTAGACTCAAAAACAAAATTCCAGCTCCCTTTCTCCGTTCGACAAATGCAACCAAATGGTTATTTTTTGCAAATGTGGCCCCTTCCAAATTTCACATGAATTTTGAGGCCGGGGAGGATTATTTATGACACTTTACAAACTTGTCCGTTCTTTTACAAAAAATAACCTTTTGACAACTGAAAGATACTCTAAGGCTATTTCGGTGAGAACGGTTTAAGACGCGAACGGTATTCACCTGACCGCTGACTCTTTGTTTTTTTTTTCAAATTATAATGAAAACTTAGTGTTGCAAACACGGCCCTTCAGTGCCTCGGGGACGAAGATTTTTAAGGCTGTGTGGGTCCATATCTCAAAATGACCCAAGGGTGGCTGTTTACGCAAAGTCAGCCTTCCGGTGTCCCTTTCGGGAACATTCGGCTATTTATGACAAACAGCATCTCCTGACTTAGTTATGACTCTTTTATTGTTTTTCAAAAATAGGAAACTCAATATTGCAAACACGGCCTGTCAACGTCTCGGGGACGAAGATTTTTAAGGCTGTGTGGGTCAACTGGACCAAATCTTAAAATGACCCAAAGGTGGCTGTTTATGCAAAGTCAGCCTTCCGGCGTCCCTTTCGGGAACATTCGGCTATGTCTTGATAAAACAGCGTCACCCGACTTCTTTATGACAAAAACTAAATTTTGACATGTATTTTTTTGTTATTATTATTATTATTTGTTTTTTTGGCTTTTTAGCAAAAGGTGGGGTTGGACCCGATGAGGGTTGCCTATGTATCTCACATCCGGTGAGAATCAAACCCGCGTAGTTCGGGTAAATAAACTATTATTGAGAAGACACTTTTCCATTTTCTATATATATTTTTTTATTATTATTATTTTCACAACAATCAAATAGACTATTATTCTATTATTTTCATTTATAACAAACAAACGAATTAACGAAAAACATAAAACATTCCTTCTTTTTGAGAAGGTGGGGTTGGACCCGATGAGGGTTGCCTACGTATCTCACATCCGGTGAGAATCAAACCCGCGTAGTTCGGGCAAATAAGAATAAGTAGGCAAATAATAATAAGCAGATGAACTGACTTTTTTTTTGAATTTTCGTTTAAAAGAACTATTTTAAAAGAAGCGAGGAAATATTATTTTTTGATTGATTTTCTTTTTAAAAGAGAGACTAATATTTTTAGAATTTTCGTTATTTTTTTATTCTAAAGAAAAGAAGAAAATATTTTTCGGAATTTTACCTTTAATATAAGAAATGCTTCTAAAATGTTTTTTTTTGTTTGAATTTTGAATTTTCTTTAGAAGAAACAAAATATTTTCGGATTTTTTTTTTGTTTATCTATTTTATCTTTTTGAATTTTGAACTTTCTTTTGAATTTTTTTTTTGGATTATATATATACTTATTTTTGGAACAAATGATAAAATCACATTCAACGCCGGACTCTTTTTATTTTTATTTCTGGCATTTTCATAGACAAACAAAATAAAATAAAAACATTTTTAAAAAAAAAACAGACTCTTTTTCATTTTCATTTAATGGCAAAACAAACTATTTTCTTTAATATTTTTAAAAAATACCAGACAGAACAATGATGATTTTTTCTCTATTTTTCCTTTGCTTTTAATATAACAAACTAATAAGACATTCATTTTCATTTTCTCAAAATTTTGGCAGAGTTTCGATACTACTCGGACATTGATTTTCCTCTAAAAATAAGTAGTTATATCTCTACACTGTCATTTTTTCTCCTTTTTTTCACGATTTTTCAATCTGTGGAAAATAATGAAAACATACAAAATCTTTTGAATTTTCATGCTTTGTTTTATTTGTAATTTTATTTTTTTATATTTATTATTTCTTTCAAAAATGTGGCATGGGAGACATAACGATTTCCAAGACTTCTTGGATTCCGCAAATGCTCCCCATGCGTTTTTCCCAACATATGAAGCGTGGGGGACATATGGGAATTCCAAGACTTCTTGGATTCCACAAATGTTCCCCATGTGCTTTCCCAAAAAGCAAACGTGGGGGACATAGGGAATTCCAAGACTTCTTGGATTCCATAAATGTTCCCCATGCTTTGATTAAAATAACATCATGCTGGAAATGACCAAATGACTCATTCGCCCTTGACTGAATACAACATGTAGCACATAGGATGCCATAAGATGGTCTATTATTTTCAGGTTGCTTGTCCTAGACGGACCCAACCCCTGTGTTGAGTCCCCTAAGTCAAATGCACATGATGTAAATAAACGTTCCTACTAGGGATCCGGCATGTGGCTTTGTTATACTAGGTTCAAAAACCTGGGTCGGTGTTCTAGACAGTGTACCCGAGCGGACAACTCGAGCTGAGGAAGGAGCTCCTTTCCGGGAACCAAAAGGCCAGCCGGCTTAGAAACTTTCCGAGCCTCTTTTATTTAGGGTATGACACTAACAGAATAGGGAGTCTCAACCAGTAAGCACATCCCCGGAGGTAAGAAGAGAAGGGTTTCGGCACAGTTTATATACAATTCAGATAATATCAAAGCGGTAAAAGACAACATTTAGTATGTTATGTCAAAACATGCAATATATATCGGATAATAAAGCCAAATATAACAATTATTCTAAGCTTGAATCCTTGAGCCCTGAACCAGTGGTTCTGGGTTTAATTTCCAGCAGCGGTTTTGTCATACTGGGTTTATAACCTGGGTATACGTTCTAGACTGTGTACCCGAGCGGACAACTCGAGCCGAGGAGGGGGCTACGTACCGGGGACCCGCGAGATCGTCCGGCTTTGTAACTTGTCCGACCTCTTTCTTATTTCAGGTATTGACACTAACAGAATAGGGAGTCTCGTCCAGCGAGCTTCTCCCCGGAGGTAAGGAGAGAAAGGTTTCAGCACAATTTATATGTACAGTTCAAGTAATATCAAAGCGGTAAAAGCAGCATTTAACACATTAGGCTCAAAACATGTAAAAATCAGATAAAGCCAAATAATAACAATCATTTTAAGCTCGAATTCTTAACCCTGAACCAGAGATTCTGGGTTCGTTCCCCAGCAGAGTCGCCAGAGCTGTCACACCTCCTTTTTCCGCACCCGAGGGGGCGCAAGGGAGTTTTTTCCAATTAAAGGACAATCGAAACGGGATTGGTTTAATTATTTCAGAGTCGCCACTTGGGAGATTTAGGGTGTCCCAAGTCACCAATTTTAATCCCGAATCGAGGAAAAGAATGACTCTATATTACAGTCTGCGTACCAGAAATCCGGATAAGGAATTCTGTTAACCCGGGAGAAGGTGTTAGGCATTCCCGAGTTCCGTGGTTCTAGCACGGTCGCTCAACTATTATATTCGGCTTGATTATCTGATTTTATACAAGTGTGAACTTATGTGCAAAATTTAACTTTTAACCGCTTTCATCATTTACTGTTTTTATCAAGAACTGCAACGTTGTGAAAATATATCTCGAACCACGTTACCATCAATGTACCCATGGTTGTCGACACACTTTGACTCCGTTGAGATTTGGATTTGGGTCACATCAATGTGCACCCGAGTTTAAAGAAATTAAATTATTAAAGGCGTGCCTAACGCAACTAGCGTATTGTCATTTTTGGGGAAGGCCGTAAAATTCGCTAAACGGCCTGTCCCGAATTCTAAGTGTTTTAATATATATACATTCAGAGGGCCCCGCGACTTGTACATTTGTTTGTCGAGGCTCGTCTCATTTATTATTAAAGAATTTGCAACGTCATGGAAATGCATCTCGGGCCACGACATAATCAATATACCCGTGATTAGAGGCACATTTCGATTCCGTTAAGATTTGGATTTGGGTCACATAAATGTGCACCCGAGTTTAGGGAGATGACATTATTAAAGGCGCGCCTAAAGCAACTAGCGCATTATTATTTTGGGTAAGGCCGTGAAATTTGCTAAACGGCCCGTCCCAGAATCTAAGTGTTCATTATGATACATATATCTGTGAGGGCCCCGCAGCTTGTGCATTTTTTCGAGGCTCGTCTCATTTTTATTAAAGGCAAGCCTAAAAATAATTAAGATTTTCTACCCATGACGTCATCTGAGGTTAAATGAAAACAACGATTCTAATAAATAATAATATCCATGGTAAAATGAAAAAACGATTCAACCAAGATGACTCGCAAACCGTTCATACATTCTCACATTCACTTTAAACATGCAGTAACTATCCATAAAAATAAACATTTTTAACAAAACAACAAAATTGCATTGTCGACATTCATCAATATCAAATACTCTCATTTGCCTTGAATCATAACATGCGAAACGAACAAAATGAAACAAGGGACGAAGAACACCAACCTTCGAACCTCGGCAATCCTAGAATGACAAACAGTGCTTCCTACGGAACTCGAACCGGATTTCACTGAACAAGGAACAATAACGAAAACCCCGGAACAAACTCGACGAACCGGACCTCGACTCAACTTTTGGACTTTGGACTGGAACTCGACTTCAACTCGACCTCACTGACGGACTGTTTGGTCGACGACTGTGGGGCCAACGGGCAGTGTTTGACGCAGTGGTTTTGGGGTGCAATGACAACGGGGGTCGTCGTGGGTAGTGGTCGACGATGGCTGCTGGGTTTTGCTTGGTGTTTGGACATGGGGGTGGCGACTGGTTTAGGGTTTTGTTTGAAGGAGAAGAACGTGGTGGTTTAGGGTTCTTCTGGCATTTGTTTGGACGTGAGGGCGTGGACTACTGGCTGGCCGATGCAGAAGCTGCTGATTGACGAGGGATGAAGGGTCGTTCGGTCAAGGTGGTGAGGCTGCCATGGTGGTTGGTGGCCGTGATGACGCAGCTGGTGGTTTGGGCGACGTGGACAGTGGTCGTTTGGCTTGAGGAAGAAGCAGATGTGGAAGGTCGACGGGGCTCCGGTAGTTATGGTCGTTCGAACAGTTGACGGAGGTGGAGGGAGCTGGTAGCGGACATGGTGTTTTTGGACGACGATTATGGGAGCTGGGGCGACGTCCGGGGATGCGAGGGGGCTGGTCGGGTGGTTGTCGACGATGGAGGTGGTGTTCCAGACGTGAGGATGGGGAAGCTTTGGCTGGTTCTCGTGAGGCTGGTCGCTTCCTTCTTTACCGTATGTTTTCTTTCTTTCTTCTTTTGAAGAAGAAAGAGGAACAGTACTTTTTTCCCAATTTTTCAAAAGTCCTCCCCTTTCCAAGTCTTTGTCTGTGTATTTAGCATGGGTTTGCCCAGACAAATGAGCCCCACGCGTGGTGGGGTTCGAGACTTATGTCCCCCACGCGTGGTGGGGTTCCCCATGTGTCCTGGACACGGTTTATTATGGGCTAGGTCCGAAATTAGGCCTAAAACCGGGTAGTTTGAACCCAAATATTATTCTTTTGCCCGGACCCGAGAAATAGGAACACGTTGCTTAACTAGTCCTATGTAAGCAAAATAACTACCAAAATAAGACTAGTATTCAAACAAAATTATATCTTTTTTAAATATTTTTTCAAGATTTAAAATAGCTACAAAATATTAATAAAACTATTTTTGTATTTTTCGTTTTTTAAATATTAAGATAAAATATGAAGCAATATTTTTTGTATTTTCAAAGTTAAAATGACTATAGAATATTAATAAAACTATTTTTTGTAATTTTCGTTCTTTAATAAAGACAAAAATATGAAGTAATATTTTTTTGTATTTTTCAAAATTATAATGACTGCAAACATTAATAGAACTATATTTTTTTTGTAATTTTCGAATTTATATAAAGTACCAAAATAAAGTACAATTTTTGTATTTTTTAAGTTTATGAGAGATACATAAACTAAAATTTATATATATATTTTTGAAATTTTTCTTTTTGCAACGAAATAAAGTAAAATAGTTAAAAAGACTATATTGGACCCAATTTCACATATTCACGCTAAAAATGTGAAAATTCTCGGGGAGTGTCAAAAATCACGTGCTTACAGATAGTATATGATAATCTTCCAAAATATTGTATCTGTTGTAAGCATCAAGGGCACGATGAAAGATCATGCCGTTGGAAGACTGTGAAAAATAAGGAAGATGTAGTTGTTGCGACTGAAAATGAAGTTCTGGGAAATCTGGACAAATTGCAAGGTGATGCTAGGGATTTTCTTAATGCAAAAAGGGTTGGGCAGCTGGAAGATGAAGCAACAAAAGCAAATTTGGTTGAGCAGCACAAATTGAAGGCAAAAAACAAATTGTGAACAAAAACAATGAAGTGGTAATGAATCGAGCAGCGGTGGATAACAATGCAGGTGAAGTCTCAAAGCTTGATAAGGGACCACATCCTCCCTCTCGAGATATGCATGCTAGGATAGCTTTGGCAAGGATTTCCAATGCTGTTAATCTAATTGTGCAAGCCTATGACGAGCTTGCTAGTGCTGCAACTATTTTGTCAACTGGTGTAAGTTTAAACGATGTTGTTGCTCGGGCTGAGGAAGATGCTACAGGTTCAAAAAGTGATCATGTTGTGATTGATACACAAGTAGTTGATCGAGATACTGATGTCCCTGATGCTACAGCTTTTCATAAGGAGCAGGGATTTGAGCAGGGGACTCAGGCTCAGACAACTGGTGTAGGTACAAATTTGGAGTCTACTACTGCATTGAAAATAGTTGTTGATCGAGTGGCTGCACTTGTTGAAACAATTGAGAAACCAGCAGCAGCAGGTACAACTGCTGTAGATGTATCTAACGCTGCTTTAGTTCCAGCTGAAGCTGCTTCAAAACCTACTGATGTTGTATAAGATACAAAGGAAGCTGGGCAGCATATTATTAAGGATAACTAGACAACGGTTTCCAGCAAAAAAGGCACTCCAAACAGCAAAAAAATGATGCAGGTTGAGCAGATTTCCACAAAAAATTTCAAATCCTTTCAATGCTCTAGCCAACATGAATGACTATCATGAGAAGATGGATAACACAACAACCTTAATTGATGGTTCTTTTAACCAGCAAATAATATCAATTTCAAGCAGTAAAAAGGGAGGCCGAACCAGCAATAATTTGGCTAAGTTTTTCGGAGATCGACAAAATGCTATAAATAGCAACGTGGCAGAAGTGTCAAAGGGCAAGCTACTACCCAGGTCCAGCACTCCCACGATTCTTGTTTCCAGTCTACAAGTGCAGAAAATTATCAAAGAATCACTGATTGAAATGATGATGTATGCCAATCCTATATTTAAGCAACCGTTGGTAACCTTGAATACATCGGCGTATGACATTTCATCTCAATCAGTGGAGTCATTTGGGGATGTTGAAGGTGAATCTGGGCAGCTCATGTTGTCAACGGGGAATAATAATGAGGTGATACAGTCAAATCTGAGGTTGATGGCTATCAAATCCAAGCTTTGGCAAGAGCAGCGTGAGGATGACAATGAAGAGGATTGGGGCGATGGTTTCGCTGGTTATTCATCAGAAGAAGCTGATAAGGAGGTTGATCATGATAGTGCAGGGGAAGATAGTGATTCAATGGCTATGAAAAAACATGGTCAAGTACGAGCAGCAAGTGTCAAGAGTAATATGAACCTCAATGCTCCTGCTTTTGTTCCCAGAAGTTACTTAAATTCTGGTATGCAAAATGCAGCAACAGGAGCATCTACAATTACTGTGCAGCAGCAGCAAATTGATCTCAACTCCTCAAATACTAATCCTACAGGTGATCGAACTACAACAGTGCAACCAAAAAATGGGCAGCTCCGAGGTGTGATAACCAGTACACATACAACAATACCTACAACGAAGGTTAGTCCAGCATCTAGTCCTAAAGGTGATCGAGAAGTCACAGCAGTGCAATCTGGACAGAATCAAATTGTTACAACTATCCCAGTTATTTCAGAGGAGGAGAGAAAGCTTTTGGATGCAATGGTGAGTTCTACATCATTAAATCCTGTAAATCCAAATGCCTATAGCACTGGTCCTGTGAGTAAGAGCAGGAATAAGCTAAAAAAAATGAACAACATCAAAACAAGGCAATGGTGATAAATACAAAGGGACAATCTGCATTGGTGACACTAGACATCGTCCAAAATGCTCCACAATCTGTGAATGTGGGGAGAGAAATTTTTGAAGAAGGAGAGGAAGATGCAACGATACAACAATGTAGAGCAGAGGCCGCAAGAAAAGGAGATTTATCACCTATGAATAGCGGCAAAGGTAAGAAGACTCATACAAGGAAAAATAGTTGGGACGACAAGGTTAGTGATTTTTTAAATGTTAGGCGACCTCCAATGAGTTTAAATGTTAGGCGACCTCCAATGAGAGTTGCCAAACAAAAGCAGGCTGCCCCAACTACATCAACGAGGTCTAACCGTTCAAAAAAGAAATGCTGATTTTTGAATACATTTTGAACACGGTTGAGGAAAACAACAAAGAATTACAAATTGAAGATTTTACAAGTTTGGAAAAGAAGGGACAAGAATTTAATTCCTACTACATTCTATTTTATCATTTTATAAGTATACTCATTTGTAATATCATCACAGAGTATGTTATAAACTCTGTGATGATCATTGAATATTTGGTCCGATCAAGTTCTTATTTTTTACATGCTTGTTAGTAGGTGAAGCCTTTTCTTTGCCTCAATAGGATTAGTAAGGTAAGGTTTAGCCTGGTTTGTGTTGCCTTGGTCCTATGCCTTTGGAAAAATATCTACACGGCTATGAGATTATATGCCCTCGTGAGACTTTGCCTGCAGCTACACCATGAATCTTCTACTTGAGGCTGCCATCATAAGGCAATGTGAGGCGCAGAGGAGTGATTATATAGCCAAGGCATATGGGTAACAATACCGGTGTTATTGTCCCCCTTATTTGTATTTTTCCTAATTGTTGTATTTTTCTTTTCTGTTTTTAATAAAAAACTAGCCCTAGGCGCTTGCCTAGTGGATTGCCAAAAAAAAAATTATATATAAAACCATAAAAAAGAAAAAAATTCAAGATCCTTTAATTTTAGCATGTCAGTTACACAACATCCATCCCCCATTTCTAATAACTCCCCCTACATTTAAGATTTTGTTTCTTTTCCAAAGGATGTCAAAAATATTTTCTCTCTTTCTTAATAATCACCAAAAATCTCTCTTTTAATTTTATACCCCCTTGCCCCCCAAATTTCCGATTCTTTTCTTTTTCCAAATGTTTTCAAACCCAATTTTTCTCTTTCTTACTAATCACCAAAAATGTCTATTTCTTATTGATACAATGCTGACAAAATTCGGAATATTGCTCTAGAAATAAGTTGTGGGTAAATTTTGTATCTTGTTTTCGTTCTTTCTAAAATATTTATAGTATGTGACTTGTATATGATATATCAATACCTAAAACAATACTTGGTACAATACTAAATACAATTATAACACGATTATATTAGATTTTTAGTATAGAGTTGCGATTGAAACTTGAAGAAGCTGAAGATCATAATTGTATCACAATTTATCTGAAATGTATCGCGAATGTATCATAATTATTGAAGGAATTGTATTACAGATGTATGATAATTGTATATTCATTCTACATTGTTATGAACATTTATGAGTTCGTGACGAATTTCACAATTTATACCATAAAAATATGATAATTGTATATTAATATTAGTATTGTATCATGTATTATTTTGGGTATTAATGTACCATATACAAGTTAGATACAATTATAATACAAGTATGATACAATTATATTTTTGGCATTGATATATTTGATACAATTCAAATACAATTATGATACAGTTGTCATACAATAATCATAAAATTCCTGAATATTTCATCATTTTCAGTGTTGTCCAGTCTCCCAGCAAAAGAACGAGTAATTGATGATTTTTTAATAATATAAAGCTGTCGGCAATAGTGGGAAGAGAGAATATGGAGATTCTAGGTGTAGATTAAGGGATTTTGATATAAAAAAAGGAGAGAGAAGAGGAGAGCGGAAAAAGAAAAGGATGTAGTTGAATCACTTATTTGAAGGCACTAATAATGGGGTGAGGACCTTTTAAGGATAAATGTATACAATTTTTAAGAAAAATCTAGATATTTATTAAAAATTACAAAACATAAAGGATATAGGTAAATAAATTTCTAATATAGTATAGCTAGTGTAACGACCCGATCGGTCGTTTGAGTATTTACATCCCATTCAACTATTTGAAGTCTTGAGTAGCTTCATATGATGTCTTATGACCAGTGTGTATTGTCGGCTTTGATTTTCAGGTGTTTTGAGATTAGTTCGGAAGAATGAATTTCATGTTGGAAGCCTTAAGTTGACCAAATTTGAATTTTTGTATTCGACCTCAAATCGGAGTTTTGATGATTCCATTAGGTCCGGATGGTGATTTTGGACTCGGGTGTATGCCCAAAATTTAATTTGGATATTTCTAGAATGTTTCAACGTCATTTATTCAAGTATAAGTGGTACCGAATTAAGCAAATGAGCTCCAAATTCAGTTTTTATTGAATCATTAGATTCGTATTAAAATTACAGAGCCATAGCAAAAAGAATCGTCGAATTCGGACATCGTATAAAAGAGTTATGCCCATTTTCGTATCGGGAAATATTGTTGTTTTTCTGGGGCAGAGGCAAATCGCAGGTGTCAAATGCGACTTGCATAGACAGATTCTAAAACTGGAGTTTCGGCTATTTTTAACACATTTGGAGCTATGAAACTCGGATTGAAGCGATTTTTGAGGTAATTTTCACCATATGGATTGAGGCAAGTAATTCTAACTCGGTTTCTGATTAAATTAAATGAATCTATTGTTGCTTTTATCCACAATTTAGTACTTTGGGTTGAAAATGGTAGAAAATTTTATAGACTTTAATTGAGGATTTGAAGGCCGAGTTATGGTTGGATTTGAGTAATTTTGGTATGGTTGAATGGAGGTTCTGATTTTGTAATTTTTGTCGGATCCCGAGACACGGGCCCCATTGTTGGCTTTTGGTTGACTTTTCAAGCAGAGTTGAATTTTTTTATAAATTGTTAAACTGTAAGTATTGCAGTATATTTTGATTAATTTGCATGTTATTTGACTAGTTTCAGATCATTTGGCTTGGAATTGAGGAGATAGGGAGGCGTTCGGAGGTTGATACGTGCGAAATGAATTTTTCAGAGTATTGTTTAGCTTGCTCGAATTGGATTCGGCTTATTCGAGGTAAGTAATACTTCTAAACTTGGAGCTGAAGGTATAAACCCCGAAAATACATATTATATGATTTGTTTGGAGGTGGCGCACATGCTAGGTGACTGGCGTGTGGGCATACACCGTAGAAATTGTGACGTAATTGGTTCCGTAGAATTGTGTAGTCAAATAATCTTTTCATTATCCAAGTACTTTTATGTGTTAAAGAAATTGAGCTGAGAATCATGTTAAAAATCATACTGAGGCTAGATGCCAGTATTATTGAGATCCACGGAGGTCATATTGCTGTTGAATTATTTTAAAAATCATAGAGTTGCCTTTACATTTATATTTGAGATAGACTTCCTAGGGTATGGAGTTGCCTTATTTGTTTATATTTGGGATGAAATTCCCACGGCATGGAGTTGCCTTATTTATTTATATTTAGAATGGATTTCCCAGGGCATGGAGTTGCCTTTTTCATTTATATTTGTAGTGGATTTCCCAGAGTATGGAGTTGCCTTTACATTTATATTTGGGATGGATCTTCCCTGGGCTGGATTGGTCATATACAGTACTGAGTGATTGTGCGCGAGTTGTCATTTATATTTGGGATGGATCTGTCCTGTACAGTGCCCAGTGACTGAGTGTGCTAAAAATTGAGCGCGATGAGTGAAAATGCGAGACAGTGAGATTGAGTACTCTGAGAGTGTGAGTACATGAGTTCATCACTGTGCTGCATTGCATTAGACATGCAAACTTGATATGTATGTATAGAGAAGTATTTTCCTCTTGCCATCTGATAATGAAATTTCTTATTTGTCGTTAAAGTTTTTGAGAAAAATCACATACTTCAGACTTACTCATATTTTCGATGATTTTTTGCAAAAGATTTGAGTTTTACTGTTGTACTTGAAAAGAAAATATTTATTTTCCGGAATTATATACGAGCTGAGCATTTATTATTGAGTTATTACTTGTGCTGCTTTAAATTGTATTGTTATGAGATATTATTGGTTATTGGTGAGGACTCTGACCTTGGTACAAGCTCGTTACTACTTTCAACCTAAGGTTACGTTTGTTACTTATTGAGTACATGGGTCGATTATACTTATACTACACTACTGCACCTTGCACGCGGAGTTGGATGTTGATGTTGCTGTGTATAGCGGGAGTTAACATTGAAGATGTATTTGGGATCCGGTTACAACTGCCTTTTATCCTAGGTAGCTTTGGAAATTTTTTAATCTGTTTGCTTTTTATTTCAACAGATGATAAATTTTATTTCATGCCAGTTTTGTAGATTCTAAATCTTAGAACTCATAATTTGTACTACCAGTCCTTGGGAAAAGTATAAAGGTTCGGTTATTTATCATTTATTTTCCTCGATAAATATTATTAAATTGGATTGTCGTTAATTGGCTTACCTAGCGAGTTGGGTTAGGTGTCATCACGACTAGTTGGATTTTGGGTCGTGATAGCTAGGTAAAAATTGAAAAATTGGCATCCTATAACAACACATAACAGGATTTGGCAATTTTTAGTCTTATATTAGGTTTGGAAAAGATAGCCCCAAACAATTGCCGTTATATAACCAAATCCTAAAAAACTACTCTCTTATATATTCTCTCTAAAAAAATTACTCACTTATTTTGACTTCCCCCCTTTCTCTCCTTGTATTTCTTCTTCTATCTCTTCTCTTTCGCTCTCATAATAATTATGCAAAAAAAAATCAATGGGATGAAAAGGTAAGGTTGATCTCATATCAGAGAAAATCAGAAGCAAAAACTAAGAGAGAAAAAAATACATTTTAACTTTGGTTTTCTTCTCTCTTTTTTTTTGGTTGGATTGAGCGAGTGGGTGTGACTAAAATTGATTGAAAATACCTAAACGAGGCTATATACAAAATTTGAGCAAGACTAAAAGTGATTTATAGCTTGTTTGGCCAAGCTTATTTTTGGGCCAAAAGTGCTTTTTTTGGTCAAAAGCTTGGCCAAAAATTGAGGTGTTTGGCCAAGCTTTTGGAAGGAAAAAAAGTGTTTTTGAGGTTTTGGAGAAGCAGAAAAAAGTAGCTTCTCCTAAAAAGCACTATTCTGAGAAGCACTTTTGAGAAAAATATACCCTTAGAAGCAGTTTTTAAAAGCTTGGCCAAACACTAATTACTGCTCAAAAGTGTTTTTCTAATTAATTAGCCAAACACAAACTACTTCTCACCAAGAGCACTTTTTTTAAAAGTACTTTTAGGAAAAATACTTCTCAAAATAAGCTAATTTTAGAAGCTTGGCCAAACGGGCTATTAGACTGGTTTCAAGTAGAAAAATCAGACCTAAAAGTCCAATTGCAACATGTGTATATCACATTGTATATCGTGTACATCAGTGTATATCAGGGTTTTAAGTGTACATAACTTTGTACATCGTGTATACAATACTATTTTTTTATGGACGCCTATGTATATCATATTGTATATCGTATATATAACACAAATTTTCATGGATATATACAGATACACATGATATACATAATATATCACTTATGTACATAGAAATATACACGTAATACAATAGGGGATACACATGTGGAGTCATCTTGAACTAGAGTTAATCTAAAATGTGTTACACAAAAAAGGAAAATAAAATTTTAATAAACTTTTTTGATATACACATTATTATTATATTATACACTGTGATATATAAATAATATATTTATTAATGTGTTATATATATTTGGATATACAGATAAAAAATTAAATAAATAATTAAAAAATATTTGAAAGTTTTTTCTAGTATGATGGTTGCTATGAGAGAAGAGAGAGAGGATTTTAAATATTTTTTGCTATTTTTAAGGAAAATACTTTTGATGGGGCTTATTTTTAGGATGGTGGTTGAACCATTAGAAGATAGAGAAAACTTTAGGCTACCGTATCAAATCCTAAAACGTTGGCTTTTTTATACCTATTATTGGACCTAGCTGTCATGCCATGCCAAATGAAAATATTGCACAGGAACCTTATTTGGTCGCCCCAATTTAACCTATACCCAATTTTTTTTAAACTTTTAACTTGTACCCACTTTTTAAACAACTTCAGCCCCCTTTCTCCTCCTCCTTCTTCTCCTTCGTTTTCTTCTTCTTTCCTTTTATGTTCAGTTTCGTCTGTTGGATATTTTTTGTAACAAAATTATTTATTTGTTCATTCTGCCAATGAAAATTCAGGAATAAAAATATATGCGCCTAGTTTCCCGTTTCAACTTATCCACCCCTTTTATATTATATAGTCTAAAGGACCGAAACATGCGAATACACATCATAAATCAGTCTGTTTGATTGGAGAGAAAAAAAGAAAGGAAATCGAATTGGGAAAGACAAATAAAAAGGAACAACAGTTTTCAATCAAAAGAGAGTGGAAGTTGCAATTGAAGGATGAGAAATTATTTGAGCTCGTTCGCCAGTTGCAAAAACAAAAACTTCAGCTCTAGAGCTGAAGTTTTTGTGTTGTAACTAGGAAACTTCAGCTCTAATATGTAATATTAATAGGTGGTAAAAAAACTTTAGCTCTAGTATGCAATATTAATAGGTGGTAAAAAAGAATTCAGCTCTAGACATAATATCTGTATGAATACAAACTTAAAGTATATCCAATCAGATTATATAAGAAGCTATCAAGTGAAGAACCATAAGAAAGTATGGGAAGATAGTATCGTTGTTCTCTTATATATTAAAAGGAACGAATTTATGTTGTATTTTTTAGAATTAAGCCCCGGTGTGATTTTTATTTTCTTGTTAACTAGTCATATTAGAAAACTATGTAATATTAATAGGTGGTAAAAACAACTTCAGCTCTAGAGCTGAAGTTTCCCATTTACAATACAAAAACTTCAACTCTAGAGCTGAACTTCAGGGCCTGCTACTAGAATGCTGAAGTTTTGCGTGATTGCCTTTGCTACTTCAGCCCCGTATGCTGAAGTTATGCGAAAAAGCGGGTACGCTTGTAAATTTTTTTACAAAGCAAACACAAGTTAAAATGTGACACAAAAAATGGGTATAGATGCAAATGTCTCATGCCAAATCCCCGTAAAAATCTCTTTGGGAATTGATGAGATGTATGCCTCTAATATTTTGGCCCAGTCAACCCACCACAATTATAGGCCTCATTTACCAATTTGTTTACTTGATATTTTGGCCCAGTTAGGAGTTTATTTTAAAAATGACACCAGGTAGTTACTCTAAAGGGCTGCAATCTAAAAATTAGGAAAAAAAATTATGATTTTTAATTTTTTAATTCAATTTTTCAGGACACAAATATTCTAAATTGTCCTGAAATTTAATAAAATAACCCATTGAGACGTCTCATGAAACATATAGTAAAAATTCATTTTGTATTTTGATTAATCTTTTTGTCATTCGAAAAAATATTTATCCAAAATATATATAACTCAACTCCTGATCTATAGGTGAAAGTGATTTAATCAATAGAGAAAGGCCAAATATATCCTTGTACTATGAGAGAAGGTTTAAATATACCCCTCGTTATACTTTCGGTCCAAATATACGTCTTTCGTAATACTATTGGTTCAGATATACCCCTTTTCCGTTAAGTTTGTCCCAAGTGGACATTTAATCCTACGTGACACTAATATTTGATGAGGTGGATGCCACATAACATGCCACCTCAGCGCCCCTAACTCATTTTACCCCTCCCTTCTATTTTTTTCCATCACTAAACTTTCCTTCCTCTTGAAAAAAATTTTAGTGGTGGAAAAACAAATATAGGGGAGGGATAAAATGGGTTAGGGAAGCGGAGGTGGTATGCCAAGCAGCATCTACCTCATCAAATGTTAGTGCCACATAGGATTGGATGTCCACCTTGAACAAACTTAACGAAAGAAGGGTATATTTGAACCAATAGTATTACGGTAGAGGTATATTGGGACCGAAAATATAACAAAATGTATATTTAAACCTTTTTTTATAGTATAAGGGTATATTAGGCCCTTTTCCATTTAATCAAAATCTCTAGTCTTGTTCTGGGCATTAAAGCTTGCCTAGCTACAACATCATAGCAAGGAACTGAACCCTAGAATCAGAGGGGGCTTAACCCCCAGGCCACTAAAGCGGCCGCTTTAGGCCTCACAAAATTAGAGGCCCCAAAAATTACTCTTTTATATGTAAATCAAATATTTATTGTATTTACATTAAATAGTGACAAGAAATTTTTTTCAACCATCTTTTGCTATCTTGTCACCAATTGTTAATAACATAGTTTTATATTTTGTGTTGTCCTTTTTTGGAGTTGGTTGAGAAAACTCAAATGAAAGTGCAAGGCAATTAAATCTACATTTACTTTCTAGTTCTTCTTACTCCAACTAGAATAGATTTTATTTACAACTCTAACTTTGTAGAATATTTTCTTTCAAGATCCATGTAGCACGCTGGAAGCTAATTAGATCGTAAAAAGCTATAGTTATTTATTTATCATCTTTGTAAATACAAATTTTCATGTGATTGTTACTTTGGGAGGAAATGCTATATAGTGAGTTATGTTGATGGTCATGTGAAAAGAAAAAATTCAAAACTAAACTTAATAAAATCTTATCAAAGGTTAGTAATATTTCAACAAAAACTAAAGGAGTTGGTTACATCATCAAGATGAATTTGCATCTCAAAAAATAAAAAGAATAAACTTGGAAAAATGATATTGTATAGCTGCTATAAAAATAGTAGTCGAAAAATATATAAAATTTATGTATTTTTTCTACATATATACATTCTGTATATTATATACAAAATTATACAAGTTTTATATACTTTTTCAGCTACCAAATATAAATAGTTTCTGGCGGGGACTAAAAGCGATAATACTCCAATAAACTTCAACAAAAATATCTAAAATTATTAAACAAGTTTCACGCCTCCAATACTATTGAGCCGCCTCTGTAGAATTTGTAACAAATGTGTGTATAAAAGATAAATATCTTGAATTCATTATTTTAATGTAAAAATCAAGTGTGAGGTTGTTTTACCCTTAATTACATGTTTAATATTTCTAACTTTGTAAAGAAAAAACAAGTTTTTATATAAAGAATTTAACTCTCTCTGTATATGATAAATTAATTCATGTATGACAAAGTTACTATCTAAGAATTACATTTTACTTCCTTAATTGGTCCATCTATTTGTGAAAAAAAATTTATCATGCTTCCTTAAGTTATTCAATCCTTACTAATAATTAATTATTATATTTATTTTTTAATTTCCTTAATCATCCTGAAGTTTATTCCACTAAACAAGACACATAAATTAATTGCAAGCCTTCCTACAATTGCCTTTTAAATTACCCATATTATATTTATTTGACGGCACCAATATACCAAATGAAAATCATACAAGTGAAGGGTGTTTAACTGACTACCCTCCCGCCATCCGCCGCCTCTAAAGATTGTTCCAACACTAAATTTCTGCTAATTAAAAATAAATAACATTTATTGATTAATATAAAAAATAATCCCTATATGGAGCGCATTTAATTAAAGCTCAACCTAACTGAGAAAGAATTTCTCAACGGCTGCTTCTTCAACAATTGTCTGAGTAATTAACTGGCGTTTGCATTGAAAAACTAAGGTTGACTTTTATTTATTCTTTGGAACAGATATCTGTGCTTGGATTAGTTTTTCTAGAAAAAAAAATGGCAATATGGATCATAGTTGAATAGCAAAAAACAAGAAAAATATTTAAACCAATAAAAAATATTATTTACCACAATAATATTTCTCAATGTTTACAAAAAAAATTAAAAGTGGTGATAGAAAAAAATGGTAATTTCTTTTTGTTTCCTTTTCTTTTTTTCTTTTGCATAGGGGGAGGGTGAGGCCGAAACTAATGATTTATTTTAGAAAACAAAAAGAAGTGTCTTCAAAAAATCTTACAAAATTAATTAAATGAGCGAAGAGTAAGTTTAAAATTAATTATGCATGCATGTCGACAGTAATATTACCATCACAACCAAAAAAAAAAAAAAAAAAACATCTGGAAAAGCAACCCTTTGCAACTTGCAAGAAATTGTCCTCTCATCACCATTAATATGACAATGATAAAAAGTCTAAAAGATTTGTGAAATACATTTTGATAATGACATAACATAATTATTTTGGGAAATCTATATAGTGTAGCCGCCTTTCAAAATACGGAGAAGGGTCAAATATATCCTTGTACTATTAGAAAAGATTTAAATATATTTTTCGTTATTCTTTCAACCCATATATACCTCTACCGTAATATTATTGGTCCAAATATACCCCTCTTCCGTTAAGTTTGTCTAAAGTGGACATTCAATCCTACGTGGCACTAATATTTGATGAGGTGGATGCCACCTCAACGCCCATAACCCATTTTACCCCTCACTTTTTTTTTTCCATCACTAAACTTTCCTTCCCCTAGAAGAAAATTTTAATGGTGGAAAAACAATTTAGGGGAGGAATAAAATGGGTTAGGGGCACTAAGGTGGCATGCTACGTGGCATCCACCTCATCAAAATGTTAGTGACACGTAGGATTGGATGTCCACCTTGGACAAACTTAATGGAAGAGGGGTATATCTGAACCAATAATATTACGGCATGAGTATATATGTACTGAAAGTATAACGAGGAGTATATTTAAACCTCTTCTGATAGTACAAGGGTATATTTGACTCTTTTCCATTCAAAATAATACCCAACGATTTTTTTTTTGTATATTAATGTATAAAATACATATAATTTATATATTTCATACATTATTTGTGTATATATTTTTTTATATTTGGTGCTATATTATTTTTGGTCATTCGGTTACATATGCTAAAAAGCCCTAATATTTATGACTTACCAAATAATAAAAAGTGAGTTTTACATAAAGGTTGCTGAACCTGACACAATGAATGAGTCTCCAAATTCATCTCAAAATAAGGAGAAAAAACAGCAAAATGAAAGAGTACTATTCTTTCACTTCAATTATCCCGTTGCTGCATTGCACAAGATAGCAAAGACAAAAGATTGATCAATCAAAAATTAAGCGATCTCAGAAGTTTAATTGAAAGTAATGATAAGGATCGATCGAAAATCGAGTAATCTCAAGGTCTAATTCAAAATGATGATACAAAGAATGACCGATCGAATATTGAGTAACCTCAGAGGTTTTATTGAGAGTAATGATAAAAAATGACAGATCAAAAATTGCGTCACTTCAAAAGTTTTATTAAGAATAAATATGATAAAGAATGACCGATCGAAATTGAGTGATCTCAGAGGCGTAGGAGTGTTTCTCCTTCTACAAATGCGACCACCGCAAAGGTGAACCAAGTGTTTTCTTGATTACACAATATCAAAATGTTGAAACAAATTCAACTTTCAGCCATGTGATATGTGGAGCTTTATTTCAAGTGTGATGCACGTATACACAAAATGAATTAAGGTAACTCTAATTTCCTTTCTCTTTTTCTTCCTTTTTATTCCTTTTTGGTGGTTTTGTAGTAATATTATAATTTCACCACAGTACTTGTATTATAGTCAAAATATAATTAGCTTGATGAACTATTTGCTTCTTTTTTCCTTTATTTTATTTGTGTGGGACTGAGGGTGATGAAAGGCTGCAAAATATCTTTACTCAGCATTTTAAACTAGCAAATGTGACACACTCGATGCATGTGATTATGTTATAAAAAGTTTGTTATTTCTATTTTTATACATAAATAGAAATCAATAATTGAACATTGATCGATCGTTGTCACCTAACAGCCCAAACGAAAAGGATCATCTATATTAATTTTTTCCCAAAGCAAAAAAAAATAAAAAAAATAATAAAATAAAAAAGAGAGAAGAAGAAGAAGAAGAAGAAACAAGAATGGATATTTTAGCATTTTGTCAGTCTTACTTCTCTTCTGAAGTATATATGGTCAAACATATTTACTCAAGAGGCAAGTGCACAAATAGTCATTCTCATAGATGCTATATAACTGGCTAATTCCTAAATAATAATCCTTTATAGTGGCTATCTAGTGTCATTTCTGCTCAAACATAGGCTAGAGTGATGGTGGATCTTCCACTTGCTGAATTGCCAAACCTACATGCTCACTGACACCAGTTGCGGATCCAGAATTTTAAAGTGATGGGTGTTCGTCGATAAAAAATTCGAAAGAAGAGGAAAAAAAAGTTTAGTTATGAGTGCTCGCTCTATATTTATTTAATTATTTTTATAATTACCTATACAAATTTACTAAATCCGGTTAAAAATAATGGGTGCTCAAGCACCCATAAATATTTATGTACATCCGCCACTGCCTGACACCACTTGCCGGGCAACAAGAAAGTCTGATGAATTAATATCAAATTAACGGTTATGTTTGTGTTAGTATATCGACTAATTTTACGACGTACATACTATTACTCACTAATTTATATCCTTCCACCGAGATTTGGATAAATAAAAAGAGACACTCACATTGATTGCTGGTGTTCTTTTTTAAAATTATACACTGCTCGTTTAAAATTATTTCTACTTTTTTATGTTATCAATCTACATTTGCCACAGATAGTTAGTGGACATAAAATTTGATGGAAAGATTTTTTCAAAAAAATTCACTTTTTTCGATATCAACGTTTGTTCATAAAAATTTTAATTTTCGTTTGAAGATGTATTTTGAAAATTTTCGAAAATTTGAAAAAATGCAAAAAGCTATTTTTTAAAATTCACTCACAAAACTTCAAAAACAACCCAAATAAAATTTATGTCCAAACACAACTCTAAATTTCAAATACCATTTTCACTTGAAAAAAAATTTCACCTTTTTTCCGAATTTTACAATTCTTATGTCCAACCGCCATACTTAGTAGTTGTCATTTTAGTGATCTGATAGAGTACAATTTATTTACAATATCAACGCATAAAACTTTTTAAATTGGTGAGAAAAGTGCGCTTATCTTTTCCTAGAGGAAGTCCATCTATGCTTTTAAAATAATTTTTTAATGCTTTTTAAGGTTGTAACTAAAAAAGATGTGAAAATTTCGGAAAATAAAATATTTGGCTCATTTTCATATCTAAATATGTCTAATTGAAGGAAGATGAATAAAACAAGATGGAGTAAATATTGTAACTAGGATGTTATATATGATCATCAAAGGTTATTGTGAAGTGATATATACTTTTATATATTTAATTAGAGGTTTCTGGTTAAAATTCTGCATATGAAATTATTTTTAATATGAAAACCAAATTAATCAAACTTTAAATGAATATCGAAGATCGGATAAAAAATTATTACGTGTGAAACACTCAAAATCTCTGATCAAACTACAAAGTATCCCACCTAATCCCATGCATTAAATTAGATGAAGCCACGTAATACCATGTTACTAGCATCATCATTATCACAAGTTCTACAAGCAATAAATTAACCAAATATTTAATAGAAAAATACTACTTTGGGACCCATCACCAATAACTACCACATGCAACATTTTTCAAGTAATACAGTTTTTAATCAATTATTATACATTATTGTATAAACTTTTCCAATCCTATATATGGACCACGTTTTGCGTATCAACATATCCTTCTAACTACGATAGGTAATACTTTGTCCTTTTTCCCCATTCCACTTTCATCTTCTTCTTTTTTTATAGATTTAAATTATGATGTAAAAATAAATTTTATAATCTCACTAATGTAAATATATTTTTGGCTAGCAATATACACCTTGTCCGACGTCGGTGTTACGAGACAACGTTTCATCAAAAAATTTAATAGATACGTATAAGAAAAATAAAAAAATATTGGAGATAAGTATGAAAATTACACCGTCTATTATTATAATAATTTATTTATTTGTCTATTTTTTTTTTAAATTATGATACCACTTATGTAAAATCCTACCTACGCCAATGTTTTAGATGTGGAAATTGAACTCATTTTCAATCGTTCATTTCTTTCCATTCTTGGCAGTGTTTTGTTGATCCAAGAAACTTCCATGTGCCAAACTTTCAATGAGTTAAAATATGAAGGACCTAAACAAAAAAAGGGAAAAGAAGAGTAACTACTTTCTTATCTTCAAACATCACTTCATTTATTTAGTTTTGCTATCATCATTTAAAGATTGGCCATTTTATATGTCAAGTCAAAGGAAGTGGTAGAGGGAACAATAATACACAGATGAGAAGCCAACCATAAACTAATTATATATTGAGAAAACAATCTTCTTTGTATATAACAAAAGGAACCAAAATTACTCAGTTCTAATCTTCCACCATCACAGAAATTTCGCAAACTATTAATCGAAGTACTTAGCACTCGTCGCTACAATTTGGTGACAAAAAGGTGAATCTCCTTTTTCTTTTCGTCACATGTGTTTTTATAGACTTTATAATTTTTTATTTAGTAAAGTGAAGCTAAACAAGTACAAATATATGATGAAAAAGCATCACTTTATGAGAAAGATAAGAAAGATAGTACTTTTGTCTATAAAAAAAAAAGAGAAAAAAAACTTTTGAAACTCATAGTCTAAATAAAGTATAAATATTTATGTGATCGTAAATTATTTTATTAAGGGTAACAATGAACATTTTACAGCTAAACAACAACTAAAAAAATATACCAAGTGCGGTCCTATAAGTAGAGTCAGAAGAGAATTATGCATATGTTGAGAAAGATAAGAAAGATGGTCCTTCGTCTCAATTTATGTGATCAGTAGTTTTTATTGAGCACGAAATTGAAAAAAGAGAAAAAAAACTTTTGAAACTCATAGTCTAAATAAGATATAGATATTTATGTGATCGTAAATCATCTCATTAAGGGTGCAATGAACATTTTACAGCTAAACAACAACTAAAAAAATGTACCAAGTGCAATCCCACAAGTGTGATCCCACAAAAATGTACTAAAAAAATGTACATAGTTTATATGCTTACATTACTCCTATCGTGTGAAGGTAAATAGGTTGTTTCCAATACACCCCGGCTCAAAAAAACATGAAAAGATTTGGGTATGTAAAGAAAAACTAAAGTGTTCCTAAATATAAAAAAATATGATATTTTTTAAGACGGGCTAAAAAGGGAAAGAGTACCGCATAGAATAAGATAGAGGGATTAAAAAAAAAGGGGTGTGATGTTTTTCCAAGAAAAAGGTTTCTTTATTCTTGATTGTTAATGATTTTCCCATTTGAAAGGTAGAATTCAGGCCATAAACATTAAACACAAATAAGTGAAGAGGAGAGCACAGAATTGCTGTTCTTTGCCAAGATGGGAGGAGGGCCAATAGCTCCAAGAGGTGTAACAAAAGAAAGAGCTGAAGAATATAAAGGAAGAGTCACTCCTTATGTAATCATAGCATGTATTGTTGCTGCTATTGGTGGATCACTCTTTGGATATGACATTGGAATTTCAGGTGATTCTTATTTTTCATAAAGTTGTTAAAATAGTGCTTTTCCTGTTGCTTGTGATACTTCTCTCTCATTGATGACTAAATGAATATTCTAACAAAAGAGCTAAAAAGAACTTTACTTTTCCTTTTTGCTGTGAGAAAGAGGGGAATCTAGAACTGGAGGAAGGATGAAGGAATTAATTACCCATATGTTGCTCGGATTTTTCAAAATTACCATTATGTCCGAGTCAAATTCTTTAAAAATAGCATTTCTTTTGGATCCAACACAAATGTAGTGATATTTTTGGAGGATCTGATACTCGTAGTTATGACAACAACAGTTAGTCTCTGAAACTTCTTGCACTTCCAAGATTGTTTTTTGGGGGGAGGGGGAAGAGACTGAAAAGTAGCATAAAGTAACTAAAGAGAACAGTAAATAATAAGAAATTTGATCTTTCTTTTCAAAAATTTCTTCTAAGGTAAAGGGTAGAAGAGTCTCTGTTTGTTATAATGTTTATGGATTCTCAATTTAGAGTAAAAAAAACTCATTAGTTATTACTATTGGAAGGGGAGCTTTGACGTAACTGGTAAAGTTGCTACCATGTAACCAGGAGGTCACATGTTCGGAGTCAGAAACATCCTCTTGCAGAAATACAGGATAAAACTGCGTACAATAGACCTTTGTGATCTGGCCCTTCCCCGGATTTCGCGCATAGCGGCAGCTTAGTGCACCGAGCTGCCCTTTAGTCATTGTTGTTGAACTATACGACCATCTCTCCTAAAAGCTTTGAGATTCAAACTTGCGACCTCTGCTCGTCTAATATCATGTTGAATTATGTGATCATCTAATCTAAAAGCTTAAATTGTTAGATAGAGCATATTTTTATTTACTTTATTATGTATTCAACGCCTATTCTATATTCCTAGCTACTTTCCTCACTAGTAACTACAATGCAAAATAACAGGGGGAGTGACATCAATGGATGAATTTCTTCGTCGATTCTTCTACTCAGTGTACCAAAAGAAGAGACATGTGCACGAAAACAACTATTGCAAGTACAATAACCAAGTTCTAGCTGCATTTACCTCGTCTTTGTACTTAGCTGGTTTAGTTGCATCTCTCGTAGCATCTCCGATCACAAGAAACCACGGACGTCGCGCAAGTATAATATGTGGTGGCATTAGTTTTTTCGTCGGAGCAATTCTGAATGCCTCTGCTATCAACCTCGCCATGCTTCTTTTGGGACGAATTATGCTAGGCGTTGGCATTGGCTTTGGAAACCAGGTAATTCCCCTTGAATTTATTCTGTCGCATGCTAAAGAATCTAATATTCCATAGGGAAAATGATCATCCTATTCTGTTATTTGTACGCAAAAATAACTATATCTCAATCCTAAGCAAGTTCAGGTCGGCTATATGAATCCTCAGTGATCACGTCGGCTATACTGTGTTATTTGTACATAATCCAAAAATTAGGTTTTACTTATGTACACTCACAGTGTAATTCACTATAAAAAATGATACGACTTTTTTTCCAAAAATTTTCTCGAGTCACATGTTTTCTTCTCTTAAGACCAAGAGAAATGAATAAATATGAAATTGAAAAGAAAAAGAATCAAATTGCACCACCTCTGTAACAGGTAAATGCATCTTTTTCTCTCGACGAATTTTTACATTATCAATGTATTTTAATCTGTAATTGCAGGTAAGATGCCCTATTTTACAACATACTAACGGACAGTTATTATAAATCGAATTTCTTCTAGGAAAGATGTCCAGAATTCTGCACTAGTTAATGTAACTTATATACATTTAATTTGGTTTATTATGACATGTTCCCTATACTTAACCTCTAAAATTATCTGATTAGTTTACACTGTCTGTATATAGAAGTTAAAACGTTGGATTATTTTATGTAAATTCAAGTATGGAAATCATTTGAGATGACTGTTTTAACTCTCTATCACTGTTTGAAGGCAGTTCCATTATATTTATCAGAGATGGCACCAGCACATCTAAGAGGATGTCTAAACATGATGTTTCAATTAGCAACAACACTTGGAATTTTCACCGCGAACATGATCAACTACGGAACGAGTAAACTCCATCCCTGGGGATGGAGACTATCGTTAGGCCTAGCTGCAGCACCGGCGTTTTTAATGACAGTCGGAGGCCTACTACTTCCAGAAACACCGAACAGCTTAATCGAACAAGGCAATAAAGTAAAAGGAAGACGAGTTTTAGAGAAGATAAGAGGAACTGAGAATGTTGATGCAGAATTTGAAGATATGGTTGATGCAAGTGAATTGGCGCGATCGATTAAGCATCCGTTTAGAAATATTTTGAAAAGGAGAAACCGGCCACAGTTAATTATGGCTATTTTGATGCCAACTTTTCAGATACTTACAGGGATTAATATTATACTTTTTTATGCCCCTGTGTTGTTTCAGAGTATGGGGTTTAAAAGAACAGCTTCTCTTTATTCCTCAGCTTTAACTGGTGCAGTTCTTGCTTCATCTACATTAGTATCTATGGCCACAGTCGATAGATGGGGTCGACGAATTCTGCTTATTGGTGGTGGAATCCAAATGATCGTCTGCCAGGTAAAGATATTCTAACTACTCGATCCACGTTTCTATATCCTAAGTGACAGTCAGTGTAAAATTAGTCAATTTACGATGAATCCTTCCAGTACAAAACTTTTATGTCCTAAATAACAAGGAAATGAGTTAATGCAAGAAAAAAAATTTAGGATGCAAATTTATATTGCTGACAAAGGACTATTACCTAAATACATCCAAAAAATACAAAACACTAATCTTACATAATTTTAGTGTAAAGCAGTAAATCAGTAAAGGAAGATTCAACCACATTTGGTTAAGAACTGCATATTGAATATATAACAATCAACCTTTCTTCCATATGAAAAAAGTTTTTAAACTCAGTGTATTTTAACCTATCGTGACACGTAGCCTGTCTTATCGTGACATGTAACCTGCCTTATTTTTATGAACAATTACTTGTAGTTATTTGTTATTTGAAAGGGAGTCTTGGCATAGCTGGTAAAGTTGCTATCATGTGACCAGGAGGTCAAGAGTTTGAACCGTGAAAACAGCCTCTTGCAGAAATACAGGATAAGGTTGCTTATAATAGACCCTTGTGGTTTGACTCTTCCCTGGACCCCGCGCATAGCGGGAGCTTAGTGCACCCTGCTACCCTGTAATATATTTTAACCAGTCGTAGCATGTAAAATGTCTTATTTTTCGCGTTACTACTCTCACTTTCTATGAACAATTACTTGTAGTTATTTGTTAGGTGATATGATAAAGTAAGTTTTTCTTATCTTGTCAGTGTATAGAAGTTAAATTCATCGATAAATTATATGAAGATAATCTACTTTTCTTACAGGTTATTGTTGCCATAATCTTGGGACTCAAATTTGGTAGTGACAAGGAGCTAACAAGAGGTTACTCAATTATAGTAGTGATTTTTATCTGCCTATTTGTAGCTGCCTTTGGATGGTCATGGGGTCCACTTGGTTGGACAGTGCCAAGTGAAATTTTCCCTTTGGAAACAAGATCTGCAGGCCAAAGCATAACAGTGACTGTGAACTTATTCTTCACATTTGCCATAGCACAATCTTTCCTCTCACTTTTATGTGTTATGAGGTTTGGAATTTTCCTCTTTTTCTCTGGTTGGATTGTTGTTATGACAATCTTCATCTATCTCTTCTTGCCTGAAACGAAAGGAGTTCCGATTGAAGAGATGATGCGACTTTGGGAAAAGCATTGGTTTTGGAAGAAGACTGTTTTGGATGATCAACAAGCTAACAACACGAATGGTCAGGAGACCGCTATATAATTGAACCAGAAGCCGATAGCAGAATATGGCTTTCAAGAAAAGCGCTCGTAGTCATAGGATACATCTATACTATATTAAAAGGCGTTAGCGAAATGTCGTTCGCCTTTTATACCCTCTAAAATTTGATTTCACACTAGACAAAATAGTCATTTAATTATTTTCTTAATTTTTAGGACTTTGAAATCACCTAAAAGTTTGGTTACTAAATCTTTTTTTATTCGAACCATACAGAAAGTACTCTTAATATTTATGATTTCAAATCGATTAGAATTTTACCTTTAAATCTTTTTTCTTATTTGAATTATGTATCATAACTATAATACCTTATATATTATTTTTTCTAATATTTAATATTTTAAAGATTATTATGTGCTTAGACAATACGACATATACAACCTTATCTATAATTCTCCGTTCTTTTCTATTTTTTTAGATTATCTACTATTAATTTTTTCCTTTTATTTTTTTACCCTATATAAGTTACTTTTATAATATTTACAACTTTAGAATCAACTAAAATTTTACTCATTAAATTTTATTAAACTAGGTAGGAGTCCTAATATTTAAGACTTTGAAATCAACTGCAATATTTTACTTTATATAAATTTTACCAATTGAAAATAAATTTATATACGTAGCATTTAGGATGCTTATCGTGATGAGCAATAGTTTTCACGAGATCAGCACTTTTCACGAGATCAGCACTAAAGAGAAGACATAAAAGTTCATTCAAGGAAAGTACACAAGCATGTAAAATTATTCAAATGCCGACATTTAAACACGAATCTTAATATTTTTTTTGGATTGAGTTAGCTATATAGGATCTACAGTTTAATAATTTCAGGAGCTTAATATTTTTATTTTATAATGAACACAAAAATTTTAAAATATTATTTATGTAATTTTCTTACAACAATTATACATACGAGACGGGAAATACGCGCAGCGCGCGTACACTAATACTAGTTACCTTATAATGATATGAATATAGAAATTATTTTTAATCCATCAATACATAAAACATAAATTCATCTCTAAAAGTATTACTCTATAAGTACATTATAATGACATGATTGCAGAATATGTTTTACCCCGTCAGGAAATAGAACTTAAACTCATTACATTATAAATTGCCTTTTCTGAGTGCGACTTATATGTAGTACTTGAATGCGACTTGTATTTCGCATTCCGTGAATGAGATTTATAAGTTGTGTTAGCTGAATACGAGTTATAAATCGCATTCTCTGATTGTGATTTCTTTATTGGCAAAAGGTTCTAAATAGCCCTTCAAGTTTCAGCATTTGATCAGAATCTTTATTTATGTTTAACATAGAGAATTAATGAATAGTTGATTAACTAATCAAATAGTCCAAATAGATATGAAATAAGAATGTGTGTATACTATAAGCAATACATAGATAAGAGTATATAATTCAAGAACTCCTGACATCATTTTCAGTATCTAAATTGTTGTTCAAGATGCAGAAACCATATTAGTCATACCTTGTGATGCATATGGACTTCAGTAACATACAACATTCGTGTTATGTGCTAATATAATTATTTTAACACGAGTTTAACTTATATACATGTCACCATAAAAGAACTTTTACACTAAACTATACATGAAGTACACTAAGAGTATACATCATTTATGTCTAGAAGTGTACATGATGGAAGTAGTGGTGGAACCAGAAATTAACCAAAAAAAAATCAAAAAAGTCATACTTAGAATTTGAACCTGTTTTTTTTATGTTAAGGGAATTCAACTTATTATATATGTATAAAAACAATATTTTTACCCTATTTATGATTGTAACTTTCCGACGTGAGATATTTGCAACAGGGGCGGTTCAATGATATTTATGGCCTAAAGCGAACTTTATTAAGAAGCCTTAAGAAGCCTAAAGCAATATGTAACGACCCGGCCGGTCATTTCATGAGTTACCGCTCTATTTTCCCCATTTCTGCTTATTATTGTCTTGTTCAGCTGTATTTTGTGTTATCGGGTTGGTTGGCTCGGGTTCAGAGAGGTTTTGGTAAGGCTTGAGACACTTAGTCTCTTTTGAGTAAGCTTAAGTTGGAAAAGTCAACCGGATGTTGACTTATGTGTTAAAGGGCTCGGATGTGAGTTTCGATGGTTCGGATAGCTTCGGGAGATGAAATGGGACTTAGGAGCACGATCGGAATGTGTTTTGGAGGTACGGAGTAGATTTAAGCTTGAATTGGCGAAATTGGAATTTTGGCGTTTTTCGGTTGGTAGGTGAGATTTTGATATAGGGGTCAGAATGGAATTCCGGAAGTTGCAGTAGGTTCGTTGTGTCATTTGGGGTGTGTGTGCAAAATTTCAGGTCATTCAGACGTGGTTTGATAGACTTTTTGATCGAAAACAAAATTTGAAAATTTTTGGAGTTCTTAGGCTTGAATCCGATGCAAATTTGATGTTTTGATGTTGTTTTGAGTATTCCAAAGGTTGAAAAAAGTTTGAATGATGTTATGGGATATGTTGACATGTTTGGTTGAGGTCCCAAGGGCCTCAGGTGAGTTTCGGGTAGTTAAACGGATCAAATTGCATGTTGAGAAGTTGCATATTTTGCTTCAGGTCTGTTGCAGACCTTTTATTCTTCGCGATCGCGTATAAGGGGTTGTGATCACGTAGGCTTAGCTGGGGGCTGAGGCAGAGTTGCCCTACGGGATCGTATGGAGTTGGTTGCGATCGTGTGGGTCTGTGTGGTGTATCTTCGTGTTCGCGTGGGTCTGAGTTCTATGGCTTCGCGATCGCGTGGAGCTTTGTGCCATCGTGTAAGGTTAAGTGGGGGCAGTCAGCATTTGTGCTTCGCGATCGCGAGGCTATTTCCGCGATCGCGGTGAAGGAAATTTAAAAGCTGGGCAGAATGTTTAAAAGACCCATTTCCGCGACTTTAGCCTAAGTTCCTCCATTTTTGGGCGATTTTGAAGCTTTTTGAAGGGGATTGAAGAGAGAATCAAGGGGGAACACTTGGAGGTAAGATTTATGGAATTAATACTCAATCCTAATGTGATTTCTACCTAATTAATCATAGAATTTGTAGAATTTAAGCCTAAATATTGAAGAAACTAGGGCTTGTAATTGGAGACCTAGAATTTGGGATTTGAGGGGTCGTTTGTGGTTGGATTTTGGTGATTTTGATATGAATAAACTTGGGGAGTGATAAGGAGTCTATTGATGTAATTTTATCGGATTCCGAGACATGGGCCCGGGGGTCGGATTTGGCCAATTTCGAGATTTGTGTTGTAATTTGATTTCTTTCGAGTGGGCTTTGTTCCCTTAGCATATTTTGATGGTTTTGCACTGATTTTGGTTAGGTTTGGAGTACCCCGAAGGACGATTCGAGAGGAAAAGGTATCGCGGGCTAGAGTTTGGACCGGATAGAGGTGAGTAATGATTGTAAATATTGTCCTGAGGGTATGAAACCCCGGATTTCACATCATTGTGCTATGTTGAGGTGGCGCACATGCTAGATGACGAGCGTGTGATCGTGCACCGTTGGGGATTGTGACTTAGTCCATCCCGAATGACTGTTTTTACTGCGTATTTGATTGAAAACTGTTTGCTATCATCATGTTTTGGGTTGAATGCCATATTTGGGCCTCGTGCCAATCGTTTGGACCCTTAGGAAATTTTTACTACTATTTCCTCATTGTTTTGATTTTATATCTGTACTCAGTAATGCTATATTATACTGTTTTCATAAGTCAGCCATGTTTACTCTGTTTTAACACTTTAAATGATATTTTGAGCTGAGCATCATATTTTACTGTGCCCGAATGGCTTTTTAAAGATTTCTGACTGAGTAGGGCCGGGGGCCTGTGTTGTGAGGATTATTGCCCGAGGGACTAATTTTATATGTTTATTTTTTCTCGCTGCTTTTCATTTACTTGCTTAACTGTTAAAAAGGTGTTTTAAAGAAGCTTATACTGAACTAAGGTATATTTACAAGATTTCACTATTTTATTGCATTGTATTGGCTTTACACTGCTTCTTTGTAGCATTTTGTTGTGTTTTACGTGTTTTCTTATCGCTCAGCCTTCATTTATTTTTATTACTCACTGAGTTGGCATACTCACATTACTCTCTGCACCCTGTGTGCAGATTCAGGAGCTTCGGGTCCCGCTAGTGAGGGTTGATTGCTTCCAGCATGCTATTCGGAGTCCACTAGGTAGCTGCTCGACGTTCGCAGCCTAGTGTTTCTCCCTCCTATATTACTTTCTGTTTCTAGTTCTGTAATAGACTGTATAAACTCTTTCAGACTCTTAGACACATGTTTAGAAGCTCATGACTGGTGACACCCCGATGTCGGGTTGTGTTTGTTTCCGCAATTGATATATTTCACTCTATTTTTGGGATTTATCATTATTAATGACTTAATTATGAATTATTATATCTGTTAATTTAATTGAGAGTTTGTGTCGGCTGGCCTTGTCTTCACGAGAGGGGTCATCACGATCGGGTCTGGGTTTAGGATCGTGACACAATATTTATATTTATTTATTTGTAATTTTTTTTAACTTTTTGACATACCGAATTCTTCTTTTTCTTTGATTTCATTACCATCTAACTTAATAAGATCGGAGACTTGTTCATTTTAAAAACACTTTCCTATACCTTTTTTATTAAACTGTATCTGTTGTTTGAAAGAAATTTATTAGCAATACCTTTTTGAGGTTGTATTAAAAAGTTATTCATATTTTGTTGTTGGCATGTTTAAATTCTGATTTAAAAAAAAACTGGAATGACTAAACCTGAAAGTTGATAACTTGATGATTGATTTCAAAATAAATTAATCCATGAGAGAGTTTTACTTCTTCAATTTTGCTTATTTAAATGCTTGAAAACATGAGAAAGAATATGAAAATAAAGGTGCAATTCGAATTATACAAGATATTTTTTTGTTTGACAGAATATGTAGATGCATAGGAAGAAAAAAAAAGAAAAGAACATGTACAAATATGAATTTGGAAGACATGGCCTAGAAAAAATATATGGCTTGTTAAAAATTATATATTTCTTTACAGGTAGAGGCTCATTGCCCATGTCTCCTTTAAGTTGTTCTTTTTCATAACTACTTCTTTCTTTTTACTTTGCCCATGTCTCCTTTAAGTTGTTCTTTTTCATAACTACTTCTTTCTTTTTAAAAAGAATTAGTGATTTTTCTTACAAGATTTAGTTTTTTTATGAAAATGTTAGAGAGATAAAAATAACTAGAGAAATTTTCATAAAGCACTATCTTTTGGTAATAATTAGCTATCTATAGATACTATTTGCTATATTACGGATTATAGATACCTTTTGTGTGGTTATAAGATGTATTTGATGTATTTAAGCTATTGTATTCATAAATATAATAGCAAAAATATGCGTGAATCAGGGAAGTCCAGCTAATCAGTTGTTGTATTAGAGTGTATTCAACTGTATTCATGGAGTGAAACATGGGATTACAGCTGGACATATTATTGTATTCAACTGTATTCGACTGTATTTACGGCGTGAAATAGGGGATTACACTATTTTTAAAACAGAAAGTGAATCAATTAACATAATTGACCCCTAATATAACTCAACAAACTCAATTATAACACACAAATTTTATATTTTCAGTTATAGAAAAGATTCTCAACAGAAAAATACCCCAAAAATATAGCAATCTTCAGAAAAATTATATAATACATCTGAATACATAAATTATATTAATTAAAAAAAAAGCATATGAATACATTCATGGCATATAGCGAGACAGTGAATATAATTAAATACATATAATACAGCGGGATACATTGAAATACAATTAAAAAAAAGACTGTGAATACAATGAAATACATGGAATACAACGAGATACATTGAATTACAATGAAAAGCCCTAATGGATCTATTCAAGCAACTTGCAGCAAAGCGGCTAAAAAATGGGTCTCCTCGCCATCTTCCGCTGACAACTTCATTTCCAGCGCCTTGTCATCTTCATTGTCGGGTGAAGACGGCGGCAATAAAGACCCCAAAGATACAATGCTCACGTCCGATCAAAAGTCGAGAATGAAGTTCAATAAATCGCTTGCAAAGGCCAAAATGAACCTCAAACTATGCTCTGATAAAATCTCCAAGTTAAAAGCAAATGGTGATGGCGTAGGATATGTGAAGTTAGAGGAACTGTTGGTTGAGGAGACATGGTTGGAAGCACTGCCAGGGGAATTTTAGAAGCCCTATGCAAAGAACTTGTGCAGATTTGTTGAAAAGGATTTGATTTTGAACCAAATCCAACTTCGTTTTCCAATCAGAATCAGTATCTGTTTTTTTCCCTTTAATGCATACACATTTGTTGAGAGAGAGGAGATAACCATGGAGAAATACTGGCGTTGAGAGAGAGAGAGAAAGGGTGGAGAAAAATCTGAAAGAATGAGAGAGAAAAATAATACAAAAAGTATTTTATGGCTTAAGAGTAGGAGGTAACCATAAATAGATATTTGGCTATAAAAATCAAAAGCTATCTATAAAATATAATTTTGTAAAAGGATATTTATTTAAAATAAATAAGGTATCAACCTTTGCTATAGGAGGTAAAAAATTCCAAATAATTACTAAAAATATTTGGGGGGCCCAATTTTTGAGGGTCCTAAAGCAAGGGCCTCACTTGCTTGACCCTTGATCCGCCTTTGATTTGCAACCAGTTCTTATTGCATTTGCCAAGATAGTCTGGCTTGGGCCACAGAATCAGAAAAAGATACTTCTTCGCTTCTAACTCCTTCAAGGTTGGCTCACTTCTCTCTATTCTCACTATTGCTTATTACGTAAAGATTATGGAAGCAAAATTACTAAAATGAGTTTCATTAAGGATGGTATAATTTAAGCAAGCATATTCGATATGAACCAATTAAGAAGTAAAAATTATTGTATACTGTATGTACTTTTGATGTACTAATAAACTAGTAGGAGTTCGCACATCCAGGGGCGAAGCTATGTGATAATAGGCTACATAGATGATATTTACACCCTAATCATACCATGTTTTATTGTTGTTTTATAGGCTAAATGGTAACAAAATGCTCTAATTGATGTTCTTTTGCTTCGCAAGGACTAATCCAAGCTAGGAAGAGCTATGGAGTGTTTTGGAGTCAATAATGTGAAGAAAACGTCCAATCAAGAAGCATCCGAGAGGAAAAAAGCAAAAAGTGGACTGGGTTTGAATCCACTGCGACCGCGGTGGACCGCAGTTGGATCGCGGCAAGCCAAAGATGCGAGGCAGAATGTTTGTCTTTCACCGCGGTCGCGCCGCGTTCTACCTCGGCCGCGGTGAACTGTGTAGTTGCCAGAAATTTTGGGACCAAAGTGTAACTCGGGGAAAACTTATTCCAAACCCTTATAAACTCAAAAAGCTCACCCAAGAAAGTATCAATCTTGTTTTTAGACTACTTTGGAGGCAAGAACAAGTGTGAGAAGAGCAACCAAACATTAGAGTTTTTCTATCTTCTCTTTATTATTGCAATTACACATTATGAATACTTTTGTAGTTTTATCTTGCTTTGTTATGAGTAGCTAAATATTTGATCTAGGGTTGATGGAACCAATTATTGGATAAAGTTTTGACTCAACTTTGTTATAATCGAGCCGGGTTTATTATATGATTGTTCAACTATATATTGTATGGTGATTAATTGAATGAGCCCTTGATTAATCGTGTCTAATTGCCTTGTGTTGCTTGAGAAAGAATACTAGGTTAGACTGTTGTTGAACAACACCACTTTTGGGTAATTGAAGAGATTCATTACTTGAACTTAAAAGTGGGGTTAGAGATAAACGAAGCCTTGGTGGGATAATTCAGAGCTGCACAAATTATCAGCTAGAGTAGTTCGAGAGAATGCTCTAGTTAATTATCATAGTTAATCGAGAGATAACTACAATAACCCATAGCTCATAATCCTCATAGAGTATTACGGCGAGATTATAGCAAACAGTTAAAGCCTAAACTAGCAATTGGGGAAATCAATACCCTAGACCTTTTTACCATTAAATTATTTTTGATTTAGCATATTGTTATATTTAATATCATTGAAGTAGTTAAACAAAAACCCAATCTTTATTGATAAAAATTTTGCATCTGGAAATTGTTTGAGTTGATAACAACATTGCCAAGAGTTGTAATAGATAGGTTAGTTCCCTGAGGATTCGACTCCGAACTTAAAACCGGATTATATTTGCAACGACCGCTTTGTCTTTTAGAAGGCATAGTTGGGCGTGATCAAATTTTGGTGTCGTTACAGGGGAATTAACGGTGTTATTTATTACAACTTAGAAGTAGTGCTGGAATTATTAGTTTAGATCAATTTTCTAAGGTGTTAAACAATTTTTTCCATCGAAATTCTCACGTTTGAACTCTTGTAGGATTCAGGTGTATGCCTAAAAATTCTTCGAGAACTGGCAAACTGCTTGAAGGACTCTCAGACCCCGAGAAAACATTTAGGTCATTGAACCGTGCCAACAAGAAGAACAAACAATCACAACAAACACACCAACTTGAAACTGACATGGGTGACGTAAATAACGTCAACGGAAACATCAGGGATGAGCCAGATGACCCAAACGTCAGAGTGGTGGCACCTCTTGTGCCAGAAGCTGCACTTTATGATTGGGCACAACCAACAATTGACAACCTGGCCACTACCATTGTTGTGCCCCCAATACAAGCAAAGATATTCCAGATCACCAATAACATGCTGCATCTTCTGTAGAATAAGGGATTGTTCTCCGGGTCACACATTGAAGACCCTCAACAATACTTGAAAAATTTTCTGTCGATTTGTGTAACCTAAAGGCAACCAATTGTGACCCCAAAAGCTATTAAGCTGTTATTGTTCCTGTTCTCTGTGACTGGGGAAGCTCAGACTTGGCTAAATTCGCTCCCAATAAATTCAATTGTCACCTAGGAGGAATTAGTAAAGCAGTTCATGAACAAGTTTTACCCGCCCAACAAGACTGCAAGATAGATTGATGAGATATTGCAGTACAAGCAGCAACCTACTGAGACCTTGTAGGAAACTTGGGAAAGATTCAAAGGGATGCTAGTGAAGTGTCCCCACCATGGTATTCCAGACCAGATGTTTGGCCAGAGATTCTACATGGGGTTAGCAGACAATCTAAAGGCCAATGTAAATGCTTCAGCTGGGGATGCATTTTTGAGTAAGACATTCACCGAGTACAAAATCCTTTTAGACAAGATGTCCCAGAATTCGGGGTGGATGACGAGAGGTACAACACTGGCACCAATAGTGCATTCAGTTCCTCTTGACCCAAATAATTCGCATGTAGAGAACATAGCCGCATTCATGACTCAGATGAGTATATTGACAAAGAAGATTGATGAGATGGGTACAAAGCAAGTGCATATTGTTGACACAACAAATGGAGGACTATGTACACTCTGCATTAATTAGTCTTATGTGTGTTCATGGAGTGGAGAAGGTGACAACCAAGGGTTAAGAGAGGATATGAATTATGTCAACAACTTTGGGGGTCAGAGACAAGGAGAACAACAGTGGAGACTAGCACCCAATCAGCAGTACAGACCAAACATGCCACAACCTGGAGGGATGCAGCCCCAAGGCCAAATGGTGCCATATCAAAGACAACAGGGCTATCCACAGTAGAACCAGCAACAGACAGCATATCAACCACCTCCTCAGCAACAAGATAACAACATGGTAGAGATCAGGGGTATGCTTCAACAACTCATTCGAACAAATGGTAAGATGCAGGAAAAATTGGCAGTGCATGACTCAGCGATAAAGAACATTGAAACTCAATTGGGGCAGCTATCCATGGCCTTATACAACCGCCCCTAGTGAACATTGCCAGTAGACACGAACATTAACCCCAAGGAGCAAAACCCGAATCAGCTGATGGCAGTAAGTCTCCGGAGTGGGAGAGATTTACACAGGGAGCAAGAAGTTGCACAATCCAGCAAAGAGACTACGCCAGCCACTCCAGTTCCATTGGAGGTAGATGAATCAACAGAACTTACTGAAGTGGTGGTTGAATAGTTCAGGATGATAAGGGTAAGGCTAAGGAGAGTGAACAAGCTGCAGAACAGGTGGTACCTCTTGTGCCGCAGAACCCCAATAGAGAGAAGACAACAAGCAGTGCACAAAGGGTGATACCTGCACCATTCCCTTAGAGACTGGCAAAACAAAAGAAGGAAGATCAATACAGGAAATTCATGAAGATGCTTCGTCAAATTCAATTGAATATTCCTCTGACGGATACTTTGAGGGAGATGCCAGGCTATGCAAAGATGATAAAGGACCTAATGTCACGAAAATTTGACTTTCATTACCTATCCTCAGTAACTCTGACACAGACCTGCAGTGCAGTAGTGATAAGACACATGGCTCAAAAGATGTCTGACCCAGGTAGCTTCACTATTCCATGCACTATTGGGAGGTATGCCTTTGCAAAGGCATTATGTGACTTAGGAGCCAGCATAAACTTGATGCCTCTGGCCATATATACCAAATTGGGCATTGGCAGAGCTAGACCGACTTCGATGCTTTTGCAACTGGCTGATCGCACGGTTAAAAAGTCGACATGGATTCTTGATGATGTATTGGTATAAGTGGGGAAGTTTGTATTCCCTGCAGACTTTGTTATTCTGGATTGCCAGGTAGATGAAGAGCTACCTATCATTTTAGGGAGGCCATTCTTAGCCACTGGGAGAGTACTGATCGATTGTGAAACTGGGGAATTAAAAATGAGGTTGAACGATGAAGAAGTCATATTCAACGTTCAGCAATCCATGAGGATACCCAGTGAATATGCTAATTGCTCCCTAGTGGAGGCAGTGGATGTGATCCTGCATGAAGATGATGAGACCCTAACTGCTACACATCCATTTGGGGCTTGCCTGACAAATTTAGAGGAGATGGATGGTGAAGGTTTGGCAGGGTGGGTCATGGCACTCGAAGGCCAAGGATTCTGGAAGAAGGAACCTCAGTTCGAGTCCCTTGAGTTAGAAAAGAGGGCTACACCACCGGCAAAACCATCAGTAGAGCCACCCAAACTGGAGCTGAAATCGCTCCCAGCTCACCTCAGGTACGTTTCTTAGGGCATGATTCTTCTTTACCTGTTATTATATCATCCGGTTTGCTATATGTGCAGGTAGAATAGCTCCTACATGTGCTACAGGAATGTAAGACTGCCATTGGTTGGACCACGACAAACATAAAGGGTATCAGCCCAGCTTTTTGTATGCACAAGATTCTCTTGGAAAAAGGGCACAAACCTTCTAGGGAATATCAACGAAAGCTGAACCTAAATATGAAAGAGGTGGTGAAGAAGGAAGTGATCAAATGGTTAGATGCGGGTATCATCTTCCCTATCTCTGAGAGTAATTGGGTAAGCCCTGTTCAGTGTGTGACAAAAAAGGAAGGAATGACGGTCGTAAAAAATGAGAATAACGAGTTGATCTCGACTCGTACAGTCACGGGATGGCGGATTTGCATGGATTACCGGAAATTGAACACAGCCACCCGGAAGGACCATTTTCCCTTGCCATTCATTGACCAAATGTTGGACAGGTTGGCTAGGCGATCTTACTTCTGTTTCTTGGATGGATATTCGGGGTACAATTAGATCTCAATAGCCCCCGGAGACAGAGAGAAAATATCATTCACTTGTGTGTATGGCATCTTCGCCTTTCGGAGAATGCCTTTTGGGCTTTGTAATGCACCGTCAACATTTCAACGGTGTATATTAGCCATTTTTACGGACATGGTTGAGGACATTATGGAGGTATTTATGGATGATTTCTCTGTGGTGGGGGATTCATTCGAGGACTATCTTCACAACTTAAGAAGAGTTCTCAGAAGATGTGTGGAGACAAATTTAGTACTGAAGTGGGAAAAGTGCCATTTTATGGTACAAGAAGGGATAGTCTTGGGGCATCAAATGTCCAGTAAGGGAATCGAGGTTGACCATGCTAAGGTTGACGTGATTGAGAAGTTGCCACCGCCTATTTCAGTCAAGGCAGTGAGAAGTTTTCTTGGGCACGCCGGGTTCTACAGGCAATTCATAAAAGATTTCTCTAGGATTGCTAACCCTTTATGCAAACTCCTTGAAAAGGATCAACCCTTTGTGTTTTCTAATGATTGCAAGTTGGCATTTGAGGAGTTGAAGAAGAGATTGGTGACTGCACTCATCATTGTTGCACCCAACTGGGAGAAACCGTTTGAGCTCATGTGCGACGTAAGTGACTATGCTATAGGAGCAGTCTTGGGGCAGCGAAAGGATAAACTGATGCACTCTATTTACTATGCAAACAGAACGTTAAGCGGTGCACAACTCAATTACACCATGACGGAAAAGGAGATGTTGGCTGTCTTTTTTGCATTCGACAAATTCAGGTCATACTTGATTGGCTCAAAAGTTGTTGTTTATACAGACTATGCAACAATTAGGTACTTGATAGAAAAGAAGGAGTCAAAGCCACACTTGATTCGCTGGGTTCTTTTGCTACAAGAATTCGATCTGGAGATCCGTAACAGAAAAGGGATAGAGAACCAAGTAGCTGACCATCTCTCAAGGTTGGAAAGAGCTGAAAAGAAGGTAGATGTTGAGGATATAATAGAGACATTCCCGGATGAACAATTACTAGTAATGACAATGGAGGAGGCAGCGTGGTACGTTGATATTGCTAATTATTTAGCAAGTTATATTGTACCTTATGAACTCTCCTCAATTCAAAAGAAAAAGTTCTTTCGTGATTGTCGGTTTTATTATTGGGATGAACCTCTACTCTTTAAAATATATGTAGATAACATGATCCGGAGGTGTATCCCCGAAAAGATCAACATTCTATTTTACAGGTTTTCCATGATTCACCATATGGTGGACACTTTGAAGGAATTCGGACAACAGCTAAGGTGTTGGAGTTGGGTTTGTATTGACCAACTCTGTTCAAAGATGACCGCGCTTGGGTCAAAAGTTGCGATGAATGCTAAAGGACAGGCAACATATCTCGCCGACACTAGATGCCAATGACCACAATTCAGGAGTTGGAGGTTTTTGAATGGGGCCATTTGTCATCTCATATGATAACAAGTACATATTGGTAGTAGTTGACTATGTCTCCAAGTGGGTCGAAGCAGTGGCTCTCCTAACCAATGATGCAAAAAGGGTAACAGGCTTTCTAAAGAAGAACATCTTCACACGTTTTGGCACCCCGAGAGCTATAATCAGTGATGGCAGAACCCATTTTTGCAATAGAGAGTTCGCACGACTGTTGGAAAAGTATGGAGTTCGTCATAAAGTCACCACCCCGTACCACCCACAATCGAGCGGGCAAGTTGAAGTGTCCAACAGGGAAATTAAAAGTGTCCTTACGAAAACAGTGAATGCAACAAGGACCGATTGGGCGAAAAAGTTGGATGATGCATTGTGGGTGTACCGCACAGCCTTCAAAACTCCAATTGGTATGTCACTGTTCAAGTTGGTGTTTGGAAAGACATGCCACATTCCGGTAGAGCTCGAGCATAAAGCACTTTGGGCATTGCTGCAGTTGAACTTAGACATAGAGACAACGGGCACCAACAGAGTCACTAGGTTATATGAGCTAGAGGAATTTAGGTTCCACACATTCGAGAGTGCTAGATTATACAAAAAAGGATGAAACTAATGCATGATAAGCACATCGTGGACCAAAACTTCAAATCCGGAGAGCTAGTGTTGTTATACAACTCACGATTGAGACTGTTTTTGGGTAAATTGAAGTCCCGATGGTCAGGACCCTTCAAAGTGGTGCAAATGTTCTCAAGTGGAACTATTGAGATTGAATCAGAATATGAGATGAATAAGTTCACAGTGAATGGGCAAAGGTTGAAATATTACCTTGGAATGGCAGAAGAGAACGTGGATAGAGAGATAATAACGTTGGAAGAGCCCCAGTACCCGAATGAGGAGTGATGATCCGAGCCTGTGTCGTGCCGCGACGTTAAATCAGGTGCTGCATGGGAGGTAACCCACGAATGTTGTTGTTTTTGTTTTCTTTTATAACTTCCTATAAAAAAATCCTCGCACTGCGACCGCGGTCAATGATGAGTATTTTGCCTTGCAGTCACTCGATCCACCACGACCGCGGTGAAACGCAAACATTCTGCCTCGCGTTATTAAACTCACCGCGGCCGCGGTAGGACCGCGGTCAACCGCGGCAGTTCTCCATTTCGTCGCCCAGGTAAGTATTTTCATTTTTTTCTCTTTTTCTTCTTCTTTTATTTTCTAATTTTTTTAACCCCCCTTAATAATATCAAAAGACCCGCCCATCCCCTAACTTTCCCCATCTCCTCTCTCTCTCTAACCCTAACTTACCATCTCCTCCCCTCTCTTCTTCTTCTTCTTTACTTCTCCCACGTTCCAACCCATCTCCCCCAACACCCATTCCTCTCACTCTCTATCCAGCCCAGGTATGGCATGCTTCTTTCCCTCTTCTATTGCATTGTTGTTTTAAGTTTTATATTAGTTCAATATTTAATTGTGTAGTATCTCTAGTTGAATTTTTCTTTTAATTTTCTTCTTTTTTGCTGTTTAATGGGGTATGTGCACTATGTTGTTGAAGAGTATGTGCACAATATGGTAGAAAGTGTGGACTTGTGTGTGTGGGACTAATTGTTGTGGGGTGAGTGGGTGAAGTGCAAATTGTTGATTTGGGGGAAGAATTGATGTATCCATGTGGGCTAAATGTGTTAGGGTAGTATCTTGCTCACAAGGTGTTTGTGGAATTGCCCCAATGGAGTTCTAAGGGCTAATGTGACCATGGTAGTGGTGAAGTCTGAGTAACCACCCATTGTTCACATAACTCACACCCTGACTGATAGGAGATTCTATGTTTGGCAGGTACAATGCATCCATCTAGGAAGAGACGCAACACAGGGTCCTCCGCTAGTGGACCGGGCAGTTCTTCAAGAGCTCGGGATCAAGCTAGTGTGGCACAGTTTGACAATACTAGGTTTGTCTCCAAACTGGCTGAGGACAAGTATAATGCCAAGGTGTCAAAGAAATTGTTATCGGAGGTGCATATTGACAGGGACGCTTTGCAAGTGGAACGCCCAAATATCTTTGCTGAGTTGAGGATGTGTCAGCTGGACATCTTCTTTGAGGAACCGGAGGAGGCGAATGTACAGATGGTTAGGGAATTCTATGCTAACTGCCTGGAACATGAGAATAGGGTTGTCACAGTACGCAACACCCGGGTAAATGCATCCCTCGAGGCCATATGCCGAGTGTACCGGCTGCCAGTTTTCACAGGCGATAGAGATACTTACATTGCTTCTCATCGCCCAACTATCTGGTGAGCACCAATTCTAGAAGCAATATGTGTGCCAGATAGGGAGCATATATGGATAAAGCACCGGATCACATTGAACTCACAGTCTCTCAATTGGGAGGCTAAGTGTTGGCTCGCAATTATCAACAGCCGACTGCTACCCTCCAGCAATACAACCGATGTCAATGGGTCACGAGCAGCTGTGATCTACTCTTTTATGACCCACCAGGATTTTGATGTCGCCAGGCTCCTCCATGACGAGATGTTTATTCGCTCCCCCGAGGTACTCAAAGGATTTTACTTCCCCTTTCTAGTTACCAGGTTGTGTCGTGCTGCAAGAGTTCCAAATAATCCCAGAGTTGATGGGAAATTGCCATTGAAAGCCCCGTTCCAGGCTAGAAAAATCTCAATTGGGAGAGAGTCGATAGTTATGGTTGAGGATGATGATGAAGCTGATGAGGATGTTGAGGATGCTGCTGTACAACTACCACCGAGAGCTGATGAAGCGAGCCCATCATAGGCCTGCCGAAGTACCCGTATGACAGACCTGGAGCAAGACATAGCTGGTCTCCGCACTTCTATCCTTGACCTGGGCACCAGAGTTGACAATTTGACCACTCAACAGGCCAAGTCAGAGAGAAAGATCATGGGATGGCTTCGGGCACTAGGATGAGCGTGTCACCTCGATCCTGGAACCGTCTCTGATTAGGATTGAGCTTCAGGGAAGTCCCCTTACCTTACTCTTCTTTATATTTGTTGACATGGGGACATGCCAATGTTTTAAGTGTAGGGTGGGGGATGGCTGTTGTTGTAATAACTGTGTATGATGTTGTTTTCTTTTTTTCTATTTGTTTGGTATTGTTGGGTCATGTTAGTTAATTGCGACTTGGCCCGAAGACGGACACCTTTCGACAGGTCTTTTGAGGGATATTAGTCGAACAAAAATAAGGAATATAAGGACTCTTCCTGATGACGGATCTTTTAGACAATTTTCTTGAGGGAAGTAAGTCTAGAGAAAATACCAAAAAGATATTTTTTTATTTTAGGTAGTGTAGTAACTCCCCCTTGGTTTTTCTTTGGGCCACTGTTCTTTTCCAATGGTTTAGCTTGAACCGGGTGTAGTTAGTTTTTGTTTATTTTGTTTTTAGTTTTTAGTTCGTATTGATGGGCTACGAGCTGAAATAGAAGGAGAAACCCTTGGCGTTAATACACCTGAACACAATCAACACTAGAGTGTAATGCCTAGTCTCAGTGGTTGACTCTTGCTAAAGTGCCTTAAATTTATATGTTTGTAACTGACTTGAACACTCAAAAGAGAGTGTGTTGATAAACCAATCTGGAGTTAGTCATGTGCCATGTGTGTGTGAGCTGTATTGTATTCTATGCTTTACATTTGATGTCTAGAACTTGCCCTGTGTGTTTACAAAGCGAAATAGTAGCTTCATACAGTCTTAGAAGTGATATAGACATTTCTTTGTTAAGCCAGATATATAAAGTAAACCCATCTAAATGTAATACATCGTAGTTAACCCCGTTGAGCCTATAAGCCTGTTTCTTTGGCAATCACATTGCGAACCTTACCCAACTGTTTGAATAGCTATCTGTTTGAACCCCTTTTACCTCCCATGAGCACTTGAATGGCCTTGACATATGCAAAAGTTAAAGTGTGGGGTGGTGGTTTGGTTTTTGAATGGAACAAATGAATTAGATGAAAGGTGCAGTTTTTGGAAGAATAAAAGAAGAAGCACCACGTAAAAAAAATGAATAAATATAGTAGTTGGTAAGTGGTAGCTTGATTCAAATTCACCTAAAGGAATGAGATGTTATAAATAAAAATGTGGTGGAACGTCTGGTTGACATAAGTATGATTTTGAAGGTTAATATGATTGTATTAAAAGTGCTTAGGGAGGTTAGTCACTATATCCAAATATATCCTACCCATTCCTTAGCCTACATTACAACCAAGTGAAGTCCTAATTGATCTTAGACTGAATAGGCTCGATTAGTAGAGTAGTACACTATGGGCAAGCCTATGGTACATCTTTGTGGCATGTGAATGTTCTTTTTGAGAGTGAGTGAATTTGTCCATCTGAGTTCCTAATTATTCTTAATAATATTAATTGTGGAATTATTCTCTTGTGTGATGCGAGGGCATGTGATTCACGAAGGAGAGGAAATCTTGACTTCTGTATAGAGTGGTTTGAGTAAGTATGAATATTGCACGACACGTAAGAGTCGAGTTTTGAAGCAAAGGTTGTTCACTACTAGGTGCAACTTGGGTGAATTGTTCTTCGTGTGATACGTTAAGGGAAAAGCTTAGGGAAGGAATTCTGATAGAGTGTGGTGGATTGCTCGAGGACTAGCAATGATTTAAGTGTGAGGTGTTAATAATAGGCTACATAGACGATATTTACACCGTAATTATACTATGCTTTATTGTTGTTTTATAGGCTAAATGATAACAAAATGCTCTAATTGATATTCTTTTGCTTCGCAGGGACTAATCTAAGTTAGGAAGAGCTACGGAGTATTTTGGAGTCAATAATGTGAAGAAAACGTCCAATCAAGAAGCACCCGAGCGGAAAGAAGCAAAAAGTGGACTGGGTTTGAATCTACCGCGACCGCGGTGGACCGCGGTAGGCCAAAGATGTGAGGCAGAATGTTTGTCTTTCACCGCGGTGAACTGTGCAGTTGTCAGAAATTTTGGGACCAAAGTGTAACTCGGGGAAAACTTATTCCAAACCCTTATAAACTCAAGAAGCTCACCCAAGAAAGTATCAAGCTTATTTTTAGACTATTTTGGAGGCAAGAACAAGTGTGAGAAGAGCAGCCAAACATTAGAGTTTTTCTCTCTTCTCTTTATTATTGCAATTACACATTATGAACACTTTTGTAGTTTTATCTTGCATTGTTATGAGTAGCTAAACATTTGATCTAGGGTTGATGGAACCAATTGTTAGATGAAGTTTTGACTCAACTTTGTTATAATCGAGCCGGGTTTATTATATGATTGTTCAACTATGTTTTGTATGGTAATTAATTGAATGGGCTCTTGATTAATCGTGTCTAATTGCCTTGTGTTGCTTGAGAAAGAATACTAGGTTAGATTGTTGTTGAACAACACCACTTTTAGGTAATTGAAGAGATTCATTACTTGAACTTAAAAGTGGGGTTAGAGATAACGAAGCTTTGGTGGGATAATTCAGAGCTGCACAAATTATCAGCTAGAGTAGTTCGAGAGAATGCTTTAGTAAATTATCATAGTTGATCGAGAGATAATTGCGATAACCCATAGCTCATAATCCTCATAGAGTATTACGGCGAGATTATAGCAAAAGAGTTAAAGCCTAACTTAGCAATTGGGGAAATCAATACCCTAGACCTTTTTTCCATTGAATTATCTTTGATTTAGCATATTGTTATATTTAATATCATTTGAAGTAGTTAAACAAAAACCCAATTTTTATTGATAAAAATTTTGCATCTGGAAATTGTTTGAGTTGATAATAGCATTGCCAAGAGTTGTAATAGATAGGTTAGTTCCCTGAGGATTCGACTCAGGACTTAAAACCGGATTATATTTGTAAGCACGTGATTTTTGCTTCACGGACAATTGCTCCAAAAGAAAATAAAAATAGCGGCAAAGGGCTTCGCTGTACAATTTTTCGGTCTTTCCGTGACATGTTTTGTTAATCGTTTGTGAGTCTGTCCGTTTTGCATCTAGTCATTATCAAACAAAAATACAAAAAAAAGGCCTGTCGTTAAAAGAAAATTCAAAAAAATGTGTATGTGTGCATCGTTCATTCTCAGCTGTGAGCTAACCATTTTTATTTTTATTTTTATTTTTATTTATTTTGTTCATTTTGTGTTAATTGTTATAGGTGCTAACCAATATGTGTGTGAGTTTATTTTAATTTTTACAATTTTTAGGAATTTTTAGTTTAATTTGTTGATTTGAAAAAGAAAAAAAGAAGAGAAGAAAAGGGAAAATCGGATTGGGCCCCAAAATGAGGCCCAAAGCCAAGGCAAGACCCAGTCCAAACCAGGCCTGCCCAGGCACGCCCCCAAAACGACGCCGTATAGGGCGTTCGATCTGAGCCGTCCGTCCAGGCCAATCCAACGGCTCAGGACCTTTTTCAACAACCCGTGTTCAAACCCGACCCAATAACCAATCCGACCCAACCCCTCATTTAAACCAAACGACCCCGTTTAACTACTGAACGACCCCGTCTTGTTTCTCACCCTCAGATCCAAGCCGTTGAGATCGTATGATCCAACGGCTCAGATCCAATCAACCCCCCCATATATAAACTCAGCCCTTTACCCCGCACCCCCTATCCGAACCCCCCTTCAGTCATCTCCTTCCCCAACCCCTTCTCATCCTCGAACCCTAGCAGCCGCCCCAGTATCCCTCGCCATTAAAGCCGGCGGCATGAACGCCGATGACCGCCTCCTGAACACCCTAGGACCACCTCACTGACCTGAACACGAATCCACTAACCACGAGCCTCGAATCACTTTCGTTCGTCTCGAATCTTCATTTGAAGATTTGAGTCGAACCCGGATCTATGCCAAACCATCCCATCTTCATACCAGACACTCCCCTGACCTTCCTCGTGACCAAACCAAACTTGGTTTGGTCCGAATCTACCCACAACTCCCAAAAATCCAGATCTGGATATCCAGACTTTAGAACACATGCACTTGGGGAATCCGGCCGGTTTGGACATAGGTTTGAGGTCTAATAGACCTTAATCAAGGTGTTCTCATGTGAGAACACCCTGATTAAAGTTTGTTCGGCCTCAAAAGTTCGAAGTCGAGTTTGATTTGGGTCCGTTTGATTTCAAACTTTTTCAGTAAGTTTCCTTTTCTCTTTGTTTGGTTCTAATTAAGTTGTCATCATATTTCTTTGTGTTTGTTTGTTATTTTGTTATTTTTCAGTCGGATTTCTTCCATCTCTGTTAAAGGCCTTTTTATTTGGCCAATTGTCTTCTGTTTGTGTTCTGAATATACCCTGTGATATAGATTAGTCGTCGAACGAGTTTAATTCACATAAGTTCCCAGTGTTTGAACAAATTGGTCTGAAGTCATTCGGGACTCTATACGTGTTGTTCATATGAACGATTGATTGTTATGTGTTACGATTAATATAGTCGAGTCGATATATGTCGTCAATTAGTTTCAATCGTTAATGGTAACAACTTGATTCGTATTGCTTATTTCTGCTGTGATCGTATTTGAGTCCCATTAGGAACGGAATTGTATTGCCTGTTGATTTTGTTCAAATTAAATTAAAAGAACATCTAGGGGAAAGGTTATAATGGCAGATTCAGATTTTGGTTTTTAAACACAATGCCATTTGGTTTGGACCGTGGGCAGCATGTGTATGGTTAGCTTTAAGGGATTAAAATAATTGGACAGCATGTGTTGTCAGATTATATTCCTGCTGCCCATACTTTGGTTAAATAAACAAGTGATCAGTACACTTTAACAACCAAAAGAGAGAGGGCTGTCAGGGATTTCATGGGGGCTTGGTTATTTAAAATAAGTAAGTGGAAAAGCAACAGGGGGGGGCAATTTTGAGTTGTAAAACAGACTGTAAAGTGTTAAGGTTAGGATATAAAAGAGGGGACCTTCCATTAGAAAAGGCAGGTTTTTTTTTATTATTCTTTTGAGTCTTAAGAGATTTCGGTGAGTAAGAAAACTGAAGAGAAAAAAGAAATTTTCAGAGCATTTTTACAAAACATTGTCCAAAACTGCACAAAGAACTAAGTTGGTTAAGCTGTTCTGGCCAAGTCAGTCACTCGAACTGGGGCTGTTGTTGTTCCATTAAGAGAAGTTTGTGATTTTCTGCTGTGATTGTTACTGCACTAAGTTTCTGTGTGTTGTGGATTGAGTTCAGTCTTCCTGATTATCGAAGCTGTGTTGGCTATTTGCTGAGCTTGTTTGACTATTGAATTTCTTTTGCTATTGCATCAAAATAGTCTAGTTTTCTCGACTGTCTCGTTATTCTGTCTCTGGGATCGATTGGTGGGTACTCGACCACTATGGATTTCATCGTTTGAAATTGCTGTTGGGTCGTTTGTGGGCTGTTGGTTGTTGTTGCTGTGTTTGCTGTTTGGTTGCCGGTTGCTGACATCTTTCTTCTTCTCCTGTCTATTGTCCAAACATCCAGGTACACGACTAATACTGTCAATGTAATCTGAGGTTGAGCATGAATACAAAGAGAAGAGTTGAAGATAGTTTATTTTATGTATAGCATGTACACTGAATGATCTGTGATGTATGATAGCCTATATTTTTGTTCGGATACGGGGTTAGCTTTAACACATAGTAACTGTAAATGTAGGGTAATTTGACATCCGATTGTGCGTGTAGGCTGTTGGATAAAAATTTTCAACCATGTAGTAGGCTGCAGTTTAGAAATTAATTGTGTTAGTGATTAGCATGTCTAGTAGCGCACGAAAACTATTCATCCTTAGTTAATTGTTTTTCCCTTTAATAAACGGTCCCTTTATAACTGATAAACAACGCCTATAGAACCAAGAACAAGTTCGCGACCTCAACCTCACAGGGGTCGAGCCCAGGTCGAAACAGACCAAGCAAGCCCTCATCGAACAAACAGTGGCCCAGTTCTGGCCCATTCCGCATGAGCTGGATTTGGGCCCGTAATGTTCAATCAGTTGTCCGTGTGCGTAGTCATATTTTCTTGTTCTATAAAAGCATTTTGAATCCTGCTGCAAATAACCAGCAAGCATGTAATTAACTAGGACTATCTCTGTTTTCAATTAAAAGAGACAAACGCGACAAGAAACGTAGTTGCTATAGGATATCCTTTTTTTAAAAAAAAAATAAAATGAGACGAGCCTCGCCAAATAAAAGGGACAAATTGCGGGGCCCTCACAAAATATGTGTATTGATTACTTAGATTTCGGGACGGGCCGTTTAGCAAATTTCACGGCCCTACCCCAAAATAATAATGCGCTAGTTGCTTTAGGCGCGCCTTTAATAATGTTATCTCCCTAAACTCGGGTGCACATTTATGTGACCCAAATCCAAATCTCAACGGAGTCGAAATATGTCTTTAGTCACGGGCACATTGATTGTGGCGTGGCCCGAGATGCATTTCCATGACGTCGTAAATTCCATTTAATAATAAAATGAGACGAGCATCGACAAACAAAAAATGTAGGAGTTGCGGGGCCCTCTAAATGCATATATTAAAATACTTTGAATCCGGGACAGGCCGTTTAGCAAAATTTTACGGTTTTCCCCAAAACAACAATACGTTAGTCGCTTTAGGCGCGTCTTAATAATTTATTCTCCTTAATTCGGGTGCACATTTATGTGACCCAAATCCAAATCTCAACCAAGTCGAGATATGTCAATAACCACGGGTGCATTGATGTAACGTGGTTCGAGATATGTTTTCACGACGTTGCAAGTCCTATAAACTAGCAGTGAAGGATAAAAGCGGTTACAAGTTAAAATTGGCACATTGGTTCATAATTGTATTTAAAATCAGATAAATAAGCCGAATATAATAGTTGAGCGACCGTGCTAGAACCACGGAACTCGGGAATGCCTAACACCTTCTCCCGGGTTAACAGAATTCCTTATCCAGATTTCTGGTACGCAGACTGTAATATGGAGTCATTCTTTTCCTCGATTCGGGATTAAAATTGGTGACTTGGGACACCCTAAATCTCCCAAGTGGCGACTCTGAAATAAATAAATAAATCCCGTTTTCGATTGTCCTTTAATGGGAAAAAACTCCCTGGCGCCCTCTCGGGTGCGGAAAGAGGAGGTGTGACAATATTTGCAACGACCGCTTTATCTTTTAGAAGACATAGTTGGGCGTGATCACTATGTTGGGTTAAGGGTGGTCAATTGACCATCCTTCGGCAAAACATTACATCGCATATCTAGGTAAAATATTAGATTTTAAAGATATAAAACATATATTGAACACTCTTTGTGAGGGAATTTTTTCTCTTCTTTCAAGTTTGAACACCCTTAGGGAAATTTCTGACTTCGTCATTGCGCACATCCCCCGCCATCATAGGGCGAATTTAATTAGTTATAAACAAAAAATTCAACATTACACTAAATCAAACAAACAAATGCCCTAATTCTTGTCCAGAGGCATCTTAAAGCGACACAAAGGACAAACATGATTTTTCTCAAGCCATTGAACGATACAACCTCCATGAAAAAGGTGCTTGCATGGCATGCGAGTAACTTCAATAATACCTTCTGAAATCAACATATCAAAACATATGCTACAATTCTCACCCACATTCTCCTCCATATTGATCATCTTTTCCACCTTCACCTTCTCCAGTGCTTCAATTGCATACGCCGATGCAGGAACGGGCACAAACTCACTCTCTTCCAACGATAAGCCCGCGACCTGTTCTATCAACTCATCCTCATAATAATTTTGGTAAGGATTCGGAATAGCTTGAGGAATACGATGAATTATGTCCAGAACGATTGGGATTCTTTTCGGTCTTTCATGATTTTCATGGAGGATCGATAATGTCTTAAGCTCGATGTCTCCTATCATGTCTAGTTGATACAAGAGAGGAACATGTAAATATGTAAGCATTACATGTATATTATCCCATATATCTAATTTGTCCTCTATGTCAAAAGAGAATTTTTTTTACTATATGATAGTTGAAATGAGTGCGATTATAAAACCTCCAACGACCATCAGCTGCGAGATAGAAATTGTGGTGCAATTTTTTGATTCGACATAGGAAGAAATACAGATTAATTAACGGTATTCATTAGACTTGAAAGATGCTATTGCACAATTTCAAGGTCCAAATATTCCAATACATGTTCTGTAGAACCAACTATTACCTTTCAAACAAGATCAAGTATGAAAAGAAAGAAAAAGATAAATCAGCAAAATCAGAAAGTAAAATCATATTTTCTCTAATTTGTAAAAGGAAGCAGTGAATCTCTGAAATATTTAAGTTATATACGCTGACAGAAACTTGTTATTTTTACAAAGACAAAAAATACTACTAACATGCAAAATAATATAGAAAAACATGATATATTATTAGGATATTCCATCAATCTCTGGATAACATTTAAACAAGAAAAGAGAACACTTGGGTAAAGAAAGAAATATAAAAGGGTGAATACAATCTTCAAAACGGATGTACGTACATTCCATCTTTCAAATTTAAATAAATGCTCCAAATGAGATAAATCATTTCGAATATAGGAAATTTGAAGGTAAGACCCCAAGTCCTCCCCCCTGCATGTGTACAATTTTTAATATTCAATAAACTGGTAGGGATCTGTCTAACACTGGTCATACAGACAACTTCCTCACAACAACAAAAAACGATGAGAACAATTAAAAAAACGACAACAAGAACAACAAACCTACTAGTAAGAAAATTAAGGTTTGGTACTAATAAACTAGGAGTACCAAAACTGCGTACTACCACAGGAGCGGATTTGATTAAAAAAACATTCAACCTAAAATCAAATCAAACAAACAAAAGCCCTAATCAAATGAGGGTAAGTTCACAGTTTGCTCTATCAACGCGATCTCACCCTCATCTGCTTCGCCATGATAAATTTGGTAAGGGTTCGGAATTTCTTGAGGACGACGATGGACTACGTCTACTGTAAAAATAGCACGGTATAGCCAGTTTTCGGACGGGTCATTCAAAAATAGCCGGCGTTTACCAAGTCAATAAAAAATAGCCATTATTTTGCTGCAACAGTGATCGGTCCAGCATAATATACTGGAGTTCGGTGCACCTGTATACTTTGCTCGCTCCAGTATAATATGCTGGAGACTAGAGCACTGGTGCTCCAAACTCCAGTATATTATGCTGGACCGGTATACTTGCTAGAACTCCAGTATCTTATGCTGGAGTTCTAGTGTACTTATGCTGGAATTCCATCATATTATGCTGGCGTATTTTCCCGGTTTTGAACAGTGTTTTCGCTCAAATTTATCTTTACATGAAAAATGGCTAAATTTTGACTACTTTTGAAACTGAGCTATTTTTGAACGACCAATTGTAAATCTGGCTATTTTTGAATTTCTCTACTATAGGGATTCTTCTTGGGCTTTCATTTTCTTGGAGAATCAACGAAGCCTTATTTACTATGTCTGGTATAATGTCTAGTTGATATATCAAAGGAACATGTAAACATTCAAGCATTCGATGTATTTTGTAGGACCATATGTTTTGGTCCTCTATGTCAAAACAAATCCATCTGACTATATGATAGTCAAAATGAGTGTGATTGTAAAATCTCCAATGAACATCGGGTGTGACATAGTAATTAAGGTATAATTTTCGTATTCGACATAAAAAGAAAAAATTATCCTCCGGCAGATTTTCATCGTCGCGGAGGATATTTTTTTATGCTTGATTTTCCAAAGAAAAGGATTACTAATTGCTTGGTTGAATTCTCTTGCCATTATTACAAAAAGAAAGAGAAAGGGTTGGTTTAGTAGCGACTAAATAAAGGGAGAAAAGAAGCAAAGGGTGAATGGTTCTTGCTAGTTAGCTATTTGATTATATACATTAGAAAATAAAGATGTGAAGTGTTATATAAGGATGGAGAGGGGCATAAAAGGAGCACAAAAGATGTAAATTGCTAAGTAAATTTCCATTTTATCTCTCTGTATGTATTCTTAATAAATTTTCTCGAAAAAGCATTGAGTTTCATTTCTTAAATGTCCTTAATTATTTGAATAAGTGGAGAGTATTATTGTTTTCTTCAAATAAGATCAAAATGTACAAGGGATCTTTATACAAATAGCCAGTCATATTAAAATGTATAATACATAGTGTATATTGTATAATAGTTATATCGTTTTTCCTTTTTCATGCATATATTAAGAGAAATTTAAGGGAGCATAGATAAAAATTAATCCCTCTTATGTTTTTTTAAGTTGAGTTTGATAAGTATTGTATAATGTATACAAGGGTAGCTTAGTCTATTATATGTATTTATTCACTATAAATACTCCATTGTACATGTATTCACTGAAATTTCTCTATGTGTTAAGCCAGCTACTGATCAACTTTGGTTTTCTTCATTTCCCTGCTCGTGCTAGAGCTATCTTGCATTCTTGAACTGTGCACATTCTCATCTAAGAGTGAAACAGAAATAAAGGAGCATTAACGTTAAACTCACAATCTTAAGCTCAAAGGGTAGACTGGCCTTGAAAGTTAAAACAAGGCTCTAAGAAACAACTGGTATAATTGAGATAAAAATACCAAAGGAAAACCAAATTAAAAGAAATGAACAACTTGGAATTTGGCTCTGCAAAAATTGAATTTTCCTATTTAATTTTGGTAGCGTATTAGCATGACTATGTTTTAAGCAAGGAAACATGAGACTTATTAGTAACTGGAAGAAATTCTGAGGTGAAACAATGAGTATGATGGTCCTCTAAAGATGTAGCAGATGAGACAGTAATGTCGTCGACCCACAGCGTCCACATATGTCAATTCAATAAGCCTGCATAATACCAAAAAGAAAGGATCTTAGCCAGTTGATATCTTTCACTGTTGTGATAAAACTATTGTATTTAAACTATATAACCAAATCCCAAAACACAATCAACAGAAAACTAAAATAGAAAAAGAAACAAACCAATATATGAATTGCTCAATTCAAACAAACTCAGCTGTTTGGAGACACCACAACTCCCTCTACTCTATAACAAACCAGTAACCACTCAGAAGAATATATTATTTTTTATTAGGTAAGATAATCTAGCAACAAATATATAACTACTACTACTACTATCCCTACTATCCCTCAACCCCACACAAGTTGAGGTCGCTATATGGAGCATCTTTACCATTCTACTCTATTTTGGCCCGTCTCTATTCCAATACTGAACCTTTGCTTAAGGGTACTCTAGATTTCATAGTCTTATACGGACATACAAGTTGAGCTAGCAACAACTAACTTAGTAAAATAGCATGTGTAACAGTTTCTCCACAATAGAAGATAAAACAAACAAATCCGAATCAAAACTTAAATCAACTGGTCGCTGCACTTGGGAGCACAGATCGGTAAAGTCACCCAACAACTAAAAACTTACCAATGGACATGGCTTCAAGAGGTCTGATAGTACATTTTCCTTTGTTTTTAACATCAACTGCTAACCAAAGATGCACCTGTGTTGCTATTTGTGGACAGATAATTTGAATAGTCAAAACAAAATAAGCACAAACACTACAAAGCTTATGTGAAATAAATTTAACTAAAAGAGGAAAATAATACATATACAAGATTGAGAGGTTCCATTCTCATGTTTGGCATAATTTCAGTCGTATCATCTTCTGAAAAAACTCCAACTGCACAAGCGAGAAACAAGAAATTAAAGCTCACCGCTCTGGCATTACTTAAAAGCATGAAACAACACAAAATAAAGTGAAATTACAAAGGTGATTTGTATTGAAAATAGAAGCAGATCTTGGATTTTTAAGTTAGTGCATATAGATTACCTGCTGCACCCACTACTCTTTTATCTTTAGTGACAATAGGCATGGATTTGGAAAAATATAGGTGCAACATTTATTTGCACTGAAACTGATACTTCTATGTAAATCCACAATGGTAAGAGGAAATGAAACAAATTCTAAGAAATATAGAGCACAAATATCCTTTAAAAGCATAAGTCAAATAGAAAATCAGATGAAAATTTCATCAATTTGATTGTGCGAAGAGAAAATGAGAAAAAAATTTAAAAAGCAAAGAATATCAGTGTGGATAGAGAAGTAAAAGAACCTCAGCTGCAGAAAAAGCGAAAGCGTGAGGATCAGATTGGCTACCCATTGCAATTATCTTTTACTTGTATGTGAATCCGAAGTTTTGAGTACTGAAAGTCTCACAGTGACAAATCTACAAGCAACCAAAAGTAAACACAATAAGCAAAATCCAAGATACCCCATATTCCAATAAGCTAATATTCAAGTAATTTCCAAATTAAAAATAGTTCACTATAAAATAAACCAAAAGTGAAAAATAAGTTCTCCTACTATGTAAAATCTCCAAAATAGTAATTGATTAAAGATATAGTATTTTAGAAGCTCTAATGTATTATTGACGTCACACACAAGCACTTCATTTGAGACAACAACATGTATTTTATCTAATCTTGGTAAGGTTCAAAGATAATCACACCAGATAGTAAGGATTTGTTGTACAAAGAAATACTACAATTAATATTGTAACACCGAAATACTTTAATCCTTTCAGCTAGATTACTAATAAAAATAAATCATTTAACAATGTCATATACATTATCAAAATTACTGTACGAAATAGGAGAAGACATTGGTGGATAAAAAGTAATTTTATCGTAACAGAGAAGAATAAGTTCACAACTGTGAAGCAACAAATGAAAACACATCAGTGAAGGATGTAACTTATAATAGACAGTAAATACTCCTTCTTCAAGCTATGTATATGCAACACATCCTCACATTTTCAAGAAAACAGACAGAAGAACAAGCAAGAAAACGGCATATATGCATTGCAACAGGTAAAAACTTTTTCTTTGTGTATTTATCCTGAAAAGAAAGTTTCAAATATTTTATATTCAATGATATTATACAATGTCAGAAGTAGTGCTAAAAGCACAGAAGGTAAGGGAAGTTTGTTGTCTTAATCGTATCCTTTTTAATTTATCAGATAAATTTTTGTACTCGATATAAAATGATCAACAAAATTGTATAAGTGCACATATTAAAATACGTTAAAATATTATTTGATAGTTTGTTTACAGTTTGTATTGTAAGGTGAACAGTCTAATGATGTTATACATCCATTGTTAATTAAATTATATTGCTAGTCGTTCGATAAACCATCCAAAGAGTCAGTGAGTATATATCTTATATTAACATACAATAGATAACTTAGTTTAGAGGCCCCGTATCGTCAAGAGAAACTACAAAAGAAGAAACATGTTGCGCCTCTGTCATGGAGGTAGGAGGCAAGTGTCAAATTCGAATATCACAAGTACTGCATTTAGCCACTATTCAGATTTTATTTGACAACAAAATTTTCATGGTATCCAGAAGAAAGGAAAGGGAATTCTCTTTAATTGATCAAATTTATAGCACGATGTTAAAGTTTTTCCGGCCAAGCAGTAAAATAATTATTGTTTCAATCGATTCAAACATTATAAATTTTTATTAAATAATGTCCACTTTGTTGGTAAAAATATACCAAAATAATAGTAGCTAAAGAAGGATCCAAATTGCAGAGCTATCTACATAATACATGAATTTCAAACCTTGCGCCACTGTCGCTCGGGATATCTCTGTTAGTAAACCAAAATTATTTCTTAAGCAAAGGAAAATCAATCTTGATGACTATCTAAAATGAAGACAGAAATAAAGCTTTCAACTCAAAAACACCACTTGATAAGCTAATGAAACTTCTTGCAATGTGAGGCAGAGACTTCCTATTCGTGCGTCAAAATGCCTAACTCAAAATGCAACCAAAGAAAGAAACCAGAGAAAACAAAAGACAGGACCATGCATAAGAAATCTAATTGAAAACCTGGTTGAAGAATTTTGTCAAACACCTAGAGAACAAAATTTATTAACATGTTTCACTTTATTTGCAGGAATCCCCTCGCTATTCAGGGGAAAACACAAATGCCTAGCATATTATCAGCGATTGAAACAAATCGATGCAAGAAACACAAGATGAGAAGAAGATTACCCAGTAGGAAATACCAATAGACAGAGGGGAGGGGTGAGAGAGAGCAGAGATGTTAAGCGTAGAGCCGTTTGAAGAAGAGGACTTTGCAGATGGGGCTTCTCACCAGTGTCAGATGCAGTAAGAGAAATCAAGCGGTGAGTTGATAGCTGGGCTACAAATTCACACCATAAGAAAATTTTGGGCCAGACAGACATGTTGACCATGAGCTGTCTGGTTATCTCCGTTTATAGTATAGGAATAGGTTATCAAGATAGACAGTAAAAAATGAAAAAGTAATTTATGAGTTATTTTAATGGTTTGAAGTCATATTAAATCATAAGATTTATGAAATTCACTGAAGCTAACAAATTTTGTTGTAAATTTTGTTTTTTCATTACTAAACATTTAACGCTTTTTTTTCTTAATGAAAAGCTTTTCTCATAATTTTTTCACCAATTCTTGACTCAAATCTACATAGTATAAGGCACTCGATGGTCAAGATGTCAAATTCAAACTGCAATTCTCCAGCAAAGGAATCTTTACACAAATAGCCGATCAGATTCACTACTTACTTTTTCTAGTCGGTATATAATAATTATACATAATTATAGACATATTATACATAACTTATATATTATATAGATTTATCGGTTATTTTTAGTTTAAGCAATTGGGAAGACGGTTATTTGGGATAAATAGCTCCCACTGGTCCAAAATGTTAAGTAGCCAGATTAGTAAATAGGGCCTATTATAATGGTGGGGCAACTGGGCAAAATGTTAGAGGCCCATATCTCATCAATACCCAAAATGACGATTTACATATAGTTTTTGCGAAATTCTTTAGGAAAACGATATTGTATAGCCGCTCTCAAATAATAGCCAAATATATATATTAAAATGATACAAATTTTATATATTTTTTTGGCTACCGAATATAAATAACTTCTGGCGTGCGCCAAAAGTGAAAAAAGCCCAAATCTCAAATTCCTTCTTATTTATTGTATTAGATTTTTTAATTTCATAAACTCGTACATATTACTTTCGGATCTGTACCCTGTACAAACCATTAAAGACGAATCACTCACTACTAGGATAATGAAACATGATTTAAATGGTATTTTATTAATTTATCCAGTAGAGAATTTAAAAAAGTTAAATTATGTAGAAAATTTTAAGTACACAAACCTTCTTTTTTTGGTAAATAAAATACATATTCCAGTTAAAGCTGAAAATGAAGTCTAATTGAACTATTCTATTTCTTTTACTAAATTTTACCATAAAAAAAAGAAGTAATTAAATTTCGATCATATCTCTTTATGAGTTTATTCAAATTTTTAGCTTAAGTCTTTCCCTTCATGTATAGATTCTTGAAACACATCGATTATACGTCTTAAAAGAATCATAGGACAAGCAGAACTGTACTTGGGGTATAAATAACAATTTCTATAACTATTGAAATGAAACAAAAAACATGCAGCCAACCTAATTAATCACTTAGCGTTTGATTGAATTATTTTGGCATTTTGCAATCAGAACATATTTTTGTCACATAAAAAATATTAAAGTTATTATTAATAAAATAGACCATATACCAAAAAAATGAAATGCAAAAACTACACAAATAAAATTTTTAGGTGAAGTTGATAAGAAAAAGAATACCTGATTAAGAAGAATTCCATCTGTCTAAGCTACAATATATGACTCAAATGAAAGGAAAAGAAAAAGGATGATATTTCATTTTCAAAAGAATAAATTCTAAGTCGAGAATAAATAAAAAGCAAAACACGTTTTGGTTATGACCACTACAATTTGTTTTTTTAATAGCATAAAGCATCATTTTCCACTAGTCTATATATGTGCCTTTTGTTAAAAGAAGATTTTGAAAGTATGATAAATAACCTGCTAAACTTAGTTAAAGAGTTTTTATAGCTTGTAATATCAATATATATAATTTAAATCCAACAAAAATATTTTGCTATTTAATTTTAGTTTTTCAACAAGTCCACGGTATGAATCTTGCTTCTTCAATATTTTATGAATTATAATTTAAATACAACAATAATATCTTACTCCATTCCTTTTGGAGGTGTTACATTTCCGAGACTATTATATTTTTCAAAGAGATAGACATAACTTAAATGACTAGTATTAATATTCTTATAATTAAGCTATTAGAGAACCGTTTGTCCATAAAATTTTGCAAGTTTTTGAAAAGAAATCAAAAATAAATTTTTAAAAATCAAAAAGTGATTTTGACCACTTTTTTATATTTTTTCTCCACTCACAAAATTACAATATTTTCAAATCAACTACATGTCCAAACATAATTTTAAATTTCAAATACTATTTCTCAACTTACCTCCCAATCCTATTTTTCTTCAAAAATTACAATTTTTATATACAAAATGCCTCCTAAAAATCTACAAAAAACATTCAAACATAAATAATATGAGTCAGAGAAAGTAAATACTCATAAATCTTCACAACCTAATCAATCATCCAATCGATGAACATGGGGTTCGTCAAATCACACTGAGCTGTCCCCACTCATCTTGCCGACGATGTCCCTTATTTATTTAAAAAATTGTAGTTGAACTCTTAAGAAAACGAGGAATTCACGGTAAAATTATCTTTGCGTGTCTTATAAACTATAGTTTCGATTGTTTGAAGCAACCACTAATATTTGTAATAGGGAGACATCCACATCACACCTTCAGGGTGCGACCATGAAACTTGCGCGAGATATTTTTGTGTATAAGGGTACGACATATGTAGTGTTATAATACCGGATTCATCTGAACCTAGTACTTTCGATGCGAAATATAGATTTAGTATAAAAATTTACTAAAATTACAACACATATAGTGAGTCTAAACTCATAACTTTAAAAATATTGTAGGTCCTAAATCTGCCTGTGGCATCGGGCTAGCCTTTTACTCTTAGAGGTCGTTTGGTACATGAGATAAGGATAATAATTTCGGGATAAAATTTGGGATTTAATTTGTTCCATGTTTGGTTTGGAGTATTAGTTAATCACAAAATAATTTTTACAATAAAATAGTGAAATTAGTTAACCTATACAGCAGAAAATTAGATAACTAATCTCATGATATATTCCCCCAAAAATATCCTATCATTGTACCAAACGACCCGTTCAAAAATTATATATTCCAAAGTCGTCCAACCAAAGAACAAGAAGAGAAAAGAAGAAATCGAAGAAAGGAACATGTCTACTTTATATTATGAGTCAGCATTTTCAACTGTCTTATGTAAAGCTGGATATTATAATTTATAATTTACTACTTAACTACTTTTGAATTAAAACTTTGTACTAATAGAAACACGTTCATTTCTTGATAAAGGGAGTACTTTTCTTAATTTGGTCTCTACAATTCAACCATTTTCTCTTACCTCGACTTCTTTCTTGTTTCTCATTAATTACAATCACATAAATTTTCCGCCCCCCACACATCCTATTTCTATATTCTGATTCTCAAAGCAAAGAATCTCACTTCTTTCTTTTTCCCTGTTTCATTGATTGAATGATTTCAAGATCGATTTTTTCCTCCTTTTGTGGTTGTTATACATAATTCTTGAAAAATGGCTTCACAAATTTTCCCAAAGGTGAAGAGTGAATCATCGGAGAGTGGTGGTTCTGAGAGTGGAGCTGATGAAAAAGGTGGAAATAATGATAATTTTGAATATTTTGGGTGGGTTTATCATTTGGGTGTTAATTCAATTGGACATGAATATTGTCACCTTAGGTTCTTGTACATTCGTGGCAAGTACATGGAAATGTACAAAAGAGACCCCCATGAAAATCCTGGCACTGTAAGTATAAAATGTATGTTGTTTTTGTTACTTTATTGGTTTCTTGTTCCTGGCACTTAAGTTTCTTAATAATCGAGAAATTCTCGACGGCCAGTGGTGCACGATTCAAAACTCGATTGAATAATGGGCCCGTCCCTCTATCCTTCTCCACTTATGTATCCGGTTTTTGTTTGCAGCAGGTTTGAATCCATGATGTGCGTCTAACCCCATACATCACGAGCTGCGGCTCTTAGCACTAGGTGGATAGTACTCCCTGCGTCATTTTATGTGATGGACTTTGACTGGGAATGACGTTTAAGAAAGAAAGTTTTTTGAAACTTATGGTCTAAAACATACCGCATATATTTTGTGTGGCTATAAATTATCTTATTAAAGGTAAAATGAGAACTTTTAAGTTTAAAGTTAACTTATTTCTATATGTAGAAAAGTTTCATTCTTTATGAGAAAGACTAAAAAGGAAAGAGTGTCACATAAATTGGGAAAGAGAGAGTAGTTTGTAGTTTGTATCATGTTAGGTGGATTAAAATTGGAAGAATGTGATATGACTTAAATGATGATTAATGATGGCTAAAGGGGGAACTTTTTGAGTCGTGGGTGAGATCTTTTTGAGTAGATGGAGTCTTTAAGTGTTTCTTGAGTTGCGTTTGCTTGAAATGACCGTAGAAATTTTAGTGTATGTGGCTCTTACTAAGTACTAGATAATTGCTTAGAATTGGTTTTAATTGAACAAAGATTTATGTGGATGATCAAAGTTGTCATATTTATGTTAAGAAGCACAAATGATGAAATTGTACCTTCTCGAGTTAGCAGAGAGCCGAATTGAGGTGAAGATGGTGTCGATGCTTCTGGTATCTTAGTTTTGGCTAAAGTTCCCCAAAAAGAGATTTCTTTTAATGCAAATTCATCTGAAATGATTACACTCCACAAAAGATGCAAGTAGCATACATAAAGGATAAAATAAGAGAAGGCCACTTGACGTGGACTAGTCATGTCCTATGCCGACCTTCACATGTACGGCTCGTAGGTATGGAACCATAGAGATTGAAGGTGTTGAAAGAAGACGAGGTAGACATAGAGTTATCTCGAAAGACCTACAATCGCTTGGAATCCATACAGAGTTAGTGAAAAGTAGGGCGTAAAGGAAGAAAAAGATCATATAGGCAAAAAAATGGGTGGGGTTAAGGTTTAGTCATGTTAATATGTTTGCTTTAGGTCCTGTGTTCACTAGGAGTCTTTTAGTCTTGTTTATCGATTCGTATGCTTGTAGAAAATTTAGAGAACTTCTAGTGATAGTTGTTGGCTTGTTGCCATGTGACTAGGAGGTCACGGTTTCAAGCCATGGAAACAGCCTCTTGCAGAAATCCAGGATAAGGCTGCGTACCCTTGTGGTCCGGCCCTACCCCGGACCTTGCGCATGGTGGGAGCTTAGTGCATCGGGATGCCCTTCTTTCTAGTGATAGAGCATCCTAAATTTTAAATATGTTAGTTTTTGCTATATTCGATTGAGATAGGTCTAATGGAGCGACATGGATAGTGATGATTCATATAGCAAACCCCAACTAGCTAAGGATTGAAATATAATTATTGTTGTTGCAAATAATATTGGTGGTAGTATGTGTTCATCATGTATTTTCTGACCGGATTTATTCATATTTTGGTTGAGCCAATTTCGGGTTAAAAGGGAATCTGATAGATTCAAGGTGTTGATCAACTGAACCAAATGGTTTCACCATGCCCTTGCACTGCAAATATCTTGCAGCGTGAACATAACTTGAAAAACAAGTATTATGCCCACAGATCAAGGTTAAATTTTTCTTTGAGAGAACAGATCAAGGTTAATATAAATAAGAAAAAGAGTTTGTCTGGTCAAATTAGGTAACTGGTTGCACACTTGAGTCGATTTGCACAAGAAATGGTGTTATTTTATGAAGTTTGTAAATAGATTACTATTTATTGGGAATGATTGAAAAGGCAATCTATGAGAATTATCTGAAAAGGTGCCATTTAGAGCACTTCTTGAGGTGCAATACATTAATGTTACTCTTCGGTAAGGCATACTGTTGATGTGGGCACACTACTACATAAATGTAGACTGTTGTTGCTTCACTAAAGCTACTCTTCATCCTCATTATCATAGTTTGGGTTAGTTTTCACGCAATGTAATTTTTAGTCTGTTTTGCAGTTCTCGTATCTTAATATTCAACATATTTTTGTGGATGAGTCACAACTTCTTGTCAATTGTTCTGTGTGAACTCTATTACTAAATTTGCTTCCTTTCGTGAATAATATGCGTAATATAGTGGCGTGCCAATTATCCTGTAAATTCTAACTGATAGATTGGCTGTAGAGGGAAAAAAAGTAGTAGAACTTAAAGAGTGAATAAAAAGTAAGAATCCTTGCAACACAGTTTTGTTGAGTGGGAACATAAGGAAACTTAGTATGCTTTCATTCTGTCTCAGCCGAGACTAAATCTTTTTTGAGAGCTCTACATATGTGAGGTCAGAAACACTTTGTAAACACGAGGAGGAACTGGCATCTGGATTATATGTTATATACTGATAAAGAATGTGTGGTTTTCCATTGGTTATGGAGAGTTCTTGTAGCTCTTTCTAAGAAACACCTAACCAATGAAAAACCACATATTCTTTGTTAATGTAGCTACTTTTTGCAAGGGAACTCCTTTACGTTGCCTGAGAGATATCCACTTAGGTAAACCTTGGCAATACTCTTTAATTTTTTTCAAACTCATCTATGTGTTTCTTTGTACGCCTGGAACTTGCTGGCCATCTTTAGTGGCAATGCTTCTATAGTTCGCATGCATAGCCATTTCCTCACATTCATTGTCAAGCGTGTATCGAACAATTGCTTCATAGAACACAAGTATTTTCGTGCTTAATCACAACACTACCACCACCACCAACAACAAAAACAAACCAAGTGAATTTTCACATGTGGGGTCTGGTGACCAAAAAGGAGTATTTTAGTAACCGATGTATTTGCTGCACAAAGATCGAATGCTGTGACTTATGGTATTACATCCTTTTTTGCAGAAACCAATTAGGAGGGGTGTTATAAATCACACGCTTATGGTGGAGGAGTTGGGCCGTCGAAGGGTTAACCATGGGGTGAGGCTCAGAATCATTAATGTTGATCCTCTGACCCTTCAGCATAATTTTGGCTCTTTTTTTAAATGGTACATCATGTAATTCCAGATAAATTTTCTTATATTCAATGATATTTTCTTTTGTCCTTTTCTAGGATCTCTATGTGTTGAGGTTTCAGAATCGGCTGGACGAGTCAAAAAGGGGAGAAGTAAGTGGACATTCTTTATGCATTATATTATTAATAAAGCTGGTGCTGCTTATCTTTCTTTTGTTAAGCAATCTCTCTAGGTGTATGAATCCATCTCATATTTAAGTCCAAAACGTTTCCGTGAACTCTTCTATGCTATTCTCTCTCAATTATTAATTTCTTCATTGGTGGAGTTAGTGAGTTTCATGGGCTATTTTATATTGAGGAAGCTAATACTTGATTGAAATTTATTGCTGTAAGATTGCTTGTGCTTCGCCCGGTGAGGTCCGAAAATGGATGGAAGCCTTTGATCAAGCAAAACAACAGGTATGGCACAATCAGAGTTTTGGACTTGATTTTGTTGTTCATTTGTTCATATATTAGTTACATGGTTTTCAAATTCAGCTCATTGCATGAAAAAGGCGCTACTCCATTCGCCCTTAAGACTTTAATACTCTCCACAGTTCTGAACTTTTCTGTGTATAATTGTAATGCTATCTTCTGTGCAAGAGAAGGCTTGCACTTCGATCCAATTTGGCTGATTTGACCTTGAACTTGTTAGACGTGGCAATTTGATCTAATCTTAGACGGAACCAGCTGAGTTTAACATCTTTGTTAACTTTCATGTGCCCTTCCCCTTGCAAATTTATAATCACTTGAGTTGTAGGTATAGCAAATAAAGAGAAGGAAAGTGCAGACAACATATAAGAGGGACTGGAAATTTCTTTTTTCCTCTTTGGTCAAATTTTCTTCTTCTACTTTTTGTGATAGTTAAATTAGGTCAATCTTTTCTGGAGGAAGGTGTACTTTTAGTTCATCTACATATGCAAAATATTGAATTTGTGGTTTCTGAGATTAAAGGAAAGATGTGATAATGAAGTACAAACAGAATGAGGAAAAGTAGTCGTTTGTTTCCTGCTTAAGGGTGCAGTAGGAAAGACGACTCTAAATGGATGCTTCTTCTAGCCGTTATTTTTCTCCCGAAAGCAGTTCGTTTTTGATATATAATTTTGATCCCGAATTACCATAACATCATGCTCATGAAAGAATTTGGCCATGTTACTTTGATTTAAATGTTGTTTCTCATACTGGACTATTTCATCGCAGGCAGATTATGAGCTTTCAAGAGGTCAGAGTGCAAGAGATAAACTGAAGTTAGAGAGCGAGTATGTCCAGACTGTCCTGATTCTGAATTTAATTACGCTTATCTCAGTGAATAGATGATCTCATTTTTATTTGAAGTACCTCTTACATCCCTCCCCCCCTTCTATTTTCTTCCTTAAGGTAAAAAAAGGCAACGATCGGAGAATGATTAGTAGAAACCTTACTAATTTATGATTTGAATAGTGTGCATATATGTGCTAAGTTTTCCTCAACTCTTTGACCTGTTGCTTGAGCCCATTGTGATGTTGCTTCTTATATGCTTGATTCTTTTCCCTGCTATCTTTTTTAATAGTTGCTCTATCTCACGTAAATTAATTCTCTCTGTTGAAGGATTAACCTTGATGGACATCGACCTAGAGTACGGCGGTATGCACATGGTTTGAAGAAGCTGATAAGAATAGGACAAGGTGAGGAGCGAGGGAACTGTTGGTGGTAGTCTGTCAAAATTATGATTTTGCCTCTTCCAGCTTAGAAAGCTTCTTTTATCTTATTAACTAGTATTTTATTTTATCTTTTATTATGTTGCTTTATAAAACTGTCTTTTGATGTTGTGTCAAATGTTGGTGATACTATCCCCAATATAATCAACCCACAGTGTCCTTAATGTGTGGATCTGAACATTCAAATTAAAAATAAATTTGCTAAAATGTTCTCTAATGCATAGGTCCCGAGAACCTTTTGCGCCAAGCCTCAAGCTTAGGTGCAAATGATGAATCAGGTGTGTACTTTGAAGCAGATGGTGGAGATGTAATTGAAGCACATGAGTGGAAATGTGTTCGTACTCTCGATGGTATGTTTTTTCATCTTCTTCAATAAAAAATAATATTTAAAATAAGCTATTGGATTAGAATTAAAAAAACAAAATAAATGGAGCTTAAATACAGAAACGAAGCTTGGAGAGGAAATTGGCTAACTTTTAGGTGATCATGCTAAAGGAAGATATTGGTTATCATCCTGGCACAATATGTACTTTCAGATATCTTATTCTTGATTAATAGTATAAAAAGGGGAAGAGAAAATTTTGCTTTAGGATTTTAGAATGATCTTTTTCAGGTAGATAGTTAACTTGAATTTTAGAGTTGGAAGATATTTTTCTATAAATTACCTTCTATGCTTCTAAAATATTGCCGTCTTCAAATGTTGTAATTAGTTATCTAATGTTGTTTCCCACCTTCTTTGTAGTGTAGGTGTTCGGATATTTGAAGATATGGCAAACAAAAAGGTATTTGCCATGTCACTAGATTTACTGTCATGATTGCAAGTTTATACTGTATTTGGATGTCTAGACTGCTGGTTATTGGTGCATATTAAGAGATATGATAAATCTTTAAAATCTTCAACCAATCTTATGAAGGTTACTCTTTAGTTGCTGTACTGATGTATGTGATCTTTTTTGTTTATTAAACTATAAAAAACATATTCCTGCATTAGATTATCTTAATCTAGGGACGACCTTCAGGATCGAAGAAACTGATCCAGTAGTATATGCTCTTATGACTTTTGTTTTCTAATTCCGTCGTCAGTGATTCTGATTTCTGATTAATACGACATCTTGCTGAGTATTGAGTTGGAAAGGGCAGAAGTCATTTTGATTGGCTACTTACTGTAGCATAAGCAATTTACTTCTATTCTACAACAAAATCTTGGGTACAAGTAGTAAAAGGAGACTAAGATGAATTTCCAGAAGCTAATGATATGATATTCTTCTTTGATAAGGTAGCTATTGATTTAGTATCAATGAAATGGAAGGTAGATATAAGTTTCTGTCCTTTTCTTTTATCATCTATCTCTTCATATCTTTTTATGTGAAAAATGGCCAAGGCAAATTTTCAAGGATTCCACATTGTCTGGGTTTTATTTATACAGTCAAAAACTTGTCTGACTTGCTCGTTTTCAAGGTCTTTCATATTATCCTGCGTTTTATTTGTACAATCAAAAACTTATCTGGCATTGCTCTCTTCTCCTTTCCTGTAGACTGGTAAAGGAGTTCTTGTCAAGGCCGTTGCTGTTGTCGAAGCTAGTGCAGATACTGTCTTTGACGTGCTTTTGAGTCTTGATCGACGTCGCAGATATGAGTATGTTCCTCTGAATGCTTGAAAGTTGTGGAATTATAAACGACAATCCTGCCTAATAGTCATCTTGCAGGTGGGATACATTAACAGGGGACCTGGAGTTGGTAGAATCTTTGGATGGTCACTGCGATGTTGTTTATGGGACACTTGATCTCAGAAAACTTTCCTGGTAAGTTGCAACCATTCACATTCTGCTTCTTAATGGTGCTGGGCAAGGGTATAAGTTTTGAGAACTGTGAAACACCAGTGAAAATCTGATTGAAGAGCTACAAGAGACATCATGTCGGATGAAGTGGTTAACAAGTATTTCCCCTCTATACGTATTGGATATGGCTGCTTCTAAGAAGCTCCTTCTGCTGCTAATTGCGTCTTTGGTGTAGGACTATTAAAAGCTAGTTGAGTCAATGAATCAGATGGGGCGCTGTGCGATTATGCTTTGGCTATAGGAATTTGCAAATGTAAGCTTAAAGTTAAAGAATCTAACAGTAAGTGACAGAAAAGAAGAGAAAAGAGAAAGAAGCAAATGAATTGAAGAACACGTAGAGAAAAGATTCCACAAGAGAAGTTGAAGATTGAATGTGCTTCACATATCCACTTGCCTTAGGTTTATTATAGTACTCATAACCACCAAGTTACCGTTAAACCCTCAGTGACAGAAAAATTGGATAAGATAATTAAAAGATATTATAAAAGTAAATAATGGAGGAGCGGATAAGGATACATCAGGAAATGTTGGGGCTGTATCCAAGATTGAGGTGTTTAGAGATTTAGGGTGGTAAGATTCAAAGCATTCACCAGGAAATAAGAAGGGAATATGCTATCCAAAGAGAACTGCAGTCAGTAAGATGCTTGTTGAAGCATTATATCACTTTTATGTACGAGAAAGAAGAATGGAAAAGGAGGTTGAGAAGCAGAAGATAGCATTTGGATACGTAAGCAATGTAGAAACAGAATCGAAGAAATATTGCCATCTATGAGCAGTTGAATCCAAAAGCTAGGCGGTACTGTTATAAGCTAAGATTAAGGAGAACACAAACAAGTGAAGTAATAAAAGAAAAACAATTGGTCATGAATCTGCGTTGATACTATGGTGAATGTATTTTTTTTAGGTGTTTGTACATGCAACAGCAACCCTGGTTTTCTTGTCCTCTTTTATAACTTGCTTTCTTGATTGGTGTATAGTCTGATGTTATCATTTTTTCGACCCTTTTGATGTGGATGATTCTTCTCTTTATGCCTGGAGGTCTTTGCTATATGGTCTCCTTGATTCTTCTTCTTTTAATGCATCTCAGGTGCTCTTTTTCAGGTGGCAATCTAAGAGAGATTTTTTCTTTTCTAGGAGGTGGTTTCATGGTCAAGATGGAACATATAGTGAGGATCCTGAGCTTTATCTCTACCGAGCTCTTCTGTATTATGTGCTAGCGCAACTTTTATCACCGTCTATTAGAACTGCTTCTTAGTTTTAGCTGTGTCATTTGTTCTTCTTATGTAGAAAAAGTGTTGATGAACTTTGAAGTATGAGCTTACCTTGGCTGAACCCTTATTTCAGTAGAAAGATAACATGTGGCTCATATCTTCGAGCTCAAAACTTTTTGTCGTCTTAAATATCTAATCTTAGTAATTTGGAAGAACTCATCAGCATCTGACTCTAGTTTCTTCGTTTATTTGCTAGTTCTCTTTTTTCTTGAATAGCTGGAAAGAGTTCATCCTCCAATTTCTGGTTACTTGCTTTGAGCTAGCTTTACTAATAAGCTCATTTTTTGCTGGTAATAAGTAAGAATAATGTGCCTGAATCGGCGCATTTGCTTAAATTTGCTGAAACCTCAGCATAAATTAAAGTATTGTGTCCTAATGCAAATTGTATTGAAATTATAGTCAGAGAGGTCTGAAGTATACTTGCAATTACATGTATGATTGATCTGATGAGTGTTCCGGCAGGATGTTCCACTGGCACTGAATAGTGTATTTATCTCTGAGGTTCTTTCTCTTTGTTTGTTTCCATTATGCTTTCACTGACTGATATTTTTCTACATTTGGTGCAGCGATTTTGCATTTTCCAACTGAATACAAGAAGCGGCCTCCAAAAAGTGGATATCGACGTATAAAAATTAACCGTAAGAAACTCCATGTCATTAAAGATCTAGTACTGGAAGATTAATCAAAAAAAGATATGGTATATGAAGATATCTGGCTTGTGTATCGGGAAATATGTATAATCTCGGCGTTTGTCTTAAACATCCAGTCAATCCCAACTCAATGCAGCTCAGCAGATGTTTGTGGTCTGGAAGTTCATGTCTCTTGACTAATTTATGCTATATTACCTATCAAAATATTTGTGGTGTAGTGAGATTTCACTTCCACTGCTTTACTATAATACTGAAAGTCTTCCTCAATGGTGGATCTGCGAGAAAATGTGACTATTTATTGGTGTCTTAAGACATTGCTGATATCATGAAAATTTTATGGGTTTGATGGTAGCATTTCTAGATTAAATTTGCGATAAGGGCCTATGCATTCTTAAGCGTTGCTGATTGTTCCTGACTAAACTTTGTTAAATTGTAGCTTCTTCTTGGGAGATCAGCAATATAAGCACTTCCTCCTCATTAAATCCTGCGAGATGCCTTGTGACACTGATTCTGGAGATACATTCTAAGCACTGGTTTAAGTGGAAGAACAATGAGTTCTCTAAATTTGAGAGGACACTTCCTTTTGGAATGTTGAATCAAGTGGCAGGTGGGTTGATTTGATTACCGATGTTTTCTGGAAGCTCATGCCTTGTGTTAGAAAGCCTAATTTCACCATTCATTGTATCTTTTTAGCTTTTGGAATAATCGTCCGCGCTACCTATCCAACAGAAAATGAGGGAGGAGGGAGGGAGCATAACCTTTATCTGGTGTCTTAGGTGATTCATAGAGCATATTCTTCTTGGCATTGATGATGCCTTGTTTCCTTGTTTTCTTCTGTTCCCTATATCTGCTTTCGTGTTGAACGAAGATTGAGTTGTTTGTGATTTTGCTCTTATTATGTAATTGAAGTTTATATCGTCTTCTGAACTCTACCGCTTCATATTCCTTTCTGTTCTCTCCATCTTATTCCCCAGTTTTCCTTTCTTAAGCAATGGAAAATTAATTGTCTTATACCTTCCACATCCGATTAAGAAGCTTTTTTTCTAATCAATGTATAGTTTCTCCTTTCCTATATCTGAGAGCTGTCTATGTTTTTCCTTCCTTGTGTATCATTTGCCCGAAAGCCTCAACTGCTTAAATCACTCTCTCTACCTCTGGTCTGCCCTTAAATTTTTAACAAAAGAAAGATTCAAAGAGAGATAACATATACAAAAGTGGGATATGTGACTACGGGTTCGAAGTAGAACGTAAATGCTTTGCATTTCCATTGTAATTTGACAGTAGTAATGAACCAAAAGTCCCTTCTGTCTCTTGTTCCCTTTAACATGTTATTCTGATTATGTTTTATTATTTGTGTAGGTCTGAAGGAATATATTGGAGCAAGTCCAGCACTTACATTTGAATCATCCACAGTAGTTGTTCATTCAAAAACATCTAACGTTTCTATATTAAGCAATGAGCTTGAGGATACAGTGGGGTCAGATGAATTCTATGATGCAATAGGTGACGAGTCCTCATCATCAGATGAAGATAGTGATGATGAAGTAACCAGTAAGAAGGTTTGCCATTTTTCGTGTTCCTCCATCAAAAGCAGTGCATTATTTCCAGAGACTGCTTGCTTCAATTACCTTGCCTTTGAACTATTTATTTACCTCTTTGACAGGACAAAAAAGTCAAGCTAAAAAACGTTTCATGGGCCATAGCAAGCTTGGCTTTAAAGAGGACATCAGGTATTAAATGCTGTTCTTCTCATCCTGATTATTTTCTTCTTTCTTTCTTCTCATTTTGTCTCCACCCCACATTTCTTGCTTTGGTGTATCGTATGTTCAAGCACAAGCATCTATGTAGTCCTTCATCTTCATGATCAATACTATTTCTGAAGAACTTTAGTCCTTATTTTCAAGGACCAATTAAAATTGAACACAAGATTTTTTTAACTCAAAAAGAATCTCCATAAAAGGGGCCTCAACATTTGCGGCAGATGT